>NC_054539.1:8351500-8702125 GCF_017654505.1 Polyodon spathula | reverse complement strand
AGGCAGGAGGTCACTCTCCATAGTGCCAAGGACTCCCTCTGCACGAGAGGTTAATACCTTGCAGAACCACCTTTGTAGATAAAAGGCAGCACCCATGGAGAGGGCCGCAGCTTTCGCAAACCTGTCTCAGGGTGCAGGACACTGCAGATCAGTGTATGGGTTGCAACAGCATGTGAAATCCACATTGACTAAACCTTCCTCAAACTGTGCTCCCTAACAACCTGAATTAAATCGCACGTGTGGGAAATACTTTAAAACGATTGCAATAAATGTGTAAACTATCAAGGGTGAGGCCAATGTTATAGAAACTGTTAAGGATACTATCATAAGGCAAAGCATTGTAGTAGGCCCTAGGCTTTTAGCTTGGTGGTACTGTACGTGCTAGGTGGCTAGTTACCTGTTAGTTAGAAGGGCATACAATTGGTAGAAGCAAATCAGATTCAATCAAATCAAACTTTATTTGTATAGAGCTTTTCATTTTCATGGCAGAGCCATCTCAAGGAGCTTAACAGAATACAACCGTTTAAAACATCAACAATAAAACTGCAAAAAGTGTAATAAAACTGTAGTACATAATATATATATATATATATATATATATATATATATATATATATATATATATATATATATATATATATATATATATTAAGAAATTTCAGTATCCAAAATGATAGATCATAAAATGAGGTTTTATCGTTGACTCCCGAGAATTGCAAGGTTTGAGGCCTCTCTCTCTAGGGGTAGAGAGGAGCGCCCCAGTCGACAGTGCAGGAGGCCTGGACCCTCTAACCACCTGGAATTTTCTTAAAACTCTAGCCTTGGTTCAGCAAGCGCCCAGCATCCTGGGAGCGGTCACTGGGATCGGACAGGCCGCCCAGGAATACAAGGGACTAAAAGATCCCTTAAGCATGATGGGGCAAGACCATTAAGGGCTGTATAGGTTAAGAGTAGCACCTTAAAATCAACCCTAGACTGCACAGAGAGCCAATGTAGGGCTGCTAGCACAGGGGGACTATATTTAGATGTTTTTGTTCTTGTTAAAACCTTGGCCGCAGCATTTTGTACAAGCTGCAATCGGTATGAAACACAGGCTGGAATACCTGAAATCAGGAAGTTCCAATAATCAAGCCTAGATGATACAAATGCATGCATGCAATCTCCCAGCATCCTGCAGCGAAAGAAAGCACCTTATTATAGCAATATTTCAAAGGTGAAAAAAATGACACTTTGGTTACATTCCTAATATGATGATAGAATGAAAGATCTTATTCAAATATTACACCCAAGCTGTTTTGTTTAGTTGACTCTTTGATGCCAAAAGCTTTACCTCTGTTTTATCTGAATTAAACAAAAAGTTGTCCGACATCCGTAGCTTAATATCAGCGAGGCAGGTAGTCAGAATACCTGAAGATAAAGTATCACCCGGTTTAAGAGACAAACATAGTTGAGTATCATCAGCATAACAATGAAAATTGACCTCATGTCTATGGACAATATCGCCCAAGGGCAGTGTGTATAGAGAAAATTAAATTTGTCCAAGAACAGAACCCTGGGGGACACCACTTGTAACTTCAGATAGTTCAATTTTAACATATTGTAGCCTATTTGAAAGATAGGATTTAAACCAGGACAAGACACTACCTGACAATCTTATCAGACTTGAGATGTTCAATCGCAATAGGATGATCAGTGCTGTCACATGCTGATCTAAAAGAACAGGAACCGAAGGAGAGCACATCATTTAGCACTCTAATAAAAGCAGTTTCACTAGTATGGCCAGGGTGGAAACCTCACTGAAATGTCTCTTATATATCATGTGCTAATAGGAAGGTAGTAAGTTGGTTAGCTACCACTCTCTAAAACTTATAGAAAGGGGAGACTAGAAATAGGCCTGAAGTTGTGAAGGATTTTGGGATCGAGAGTAGTTTTTTTAAACAATGGTTGTACTACAGCAACTTTGAAGGAGTTGGGAACAACACCAGATGAAGGCGAAAACGTTACACGCACATGTCTTAAAGAGATGGCCAATGTCCCAGAAGATATGAGCCATCTATGTGCATTAGTTTCAGAAGCAACTGGTGACTGATATGGGAAGATGACAGCTGCAGAGGACTGAGACAGGGAAAATGCAGCTATCAATACACCCCATAACTGTTACTATTGAATGCAGTTAGTGAGCAATCTGCACTGACCAGAACATTATGCAGGGAATTACACATATTTTCACAAAGCGCTAAGAGTGTGTGTGATCACTTTATTAGGAACATATCCTCCTTACTAAAGGGCCCATATCATATATGTCAATTTGATTCTTCAATGAACTTACAAATAATGACCAAAAAGGCATCATGACTTACTTTGACTGTCAGTACTGTTCCATCAGAATTCATACAGATTGCAGACATTACACACATATTAGAACAGTGACAGATATACTGTACCAGTACTGGTTAATTAACAGGCACACTGAAATACAGACACATTTATAAATGAATGTATACTGTATTAGATTAAAATTGCCAACGCAGACAAACAAGGTCAAAACACTTGTTTTTTTACTAACAGTATATAATGATTTGTCTTTAGGTGTTGCACTGGGATGGTTTATTTTTCACTAACAGTAGTCATTATGTAGGGTTTTATCCTTTAATTAGTAAGACTAATCACGAAAACAAAACAGCGTTGACAACACTCCATAAAAAATATCTTGTCGTGTCCCTGTCCTGTCAAATTTCGCCCCCCTGCCAAATTACTCCTTTCATTTTGAATTTGCGAAACAAAATTCGCCTCGTGACTGTTGAGTAGGAGGCGACAGCTACCTCACGATTATACCTAAATGTTATGTGTACCGCACTTCGAATTACAGATAAACACAGGAGGGTACCAAAAAAAAGCAACTTTGTTGTTTTAAGTCTCGTTTAGTCGTTTACCCACGTGCAGCGCATTGATTGATAATCTCTTGTCAATTTGTATTTGTTTTCTGATTACAACACTCAAATAATAAAAAAAGATAACAACAACAGCACACACACAAACAATATTTGTTCTTTGTATGATAACTGGTATACCGTTAAAGTTTTATTAACGGAGAAGCCACCGTTCCAAAGATCCAGACACCTCTTTATTGCTCGCGTTATCAGCTATCACCACTGTGGGGCAGACTGGGTGGAGTTATTTTTAGAATCACCGTTACTAAAAATAACCTCACGCTTGTAATTGCGTCACAACAAGTAACATTAGCTGTTTTTTTTTTTTTTACACACCCTATGTTTAAAACAAAGGTATCGGGTTAACCCGGTGCTGGCGTATAAAAGGAACAGGAAGACTGAGGCTGGAGACAGAAGGACAAAGCAAGACCCACCAAAAAGGTAAGGAGGGCAGATAGCGGGGTCTCGCCCCTTGCTTAGTACATGAATTCCAACCCTAGTCAGCCTTTTTAGTCATATGTTCTAATTGAATTAATTTACATTTATTTACTATACGATATTACTTTTAAATCAGTTTAATGTAGTTTAAATTATATATAATTATATATAACATATATAAACAAAAATTAATAAACGTTTGGACTAATTAATTCGCTTTGTATAAAATACTTATATGTGTAAAACTGCTTTAATGTTCACTTATATCTAATCTTTTAGGGTTTTCTCCTAAATAGAAAGAAAAATGACAGTCTGCTGTGAATATTGCAAAATGCAGTTGGTGCCAACCCCAGGATTCCACTATGTGAATCCACATGCTTTAGTGAAGCCGAGCGATGCAGTTGGTGCCAACCCCAGGATTCCACTATGTGAATCCACATGCTTTAGTGAAGCCGAGAAAATCAAGCAGAGGATACCTTACAAACCGTTCAGGTCAGCAACCTTCCGTCTGTCTTCCGTCTAACCTATTACAGTGCAAACAGTACTGGTTACAGCTTTATTTCTATGTTTCGGCGCCCTCTAGTGCTTCGCGCTGTCACTATCGGTTTTTATTATTATTATTATTATTATTATTATTATTATTATTATTATTATTATTATTATGGTACAGCCTAACTGCAACTTTTTGAAACATTTACATGTTTTCATTTATTTCTATAGTGCACATTTAATACTCGAGCAAAAGTTGTAAGCATCTTATTATATATTGCTATTGCATTGACAGACTGGAATCCAAAGTCTTTATCTGCAAAGCTAAGGGAGAATGAACATTTACAGGAGATGTTCTGTTGTATTGGGGTTCATTCATTAGCAAACAGCTGAACAGTATTTGCCGACAATGCCTGTAACTCTATAGCCAGATACAATTAGCGCACAGACTTTACTGTCCAAGTGTATTCATACAGATTTACTTGGACTTCTGACATTTATGGATGCTGTGACTCAGATTTATTCTCCCGCCAGTGACTAAACATTTGTTCTCCACGTCGTTCTCCACATTATCAATGCCGAGAGTGAAAGGATTTTAAAAAATATGCAGCTATGCTGTTACCTGAAACACTAAGTGATTCAGAGCGTCAGCTCCAGGACTTAATTGGGCAGACAGTGCCCAGAGAAACGTCATCCCATTCACTAAGTGACGTCTGCTACCTTGCTTTACAGGGCCTCCTCTATAAGGCAAGGAGGTGAATTGAAAGTTCAGCCTCCCTCGTTAACACCCACTCACACTACTGGCTATAAAATGTAGTGCATTCCCCGAGAACCACAGAGACTTGAGTATCTTGCAGCCCTACATTGGGTACTAGGCCTTTAGGTGAAAGGTTTCCATGGAAACGGGCTCTATTTTAAATTCACACACAGTACCTGTTGTATTCCAAATGATGAAGCATGTGCAATTAAATCGAGGCTTTTAAGAGACCCCTTAAGGATCATATGTTCCATATTTACAGCGAGGGAGGCTAGTAATTAAACTCACAAATACAGCCTCATTGAAATGAAAATTAACCAAGGGACTATATGGCACAGAGACGGATCAAGCCAGCTTTCAGCTAAACCAGCTGCAGAGCAGGCATATGGACTAGCTGCTCTGTGACCGCATTGCTCTCTACATATTCTGTGCTGCGCACCCTAACCTTTTGGCTGTGGTCATGTACAGGTCAACCAAAGGAGCGTCCAAGGCGAGGAGGGATCACATCAACACCGAGATCAGGAACATGCGAGCCCTCCTCCCAATTTCGGAAGATGAGAAAGAACACCTGTCCTACCTGCACACCATGTCTGTCGCCTGCATCTACATCAGAAAGTCTCTATTCTGTCAAGGTAAAAAGAAAACGTATGTTCTTGCAATGAAGGTTTCAAATTTCAAGGCTGCAGTACTGTATAGACCCTTATAAAAATGTACCACTGTAGTTTTGCACAGTAATCTTGCATTTGCTGTAGTTTATCATGTTTCGAAATATGTTTTACCATACCTCTTTGCTTTACAATGCTTACCTAAGCTTTATCATACTTTCACTTTGCTTTGTTACATATACTTTGCTGTGCTGTTACTATTCTGCCCTTTTATAAGGGTCCCTCTATTCTGTTAAGAACTTGACCTGAACTAATTTAATCTATTTCTTCCTCTCTTTTTTTTATCAGAACTGTGCAAGGATGTTGAAGAGACTTCCTGCCTCCCGTATGAGGATTTCCTGCAAGCTCTGCCTGGCTTTATTGTGGCTGTGTCCAGTGAAGGAAAATTGATTTACATTTCAGAGAATGTCACTGACTACCTTGGCTACTCCATGGTAAGATGCAATACAAACCATGCCGAGGCATTGCAAGGGCTTAAATGCTATTGACTGTTATTGATAGTTATTGATGGCAGGAGTTTAATTGTACAGTAACTCAATATTTATATGCATGCAATTCAGCGAAACAAATATCAGCATCCTAGTCTTACTGGGTAAAGTGTATCTCTAAGCGGGAAATCACAAATATTTTTTGTCATTTAAAGTGACGTTTGTTTTGGTTTTTTATGTATAATAGGTGGATCTATTCCAAGGAAATGGTTTTTATCACATGATCGAAAGCTCCGATCTGGATATCGCAAAAGCCCATCTACAATCAAACTCATCATCAGAAACAGGTAAGAATAATTACTGCTGATTCAGAATGGGGGGGTGGGGTGGGGGGCATACCTTCGTTTGCTTTAAATCAACTCACAAGACCCACCTGTTCTCTCTTGCTTTCCATGTTCTTTAAGCCTGATCTCTACTATTAGCTGCAGTGTTGCTGCTACTGTTTCATGTATTATGCTACCATCATGTATTCTGCACTACCCACTGTATTTAATGTATTATGCATTTGTTTTGTGTTGTTTTTTTACTGTATATCATGTATTATACACTTCTCTATTTAAAGTATTATGGATTTTCTTGTTGTTACTGCATCTTGTAAAGTGCTTTGTGATGGTGGTCCACTATGAAAGGCGCTATATAAAATAAAGATTGATTGATTAATTGATTGATTTTTGCTATAACTTCTACATGTATTTCTTACACACATGCTTTATTTTAAAAACATTTCCCAGAACGCTCATTCGTCTGCCGGATGCACACTTCCAAATCGTTTCGGCTCAGACATGGCAGTAGCTGTGCAGTGCTGGTCAGGGGCAGGTTTCACGCTTTCCCGGGAACTCCAGCCTCGTCCTCCAGCTCTGGAGCTGTCTTTGTGGCAGTGTGCACCCCCACTGTGAACCGGCTGCAGGGCTCCGAGACTCATTCCTATGTGCAGCGGTTTCAAAGTCAGCACCAGCCTGATATGATATTTACAGATGCCCCGGACAAGTAAGAACCAAAAGAAAACTTTCAAATTCATTCAGTATTTTAAGTCAGTTAAATAACATAGATACAATTTCAACCTAATTAAATGTCAAGACTGACAGTTTAGTCTAGTAGGTGATGAAAAGGGCACTGTGCCTCACATACTACAAAACATTTGAGAAACTAGTGTAACATTACTGCCATTTCTTATAACCCTTTATTAAACAGCTTAGAAAAATATCAGACCAGGTGTTTTCATCTCTAATTTAAATATGGCACAATATTGACAAATAAAACCGAATGATTCCTTTATCTGCTTGTTTAATTTTTTTCAGTATATTTTATCATCTTGGGTATTCCACTGAGGAAATGACTGGCCGGTCTTGGTACAGCTTGCTACACCCAGACGACCTTGGCTTTGCATCAGCCAAGCACAAGCTGCTGTGTAAGTACTGTGTAAATGAGTAAAAAATAAATTGAGTAGCAGAAGACCCCTGACACACTGAACTGAAATAATTTTTACATGCCAGAAGTTACAGTTTTTTTTATTTGTGTTTTACAGTGAAGGGACATGAAGGGAGATGTCATGTTGAAATGGTGGTGAGACTGCAGTGCAAGGACCTTTCCTGGACCTGTGTATACATCCAAGCCCAGCTGGATTCTGCAAGGCAATCTGTGACCTGTATAAACTACATTATCAGGTAAGAACACAATTGCAGAACTCAATTCTTGAAGTAGAACTCTTACAACCTCAAATTCACTTTACCAGTACCAGGAATACAGAGAAAAAAAGTTTCATTCAAACATTCTTATTATTGTGAATCGCTAAAGACAATGAAAACACATTGAAATAAAATGCATTATTTTATTTACAGTGAAACGGAAGCCGCACTCCTGCGTCAGCAGATTGACTGTCAAGGATCAGGAGTCCTTTGCCAAAAATCTGTGAACGAATATCAGAGTAACGCACCAGTGCCCAGGGCCAATCAGAGCCACAAAGAAAGACCTGCCAAGAGCCTGAAGAGACAGTTAGATAATGACATCCTGGTTGAGGAGCCCAGGAACAAGGCATCCCGAATTGCAGAGCCCAGCATTTACACGTATTGCATTTCTTTGAAATGCCTCTCTTGTGTGAACAGCTCCCCAGCAGTGCCATACTGTACACCCTCCACTCCACCTTATAGCCCCCAATCAGACTGCTCCTCTTTCCTGCAGGAGGACTCAAGATCCCCGTCCTTTTCAAATGGTTATTTCTTTGGCAACACCTATGGCATTGCAGACGAGTTGTTGCCACTGACTCGAAGCTCTCCTTCCTACTACCCTGGTGAGGTTTCTCTGGTTCCTAACCATGCTGTAGCTTTAGAACCTTTGCCAGAAATTGTGGACAGTGCCTTCAGCTTAGGTAGCTTTAGTGGATCCCAGGTCATTGCAGAAGAGCTGTCTCCCTCTTGTTATGATTTCTCAAGCTGCACTAATGATGTCCAACTGGTTCCTGACTGCATGACAATGGAGCATATGTCTGGAGGTGTAGCAGATTGCAGTTTTCATCTTGACAGCTTCAGCACCTCTGAAGACCTTCAAGGCAACTTAGACTCCTATATGCCAGACCAGAGCTCTGCTGAAGCTTCTCTGGTTCCTGGAAGCATGATGACCCCAGTTCCATCGCCAACAGCACAGAACAGCTTTCAGTATAGTGAGACAGAAAAAACAGAGATCAGCATTCTCGCAAGGCAGATCTCCTCCTTAGCTACAAGCTTTGATGCATACCAGAGCATAGACCAAGTTCTGAACATTCCATGTGACTTCACAAATGTGCAAGAACCCCAAAGAGACCAGCAGCAACTGTGCAGCTGGACAGACTCGGTGATGCTTGAACCTGAATCTGTCTTGAATGACGGAGTCTTTGACAGCATCTTGAAGGATCTGGCCACAGTTTCAGCAAAGGAAAGCAATCGATGCTCCCCCTTTGCTAGCTGTGCTGATCCTGAACTCAACCCCACGTCTGCTGTCTCATACAGCATGGAAAGCAACCAGCTCCTCCTGGACACAAATACTGTAGAGCCAGCTGACTTGTTGGTAATGCCACTTGAAGATGACTTATCCTTGAACGAGTTCTCCACAGTTCACCCAGCATTCGACTCCTTCATGACGAGTTCTGAGTGTGATGGATACTGCAATGAGTTGCATCAACTCGGTGAATATCTGGACCATAGACTCCAGCAAGGTAAAGATATTGACATGGTACTACTCGAATAATTATTACTTATTTTTAGTTCCACATACCCGTTGTATAAGGAGATTATGTATTCCTGTGCAGTTAGCAGCTTTAATGCTGATCAAATGAGTTAACCACTACTGTATGCAATTAAATTGGTGCCATTCGTGTTGCAAATTGTAATCTTAACTTTATTCATGCTTTTTTTCTTTTTTCCAGATGGGAGTGTTGAGAAATCCATGTACTGAAATAAGTCTGTGACTTACTTCAACTTGTATGGCACATTGTCATAGTTACCTGAAGCTTCTTCGCTGGATTCAAAGAAGAAAATGAATGCATTTGCTAAGGAGACTTATATATCTTATGCATCAAGGACTATTTCAGTGGGAACTGGTGTCCTAAATGAAACGCGTGCGTAAGTGTGCGTGTGCGTGTACGTGTGTGTGTATGTGTGTATATATATATATATATATATATATATATACACACACACACACACACACACACACACACAGAGTAACTGGCAAAACAGGAATGCAACAAGTGTGAGTTGTTGCCAGTTGTAATATGAGACTATGTAATTTTGTTAACCTTTACAGTACTGATTAATGGTATAGATAAATGTTTGTTTTGTGGACCAAAATGTTACAGGGAAACTGATAACTGACAATGTTGATTATTATAAATATTCACTGTACAATATACAGTTGTGTTTTGCTTTCTTTGTGCTGTTCTGAGCAAAGACGGAACCCATATTCTTCACTGTAAGCTGTGTGTAACGCTGTGTAATGTAAGCTCTGTGTGTAACGTTGTACAAAGTGGTGCTTATTCTGTCTTGACTTTTCAGCTTGGAGTTACTCTGCAGCACTTATAAAAATGCATTGTACTCTCCAACACTTGAGATTAAAAACAAAAAGGAGAACAAGAAAACATCATGTACTGTAGTTAATGGGTGACTTTGAATCATCTGCCCTTTCCTAATATCCAGTTCCTTGTTTAATATCTTATTGTGATATTAGGGATTAGGAAAATGTAGAACATATATATATCCCTTTAAATATTACACAACAAAATGACTTTGGGTAGATTCAGATTTGACGATCATATTATGCAAACAATAAAGGTAGAAATATACATAGGGCTTTTGGTTTTCGGGTTTGATTTTTGATATGTCCCTTTAAACATATTTTGAGCCGATTCGCTTTCTTAATCAAACACTAATTACCAAATTAAGTTGTTTCTTTATACAGGCATATCTTGACTGAGTTCACAAACGACATACCTTGATCTCACCTGATTCTATTTGAACCTGCATTTTGTTCTGGCTCGAATCGCTGAATTCAGCTAATTAATTTCCACTGCGTTTAGTTTCTAGTAATGCGTCGCTAATTTAACAATCTGGTATTCAGTTAAGACTTAACAACTTTTAATTAAGGTTTAAAGGGATGGAGAGGGAAGGAAAATAAAAACTGAAAGCTAGAAGCCTTAATTATACAGCAGAGTATAGAGAAAAATCTAAACTGGTTTGGTGACACTGGATGAAAATGCTTTTCTGTGTTACATTGCAAAGAGTTTTTTTTTATCAAAGTGAGCTTACTGTTTTTGTGTAGCTTTTCATACTAACAACATGTTTTATACCTAGTTGTGTTGACTACTGTTGTTAATGACTGTGTGTTTAAAGTAACTCTATGGTCCAGCAGAGTGACTACAGTATAGCAAGAAGAAGAAAAACAGAAAAAAAAAAAAAAATTGTGTTGAATCCATTGTGCCAAAAAGTGAGGACAATCCAAAACCGGAGGTTTTGCATTTCTGACATTGATAGATGTCATATTTTAATATACTGTATATAATATTATTAATTTTTTATGATTATTATATATTTTTTGTTGTATTTTTGTACTTGTGTGTTAATAAAAATCAAATTACTGAACTGTTTGATCTTCTCTTTCTTTCCTAAAATGTTAATATGCACTGCTGTGTAAAAGTCTTAGACATGTTGCATTGTTCTACTGTAATGCATTATGAGAATCAACAATTTACTCAAATCCTCCACTAGTGTTTTATACTATTATAACAACCTGGACTTGCATAAAGGAAAAACATTGAGTAAAATAGCTTGCATCACTTGATTTTTCAAGGTGTGGTATCCGAAGCATAATCAACAAATACAGAGAAACATCTGTAATTGACAAATCCAGCACTGGAAGACCCAACAAGCTGTCTAACAAGGATGAGCAATACTTGAGATAATATTCTTAATGAATATAAAGACCAGCGATGAATTGATAACAGAACTGGCATTAGGCACAAGTGTCATTGTCCACCCATCAACAGTCCAAAGTCCAAATTTATTGTTAACAGTGTTTTGTGTTTGTTCTGTGTATTTGGCCATTGTGCCTTTTTGTTTGGTAATTATTATTTAATTAAAAGTATTTTATTTGCTGCACCTGCCGTCTCTGAGTCTCCTCACTTTGGCTATCCTGTCTCAGCATATTGTAGCCTTTGTTTTGTTCTCCTTTCTTAACAGGTATTCTTACTGCAACACATCCTTTAAGTCCTGATTTTAGGAGTGACCTTTGTCACCTTTGTTAGTGACCTTTGATGGACAACACCTGCCAGTTCTGTTGTCAATTCCATGCTTGCCTTCTTTCTATTCCTTAAGGATATTATCATTTTGAGTTATTTCACCATTATTCCATAAAATTAAACAATGACTTGAAATTCTTGACAGTTAAGAAAACATTTTTAGAAATGAATACAATGGTGTTAGGTGTAGATCATCTTCATAAAAAAAAAACTTTCATTACTACGCCTTTAAATCTAATTATAATGCAAACAAATATTTTGTAAGTTATCGTACATATTATATTGTGTACAGATGTCATGCCATGCACAGAACATATGGCACAATTTTAAAGTTCAGTTTTATAATACTGAGCACAATGTCTGTGTTTGTAATATGTAATAGGTTACTACTGTTTGAGTGTCCCTTATTAAAAGACGCAATGTACAGAATGACATCTCTTTGAGACCCTACACATAACCTATTACCTTATTCTAATAGGTACTGAAGGGTTATGTGGTTCTGTTGTTGCTTTTGCTTATATCACTGTTTCTAAAAACAATTCTAAAAAAGAATCTTTCGAATCAAGATTCTAAAAAAGAGTGCCGAGTGAGATGAAGAAGCATATTATCGTTGGGTGCACTAAATCCCAGAGATGAAGAACCCCGTTTGACTTGCCCACATTCAGAAGAGGTTTATGAGTGGTCTCCTTATTGGACAGTGGTCAGTGGCACAGTGAGAAGGGATAGAATTGCATGTTTTCAAGCACCACAAAGCTTAAATTGCTGTTTTCTGATGGCTTATAATGGGCTAAAGGTCAATGTCACGGTGTGGCCTCTCTCTCTGGTAGATGTGATAAGGCAACAGGAAACAAGGGTTTAAACTTTTGAAAATCCATATTGTGGCACTTTAAGAAGGTTTGCATCCTGGTTAAAGTAAAAGTAAACCCAGGCACAGTACAAAGAGATCTTCAACACAATAAAAATGAGAGTGGTGGTGATGTGTCTAATGCTATGGTAAGGAAATGGATTTAAAGTTTTTTTTTATCACTATTTTTAACCTTTTTACCGTATCATCCCATACCAACTTCACATATATAGCGTTGTTCATGTGTAAATAGCAAATAGTACGTTACAAAAATACACAGCAAGCCAAAATCAAATATCTTTTCAGCTTAAATAGACATATCTTTTGAGTTTAGATTTAAAAATACTGACAGACTCAGCATTCCGGATAAAAGTGACGCTCCCAGGAACCAGCTCTTTTAAACTAAAAGCTGAAACTAAAATGTCTTTGAAAGAAAAAATGGTCCATGACTTGAAATGATGATCGGCGATAAAAATAATAAAAATCATAGTAATGTCTGCAAAACAAGACGAAAACATAATATGATTTTATAACATTATATTTACAATAATCAGTGAAAACATCTAAACTCATTCCACACTGCAGGGTTTTCTTAAAAAGATAACCCATCTGAAAACAACAGAACGCTCTCACAATCCAGAAAGATAACCCAGCTCAAAACAGCAGACTGCTCTCACAATCCAAAAAGCTAACCCAGCTCAAAACAGCGGACTGCTCTCACAATCCAGAAAGATAACCCAGCTCAAAACAGCGGACTGCTCTCACAATCCAGAAAGATAACCCAGCTCAAAATAGCGGACCGCTCTCACAATCCAGAAAGATAACCCAGCTCAAAACAGCGGACTGCTCTCACAATCCAGAAAGATAACCCAGCTCAAAACAGTTGAATCTGTTAAAAAAAAGCCCTGAAATCTGATTTGTTGTACTATTCAGCTATTGCATTTTATATTTTAAGTTACCTGCTGAGCACACTTCTGTATCAATGGGCTGTCTCTGTCACGACTGATACTTCTCCTTGTAGTATCATTCGGACACTGCGCTATTTATAGTGAAAAGCAGAGGACCCAGGTTCAGTTTTATTTACCTCTAAATAAACACAAACCACTCCAGGACCAGGGTTGCCTACCCCTGCTGTAATATGTACAAGTATAAAAATTGTGTTTAAATATTATAACTTGGTAGGCTACCTATGCTTACAGTAATGTACATGTTATATGAAGACTGAATGGGCACCTCAGTATATCCCTCACATTCTAAAACATTCAATAACTTGCTAAAGAACCAATGCAAGTCCGACTCACAAACTTGCACTAACTCGAACTACTTGGGCCAATGTTGTTTTCTTTTCCAAAAGCGCCATCTGGAGGATGCAAGCTGTACCTGTTGTTCGTGAGCCTGAATCACAAGTTGCATGTGTTTGTACTCAGTTGAGCAGGAGTCCACGTGTGCACTGGTTTATAGCGGAATATTGATCTCTGGCGTACTGTTGTTTGTATGAGCATTTAAAGTGTAAGTATTTAATGGTTTCCCTACACATATATGTTAAACTTTCCTTTTTTAAAATGCACGTTTAAAAAAGTTAGTCTTCTTACCGAAAGAAGTTTAGCGAAAGGCCACACCAGAGCCGGGGACTTGATTCAAAATTTAGACCGAGGCGAGCGGTTGATGGTGGGAAGTCTTAGCAGAGTTGGCTGTGGCTTTAATAAAACTATACGCCATGTTTTTATTTTCTTTATTTCTTGAGGTGGGGGTATGAAAATATTCCGAGTTGCGTTTGCAAAATACTGTAAATAGATTATTTTCTTTATCTTTGGGTGGAACAAACGAAGGCTGACTTTATTCCTGTTTTCGACTGTAGATTTACTACATACTGTAGGCCTGCTACGGGGTCATGTCCATTGACAGAATTGCTGTGTGAATGAGTAATAACAATACTGTATTAAGCCGTGGTCTGTTATGTTCTCTACATTGTATAAATACATCCCTACCTTAGTGTCATTATTAATAGTTACTACTAAGAAGCTGTAACCTAATCGCCATTTTCACAATTGTTAGTGGCAAACCCTAAAGAGTTATGGACGTATTTATAGGGAGGGATTTAATTGCTACTCGCACCCCTGCTGTGCAATTGTTGCTGGTACTGCATCAACAAAACTCTCACGCCTGGACAGTGCAGTATGTATAGCTGGGATGAAGAAGACCTGTTTCTCGGTTGGATTTTAAGTCATCTTTTCTGCTGCTACGCCATGAAGGTGTATTTTGGATTTCGATCTCATAATACTGGAGGCAACGCCGTGTGCTCTTGCGTTTAGATTACTTTATTTATTTATTGTTGCTGTTGTACAATATGTTGTGCAGAAGTTTTTATGCAGTGTTTATGTATCTGTGTTACTGGCATCTGTTGAATGGTTTGATTTGGGTGACACTCCCATATACAAATGTGGGGGTTCAGGTAATACACAGCTTTAGTGGTCAGTAGTTAGGCAAGGGTAACTAATAAAATAAGACTCCGTTATGGAACAGAGCAGGGGTGCTCAAATCTTCAGGTCTGGGGGCCTATAGGTTTTAATAAAAAGCAAATTGGACCTGAAAGGTGGTTAAATATATTTCATTAAGTAATTCTGGGTACAGGAGATCAAAGACCAGGAGTTCCCCAGAACACCAGGACCAGAATTTTACACCCTTCTCTTTGTCTTGTTTGAATGTTTTGTCTCTTTTTGTCATTGATTTTATAATGTTATTTCGACCTGCTTTCTCAAGCCCCCCCACTCCCCACCCCCCGCCAAAAAAAATAAGATGTATATCTCAAGGGTTCTATCCTGGTTAAATAAATACATTTTAACTTTAATTTGAGTGAGCATAATACTGAACTATGTAAAAATAAGCAGCGGTAAATGTTTATTTAACTTCTATTCCTCAAGCCTTCAGAATCATGTGCTCACCTGTGCCTCTAACTTTTTTTTTTTGTTCTAGTTTACAATGGCATCGAAAGTGAAAAGAATACACATAAACAACAAAACAGGGAAAAGCAAGCAAGCCACTCCTGGTAAATTAAATACAAACCTGAAGAAAGGGCCAAGTCTTACCCAAGAGTCAGAAGCTGAGAGCGATGACAGTTTGACAGGGGACTCTGAGGAAGAAATGGAACAAAACTTTCAACTGATCAGTAAAAAAGAACATATAAAAGCCCCAGAATGGGAGAGTGACAGCAATGGTGAGGCAGACTCCGTGGAGGATGAAGATGACAAACAGAGTTTAAATAGCGAGGACTCGGACGAAGAAGAGAGCTGTGACGAGCAAGCAGGCAGTGGAGGAAACGACAGAGTTGATGAGGAGGACAATAAAAACAATGTTGAAAGTGAGGATGTCAGTGAGGTTGATGACAGCAACTCGGAAAGTGATGTTTCTGATGATACTCCTGGCTTTTCAGATTCAAAGAGGACTGATGGCAGCAATCAGACCCATGAAGACATTAAAAAAGGTTACATTGTTTTCTTTTTTTCTGGGTAGTTCTGTGACCCATTCATTGACTAACGCTGTTCAAAACGATTATTCGATTAGTCGGTTCAAGCTTTCTACAGGTGAAGGTCATTGGTGTAGATTGGGCTGATTTACCATTCCAAGTGAAACAACTGAAGAAACAGCAGCATTCACTGATTGGTATAGATTGCTGTTTTCCATGAGCCCAAGAAAAACAGCAATCCTCACAAATTCATGCAGCTGTTTCTTTACTTTTTCACATGGAATCGTGTCAGTCAAATAAATTACTTTTTTTTTTAACAGAAAAAATCTATTTCTACCATTGTAATCGGTATACAACGCTGTAAAACTGTACACTGCATTATTTTTAGATTCGTGTGTGGTGGGGTGTTTTGAGATTTACATGGTTAAATGGCATTCAGTCTTATTTTAAATTTATATTTGGGTTTGCCAAGAAAACCATCAATAGCATTCTTAAGCTCACAAATATGGCTAAACAGAAATGTTCGTTGCGGCAGTGAAACCTTCATACAGGCGTGGCTGTTTGTTATTTCATCCGCCGTCATGCATTTTGTCTCACTCAACCCGGGTCAGAGCGTGTCACCCCACATCCTGCGGTGAGTTGCTGGGACCCAGGTTAACCCGGGTACAGCCCAGGTACGTGGTTTCACACTACACAGGATTGTGACTCGGGTAGCCAGAACTTGGGTCCGGACCCGGGTGGAAGTGCCAGTGTGAAAGGGGCTTTATTTGGGACTTAAGGACAGACACTGGAGGAGCTCAGGGCACAAGTCTGATTATTTTTCCATCTGTATTTGAATAAATATATCTGCTGCTGAGGCCTTTGGGATCAGTATCTATAAGGGCATCACCCTGGTAACAGTAAGATTGACTTCTGGTGGAATTGGTAGCAGTTAATCCACGTTGAAATCAACTTCACTTCAAGGCCACTCCTAGTTACAGCATGCATTTGCCCTTACCTATTTTGTTGCATTACAAATCTAACCATCTCTCACCATCTGAAGTTCAAGCCTTTGCTACCACTTGGGGAAATGAATTTACTAATTGAGATTATGAAAATTAGCTTTTCCAGTATGATAAAGAAAACAAATTTGTACCCATAAGTGGATGTCAGCACAATTTGCGAAGGAAATATTTCATTCTGATAAATAGCTTGAGCCAAACATGTGGAAAAAGTGAAACAAGGTAGAATCAATGTACAGTATTGCTTACTGTAACACTGATATCAGTAATGCATTGTTTTCTTCCAATTTAGAGCTTTCAACTATGTCATTTGAAGAGCTAATGAAGCTTCAAAATAAAGTAGGAACTAAGGTCTACAATGAAGTAGTTTATGGAGCAAAAAACAAACCTGTTGCTGGGAAGAAGAAAATCAAACGACAGAACAAAAACAGGTAAGTAAAAGTTTTGTTTTTTGAGTAGCACTGTATTTCCATTAATTTGAAGATGAGAGACAGATAATAAAGTAGTCTCCGGCTAAGAGAACACCCCTCTGAAAGCAAGCAAAGTGTTCTTTAGCCAAATTGTTCTCTAAGACAGCGTTGACCACCAGCCACAATGAGCCAATAAATAAATAAATATTCATTACATGTCATGAAGCACATGCATCAGCATATGAAATGAATAGAATAAGCAAGAGAAAAACAATAAGCTAATGTTAATAAACTATAATAACACTGTGTAACAATTTTTATTTATTTTTTTGTTCCTGGGTAGTGAGTGTTATTTCCTAATTGCTTATGCCTCAAAAGTATAGAAAGTGGCTATTATTCCCCACAAACTTTGCTTTTGTGACCAGGACAGTGATATTTCAAAATATCACTATTTCCAATGGGAAAACGGGCAAATGTGTGTCTTTTCATTCACATAAAGTCAGAAAAAAACAACATATGAATCCACATTAACATGTATTTATACTAAAGTAATACAAAAATGACTACAAAAGATTTAGAAGTGAGTAGTTTTTCGAGATTTACAATTATACTGTAAATACACTGTAAAAAGTTTGTGGGGAATAATAGCCATTTTCTATACTTTTGAGGCATAAGCAATTAGGAAATAACACTTACTACCCAGGAACAAAAATTGTGTTACATAGTGTAATAAAGTTAAAGACAAACTAATGTTAATAAACTAACTGTCAAACTAAATTAGCACAGCACCCCTACACACGTTAAAAAAAAAAAAATGCAGCAGCAGCTCTAGATTAATTATGAAAACCTGTACTTGTGTCTGATTCATGTTCTTTTCAGTTTCCAACTCTCTAGCAAGAGAAACAGCAGTGCTTTTTGTCATTTGTTTACATGCCATTTCGTAGCTGAGGTGCACTCGTGGAAATCAGAATAAAAAATGAGGCAAGTTGTTAGTATTTTGTTCCTAGTTTTATTTTTCAATGACAGATACCCTGAGGATTCCAGAAATTCAAAATCATCTGCTTGGTCTGTTGCTCAAATTGATGCAGTGTTGCAGTGTGTTTAATGATTTTATTTACAGACCGATGGAGGTGTCTGCTAAGAAACCTGTTCCCTTTCTGAGAAATGTGGTGCCTGTTAAGAAAAGAGTAGGTGAATTTCACTTCACTTGAAAGCTGATACAAAAAAAAAAATACATTCTTTTTGTTCTTGTGCAGTCATTGTCATATTTTGTACTTCGTCTTATATTAAACTTCATCGCTGAACTGCATCACATCACTTTTGTAGCCAAACCCTTGTTTTCAGACATACACTAATACACATTTTAAGGCTGATTAACGAGTTTTGCAGGCGTGAGTACTTGTTAATGCCTGCACAAATAGACTACCAGTGTTGTTGCCTAAAGAAAACATTTTCTTTAAAATGGTGTAATTATTTGTGTTAGGTTTTATTACAGTCCAGCTTTGCTTGCCTTTTCCTAGAATGACACCTTATTGCCATTAAGAACTGCAGTGTCCTCAGTATTGCTGTGTTACTACAGTGAAACCATTGCTTAAGATACCGGCCCTTACCTCTAGGACTTGGATCCAGCTGCGATTCAAAGAGAATTGATTTTGGATGTTGTCTCAACCTGTCTCAGTATACAGATATTGTCAAAAGTTCAGCATCACCTACAATTCTAGGATTGAGACATAATTAAAAAAAAAAAAAAAACTATATGCATAATTTAGATATTTTATTTAAAATCGTGTAATCAAAGAAACTAACTATAAAGCAAAAATCTACCAGAAGCCATAATAATAGTACAGTATTTCATGTTAAATTTCGAACTGTCACATTTTAAAGTTGTCAGTTTTCTGTTAAGTATATTGGAAAACTGCAAAGCGGTATGTAATTCAGTATGCTAATGTAACATTATTCAGCTGGTTTCATTCAACTTTATGAAGAAAAATTAGTTAATTCTGTAGGAGGATGTAAAACTTTTGGTCACAGCTGTATATTGGATTGAAAAAAAAAATAATCTATATATAATAATTTTTCCATAGACATCAAGAGATCCTCGATTTGATGACCTCTCAGGGGAATATAAGCCAGATATATTTTATAAGACATACGGATTCCTAGATGACATCAAGAGAAAGGAAAAAGAGGTAAGAAGCCTTTTGAACTCAATTCACCTTCTTGGTAGTAAAGTAACCAAACTGAGAGCTTTGCAACTCGGCGTTTTTGTATTTTATTATTTTGTATTTATTGATGCACCTTTTAACCTAAAAAAAAAAAAAAAAAAAAAAAAAGTACAATCTGGCATTGGAAATACCTGTATCAATAACCTGCACTACTCAGTTTTTAACTGACCTACTGCAAAAAAACCCCAAAAAGAACAAAACTGTCTCTGGGATACAGCAGAGTTTTACTAAAGATATAAACCAACTACAGCTGTGTCAATTCAATCATAGACTTTCCCAGCTTCTAATTGTGCAGTGTACTGTATACAAAGTAGTCTTACTTTTTTCTTCACCACTAAAAACAAGCTGTGTTTTTTTTAATTGCTTAAGATTGCCAGTGAAGGTGCTACCCTAATCAAAAGGGAAGTGATTTTTTTGTGTGTGTGTGTTTGCTGTATTCAGCAGCATTGTATTGCATGTCGATCGTCGAATAGTAAACTTGAGAGCTTCAAGATCAGTGGGTTGTTCATTGAAATTCTACATTTTATTTTAACAGCAGCAGCCCCAAAAATGAACTTCCAACTAATCAGACCTGTTTTCTAACAATCTGTCTATTTACTGTACTATCGGTCTGATGGAGTACCATTTATTTTGTAAGGAGCAGTTATTGACAAACCAGTGTTCTTTTAATAGGTCACACTGTATGTAGTGCACTTCACTATAACAGATTTTGAATGGATATCCTTATAGTGTATGAAATAAATACAGGTGTAGATATGTCATTTCTGTCAGTAAAACTGGTCAACCCCTGTAGCCTCCAATGAAGTTGAATTGTTGAGGCATTTGAATTGAAGTATATTCTTTCTTTACTCAAGGTGGTCCAGAAGAAGCTGAAGCAAGCCAAAGTACCCGAGCAGAAAGAACAGTTGCAGCACCTTTTACAGAGAATGGTGGGTTCATGTTACTGTATTTAATGTCATTTTTTTCCTTTCCTATTTACACCAAGATTTCCAGGTAGTTAACTCTTCTTGTGTTTTTTTTATGTATTTTATTTTTTTAATTTGGAATCGGCAATTATTTTTTTCTTGTTTTCTCCCCAATTTGGAAAGCCCAATTCTTATTAATTTTTTTATTTTACTCGGCTCACCGCTGCCACCCCCGCACTGGAGACACGTGTCCTCCGAAACAAACGTGCTGGCAGCTGTCCGCTTCTTTTCACACCGGAGGACCACGCAGCTCTGGGCAACTTACAGGCAGGCCCGCAGGTGCCTGGCCAGACTACAGGGGTTGCTGGTGCGCAGTGAGCCGCGAACACCCTGGCCGACCTAAGCCCTTCCCACCTGGGCAGCGCTCGGCCAACTGTACGCTGCCCCCTGGGAACTCCCGTCCACTGTCGGTAGTGGAATAGCCTGGACTCGAACCAGCGATCTCCAGGCTATAGGATGCATCCTGCACTCCACGTGGAGCACCTTTACCGGATACACCACTAGGGAGCCCACCTCACCATATTTTACTTGTCAGAAGTTTTATAATCTGTTTATAATAATAATACTACAACTGTTAACAGTGGACCATGTTAAAGTAAAAATACTTTACTGCAATACGACATACAAATTAATCTCATCAATGAATTGTTTATTTTCTTTTTTTAATAAAGATTACAAATTGTTAACTAAGAAAAATCTACTCCCATGCAAAATAATGTTGGGCATTCTTATTTATTATTGAACTGAAAAATAACGTACATGGTGCCTTTTGTAACTGTAGACAATATATTGTGTTACAATTCACTCTGTTGTTAATACAGGGTCAGTGAGTTCAATTAAAATGTGTCTCAAGTCAAAATTATAAAGCAGGCCAGTTCAGAGGGTGGTAGTTAGAAGTCCAGTTCAATTAATATTTTAGGTGCAGAGAAATGTTTCAGGAAATTAGAACGTTGATGCAGTAAACAGCTACTGATGCTCTGTTAATTGAATCGAAATTAATATTCCTCATTTGCTAAGGGGAAAATTAGAGTCAACTTATCGTTTTCCATAACGTTTTGTTCAAGTTGTAAAGAGTTGAATTGGGGACACAATGGCCTTATTCGTTATAAAGTGTAGCTATTGCACCACTGAACTTTGATTTAAATCAGGGCAAGGAGTAGAGAATGTTTGACACAAATAATAGAAGGGAAACTGGTAGAAAGCAAGGGAAGAGGGGTGTAACATTTTGCAGTGTAATACATGATAAAAACAATATTAAACGAAATGGAAAAGGGGGTTCAACAACTGCTTGCATTTTGTGCCTCCCTCACCCCCTGCTCCCCACAGATTAACCAAGAGAAAGCACAAAAGAGCATGCAGAACCAAAGAGAAAAAGAATTGGAGTTCAAGAGACAGCAGCGGGAGCTTGTGAAACAGGGCCAGAAGCCATTCTTCTTAAAGAAGTGTAAGTATCCCACTTGAAACACCAGAATCTGTTGAAATATCTTGGATATGTTAGAAGAAATTATTCTTTCAATTGAGATTCATAACAGTGTTATTGGTTATATCAGTGATACACAATCATTTTGTCTCATGTTTACAAACCAGTCCATCAAAGACATTATTCCCCTTACAGTATGTCTCAGATGTTGCGGTTGGCTGTTTTAAGTAGTGTCAAATTAAAAACTAGATTAACCAAAGACATAGTGGGTTTATAAATGCCTTGAGTTACATACGCAGCACACATGTTGGGCATGGGCACATTTAAAACACAAAACTAACACCATTGCTGTCATCTGGGGACGGCTGTACTAACGGCAAAAAAACAGAAGGGTCAGATCCAGTATCGCTGGAGCGGAAATCATGAGAGGGTGTTGTACTACATGGATCTGGATCAGGCGCCACTGATCCGTAGTCTTGATCCCATTCTGTGAACTTCAATTGTTCTATTTTGCAGCTGACAAGCGTAAGCTGGAACTGGCAGAAAAATACAGTGAGCTGAAAAAGAGCGACAAGCTGGAGAACTTCCTGAGCAAAAAGAGGAAGAGGAACGCCACAAAGGATCGCAGGAAGTTGCCATTTCAGAAGTCGGCATATTGAAAGACACCCCCCCTCTGAAAACCCCCTCCCCAAAAATAGGAAGTTCCCCCTGATTACTTCAGGGGATTGTGTTAAACTGTAACTTCCCCTGATTGCAGCCTGTAATGTATTAGTGTTGTGCCTGGAGACCATTTTTGTTTGTTAAATTAAGGCACAAATACTGCCGTTTTACAGTAATTGTAATACTATACCTTGCAAAAGGGCAGCATAATAAATGTAATTGCCGTGGAATTACTGTTTTGGATGGTGTATGTACATACTGTAAGACAAAATATAATTTAACACTGGATTTGGAAGGGTGTTGGTAGTATTAGCATATTGTTATGTGTATGTCAGGTTAAATTTACTGTCTGTAGAATTTTCCAAATGGGTCAGCATACGTATATTTTCATAAACATGTTTTTTGTTTTGCTTACTCTGTATATTTACCATTTTAAGTAATGCATTACTAGTGAACATGCTGACTCGAATCAGGCCTGATCTATTCTGCTACGATCAAAGGGAATGTAATCAGGATTGTTTTGTATTGAGATTATACTGTGTAATTAAGTAGGCACCTGTTTCATCCTTTTGAATCTCAGCAAATTACCTGTATGTTAATTAAACCTAATCGGTGATTCTGTTTTATGTTTCATCTTACTGATGTTGCAAAATAGCATCAGACACACAGCAGTACATTTAACTATATTTTGTATGATTCTTCCAATTGCACACATTCCCTCAAGACTACATCCCGTTTTCAAAAACTTAGAAGGTTGAGCAAATTGAAGCAATACAAATTTTAGAAACAAAGCACAAAAAAATACAGAAATGATTTGTGGTCAAGATTTTAAAATATCAGGTACTGCACCAATCCCACACTTACAAGAGAGTTCTGTAATCAAATGGAACATGATTTTGTTTTGGGGGGCCAATATGTGATCCGTATTGTTTGCTTTGTAAAGCTATCCTTTGCTCCTCTGGCAAATGTTTTGCTAGAAGTTTGTATTATTAACCCATTAAGTACCAAATATATTTTTCCGGCGGGGGGGGGGGGGGGGGGGAATTTGATACATTTAATTTTTGGGATTAACAACATTTGAGTGATTGCAACAATGTAGTTAAAGAGAACATTAAAATAACAGGTATTGATTACAGCAAAAAAATGTGCCAAAAATTTACAAAGTCTGTCCTCAAATGAGGACAAAGGCACTGAATGGGTTAATGAGTGAAGTGCTGTTGTGCCTACATGCTGGTTACAGTGTAGGATTTAGCCTAGTGTCCAATTAAGTGAGTGTGGCATTGAAGTGGTTTCTTAATATTGTAACTGTTTTCGTTGAGTGTTTCTGTTGAACATAGCAACCAATAGTTCATTGTTTGGCTAATGTGTCAAAGCAGGCTGCATATTATTCCTTTTTTACCACAGTACTCAAATTAGGTATTTCCACAGGAGCAAAAAGAGGTTTGAAGCTGAATTGCCATGCCCTTAAAAGGTTTGACCATCAGAGGTAGCTTTAACTTCAGCCCATGTACAGCTGCCGAATGCTGGGATTGAAGATAAGGCAAAGGAAAGAAAGTCAGTGTTGTTAATTTTGAACACTAACCTAAACACCTGCGAAGTAGGTATTGAACAATTAGGGATGTGTTATTTATTTATAATACGCAATACGATTTTCTGGAAGTGCATTCCAGTTATAAGTGACTGGAAACAGAAGTTGGTTGGGCTTCTGTTTTCTGTTCAATATCGGTTACTCTTTTCAGTTGTATTAAAAAAAAAAAAAAGGTAATAATAAAATAAGGAAAACGTGTCATGGCTTTAAAGCAGTGGTTCCCAAACGGGGACTCCTCCGGGTGCATGAGATGATTTCAGCTGGGCTGTAGTGCATGCTGTAAAAGTACTCAAATAGAAATATACGAAATGGAAATATTCTCATTTATATTCATTTATAGTATGTTTTTTTTCAATGAAAATGGGTTGATTGTAAGGATAACACACTTTTACTTTTGCATTGAAACAAGCCAAATGTTTGATTAAACAGAAAACCCCTCACTATAGTTAGGCATCTCTGATGTTAGACCGGCTGCATGTTTCACAGCTATCGAGCATAGCAAGCAAAACATCACAGCCCAGCAGACTCTAGTGTGTAAGGTGCTACTGCCAATGACCATAGGGACGAGGCTGGTAAAGGTGCATAAGGGATGAGTAACTCACAATCCAATCCAAGCAATGCCTGGTTTAATCAGTAGCAGTAACCACCAGAACACTGTTGTGATGTCAGTATATTTTGTACCAGCTGCAGCTTCCTAAGAACTGTCAGGCAAACATGGTAGTGAGTCTAGCACAGGGGTCTCCAACCCTAGTCCTGGAGAGCTTCTGTGGCTGCTAGTTTTCATTTCAACCAATCTCAGTTACTTAATTGAACCAATTATTGTCTTAATTAGTCAATATTAACAGGTGTTTCAGATCTTTATCCACTGATGATATAAAGACACCTATAATACCTGGACAGGGGCTCTCCAGGACCAGGGTTGGAGACCCCTGGTCTAGCAGGAGGTGGATTGTGGATTAGCAGCCAGGGTTTGTTCAGCCTTGCAATATTTTGTAAATCATCCACAACTTAAAATTGCTTTAGCACAATTCTTATGTAAAACTGTAAGAAAAGTTGAACAGACAAACGTGTATGCATGTGCCTTCTTCAGTCTTCAGTAAACTGAACCATGTTTTGTAAATCATCAAATGAATATTTTGCTTAGACTGCCGGGTGGGAGTGAAAGGATGACTGATTACAGCATAAAGAAAAGTGGAAATATAAGTATTTCAACAGGTGGAGTTCTAAGATGCTTAATGTTACTTATTCTTACAAGACAATCAAGGAGATTGCATAGTTATAATACTGAATGTGCCAAAAAACAGATTTCATTTTAGCTTTCAACTGAACATTGGTATAATTTGAATATATATATATATATATATATATATATATATAATATATATATATATATATAATTGCGGCAAAAGCCTAGGTGTGTGCTATTAATATAATGCAGCTACAATGGTCCATGCTTCTCATTACAGTCTTTAATCAGACTTGTACAGTACTTACATCAGCACAAGCATCATCAGTGCATATTAACTCATTCAGCACCTGTAAGAAGCCTAGAAAACATGACTCTAAAAAGGCAGACTATTGAAACCTGCATTCATTTCCTACCTTTAATCAAAGACACTAACCAGTAAAGCAGAAAAAGAATGTCCCATGCTGTGCTTGGATCCAGCGTGATAAAGAGATTTAGACTATTTTATGACTTACACAGAACTGCAGCAATTCAATCGAGTCAATAGCAGACCATCATGGCACAGATCAAACAAACAATAAATAGTACTCCCACAAGGCTGTTCCTGGTCAAATCCATAGCAGAATCGTTATTAATAGTGCTAATAATGTGTCCAATGAAGTATTGTATAATTGCAAAAAGGTGTCATTATAGGCATGCCCCATGTGAACTGACAAGTGTTTTAAAGTTTACATTGCAAATCCACCATTCGTTGTGACAGCTGAAAAAAGAACCCTTTAAGGTTGACCGGCCGCACAAACAAAAATAGCTTCTATAACACTATATACCTCAGTAGCAACATCATTTATAGCAGACCCTGATTTTGATATGATACAGCCATCTTATAATGATTTATATCAGACGGAAATGATATCACTTTAAGGTTAGCTATACTGCGTTATTGCTGCTGCTGGAAGATAGATGCTGATTTTCACCCCACTCCAGATTAGCGAGGCCAGAAAGCCTGCAGCTGCTGTGACATGGATATCAGTTGCATTGTATTGCACCCTAGATAATAATTCTATATAAACTATACTTTGTACACCACATTTCTTAAAGTTGCAGTGTCCTACAATAATGTTTAATTTTAGATTATAATAAACTTTTTGAGTTTACTATATTTCTCCATAGTTAGCTATCTGTCCACCTTGGTTGAAAGTCCAGTTTGATTACATTCACCAAAGGTAGTTTGCTTTCAGAAGACTTTTCCTAAAATCTGCTTTGATACTGCATCACTCTAAGAAGCCAAGTAAGCAATTTTCAGGAGAAGGTGGTTATATATTAAATATTCCAGCTCTCTAAAAACTTGTCATACAGATTACAGCTGGTATTTTTTTTTTTAATTGGCCTCAAGGAGTTTGGTGGTTTCAACAACGTCCTTAGCTGTCTCAAAAAGGAGACAGTAATTAGATGTGCATGGAAACTGATGTCTCAAAAAGTGGCAGAGAATTAGATGTGCATGGAAAGAGAACTCCCCCAAGAGGGCAGGCTTGAGGCATCCTAGCTGCCTGTGCTGTCCCTGCGTTTAGGGTAAATATGCATAATTCTGCAGTGCTGACAATCCAGCACTTTCTACAAGCTTTTTGGAATACAAACATTTCAGACTAATTCCAACAAGCGTGTCGGTGACATTTATCCCTCCCATATCTTTACATTTTAAATTAGACCTGTCAGTAATAGAAAACAATTATCACTTTGACCTCAATCCAATTAAAATCCAATTAAAATCATACAGCCAACTCCACTGGCTCCACTTTGCTAATTTGTCCCAGTAAGCTATTTTATAAGTGAGAAACACATTTTTGCTCACGACAGTGGCTGAGCCATTTTCTATAACCATGAATGTCAAGTGACACATGACACACGTTGATATGGTGCTGTTGATATTGGTGCTGTAACACTTCTAGTTTGCATCATCACAACTAAAGAATAACTTGTACACTCTTTGCATTGCTTTTTAACAAAACCATCAGGAGAGCGGATCTTTGGAGACAACATTCCATTGATATTAGAATGTTACAGTAAAAGAAGGACTTTTTTTTTAAACCAGGCGTCCAGCATTAGGTCTCTTGAACCAGCATAACCAGTTGAGAGCCAGAACCCTACCCACCGTTCTTGGCATTATACACTAGTGCTGGTCAATACTGGAGTTTCTGCAGGGTCTCTACTACACTCAAATGTTAATTTATACGTCTTGTTTGATTTGTTGCCAGTCAAAACATCAGGTTGGTTAGATGGTGCCCGGTATTGCTATCAATACTGATTCTGATGAAGATACATATCTTCAAAAAAAAATTTAAATCATTGGTTGCTGTCATTTGGTAACATGTACATCACTACCAGATCAAAATCATGATTCCAAAAGTATGCAGTGTTTATAAATAATAAGCCCCTCTAGGTCTCTGCACTATTTATTTTGCTAATGCAGCGTTTGATTTACTGAAAGCTGGCGCAGTTTAAGAGATTCATCCATTCGCTAAATCTTCATCACAATGCTGTATCAGCAGTTTCAGTGAACCTCAGTGGAGCAGCGTGTTAGTGTCATGCTAAGAGTGATGTGATTGTCACACCTCTCGTTGTATCAGATAATCTACCACATTGATCATACTGGGAGGTCATGGTGTCTGACTGACAAAAAACACTGAACAAGCTTGTTTTCACACTGAAATGTGTGAGGGCATCCATCTCCTAGAAGGGTTAAATCTGTTCATAAAAAATAAATAAATAAATAAACAAAGACTATTTCAGACGGAGCATTAAAATAACCTGACAATATTGATTTTATGATCATTACCATTTGATTTACACACAATTTTAGCAGCTGTTAAAGTTTTGCATGGCACAGCAATTTTGCAGTTTGACCATGTTTTCCCTGGGCTTGTATTAAACATTTATGATTCCTGGTTTTCGCAGTGCTTTACCATCTCATGTGATTTACAGTGCTTGCTTGATCTTTACTATGCTTTTGCTTTGCTTGCGTTATGCTTTAACCAGACACTCTAAAGACAGACACTCTAATTCATATATATATATATATATATATATATATATATATATATATATATATATATATATATATACTGTATGTTGACTACAGACAAGTGGGTGTGAGTGAAGGCTGTGGTCTGTATTCATAAATCAATAAATCAACAGGAAATACATAGGACCCCCGTGCATACACCAGCACAGTATTGCTTTATGAATAAGATCCTGCGTCTGGTGTTTATTAAGCCACTTTTCTTTTGCTGTTATATTTCTTTTTTGTCTCTGAATATCAAAAAAATGTAATAATAAAAAAAAAAAAAACACAAACAAAAAAACTTTATGCCAGCTCCCCACTGTTATAGAACGATTCCTGAATAGCTCTGAAAAAAATCTGCTGCATCTCTTGTGAATTAGCCTACTTGAAACCGAAATCCCAGCATGGGATTTCACATTAAACAACATCCATTCAGTTTTTGTAGTCAACTAGAAATTTTTAAAACCCCACTTGCCTGGCTTTATGTTATTAAAGTTGTGTTGGGACTGAAAACATGCTAACACCTTTTTAATATAGACAGACAAGTGTGTGCATTAAGAATTCCTCTGCGTTATGTGTAATGACAATCTTTTTTTAATCAAGATTTTTGAAGCAGTCTCAGAGAGATGCCACTTCCAATTTTCATTTGGACACTGCCAGTGATCCAAGGCACAAGAATGGAAAGTGAATGCACACTTTATTTATTGATGTATGAGTGGACTCTAATGGTGTACTGCTGCTGTACATCATAATAACCTGTTCTTAATGACAACTGGCTTCTCCTGTGTGCTTGCTGTCCAGCAGCGTTTCCTCAGGCTACAGCCTTTATTTATTGAGGTCTTCCCTTCTAAAGGCACTCCTACCTTTCTTTTGGGATTTGGCTGCTCCCAGTGCTCGAGTCCCATACTAACGTCCATGCTTTATCCTTATTTCAGGTCCTAGGCAGCGTAAAGTCTCTGCCAATCAGTGGTTAACAAGCGCACCTTTACAGAAGTCTCAGATACTGGGTACCCTCTCTCTCTCTCTCTCTCTCTCTCTCTCTCTCTCTCTCTCTCTCTCTCTCTCTCTCTCTCTCTCCTTTCATATTCTGGTCTACAGGGACTGACTTCCTCCCGAGGGGCGGCTCCCGAGTCATAACCCTTGTATGTGTTTTCAGTCGCTGGGTCCTTCACCCCTGGGTTGTGTCGGCATCGTCGCCCTCAGTCAGCGACCATCTTTCTATCCTGTTTTAGTTGCTGGGTCCTCTGCCCCTGGGTTGTGTCGGCATCGTCGCCCTCAGTCAGTGACCACTTTCTATCCTAGCTTCTATGTCCGACTCTGCCGGTCTGCTACTAGAGCAAAAAATACATGGCCTCGCCCGCTCCTCTATCCTAAGTCCGGTCCTTTTAGCTGGCACCCTGTCCTACTAATTGCTCCTTTCTGCCTCTCCTGCCCTATCCTTACACCCCCTAGCTCATGCCCTGTGAAGTCTTTAAATAAATATTACCTCAATTAAATGTAGTTTTATGAAACAAAGGTTACTGTATATTTAGGGTGCTTTGTTTTCAGTTTTCAAGTCAACCATATCTTTGGCATAGGGTTCAGTTGGTTTAATGACACTATACTGTTACTCTAGGAATGTTTTGCAAATGAGACCAGGTTTTACATAGTAGTTTTTTTGTTGTTGTTTACATTACAATAGTTTAGAAATGAGTTACTATATATGAACTAGTTCACACAATTACATTTTTCATGCAATTTAATAGAGGGGATTCAAGTTCCTCTTTTTGTTCTTGACATTTGTTTTGGTGAAATGCTGCGCAAGCCTTGATCTTGTTTGAAACCTCTTTTCCCCTCCTAAGCATTAGGAAACCCATGGTGATTATGACTGCTGGCATGCAGCAAATCATCTATTTTAATTAAGACTTATGGAAGCAGACAGGGCAAAGACACATGACAGCTCTAAGCAGCCCACAAAAATAATACTTTTTGACAAACAAGAAAATATGTTTTAATGATGAATTACAACAAAGCAAACCGCAAATAATGCCTCTATTTCATTGCCTGTGGGCTATGCTACCTTACTACTTTTACTTCTATTCAATTCATGTAGTTTCAGAATTGTTGAGTGTCTCATCACCTAGCAGTTTGATGCAAATTGGAATGTTTACAGTAAAACCGTAGTTATGGTTACTTGATTATGTTTTTTCATGAGATAGTGATGTGCGGTCTAAGTGAAAGAACCCACTTAACAGCACGTTCAGTTCTACCCCCTTGAGCAGCTCAGAGAGCTGCAGAGCAGATTCCAGTAGTGATCCAAGTGAGCGAAAACAATTCTTTACACAGTCTCTCTTAGTTACTTTACACACCCACTGAGAATTTCTCAGTCATGGTATATATATTCTTAGTTTATCTGAAACAACTATATGAATGCTGACATCTGTGTCTCTGAGTCATTAAAGAAACAAGTTTTAATCTCAAGGGTTTATATTAGATTGCAGATTTCATTAAAGTCATATTTTTAGTCACTGTGACTTTAAGAGAAAGAGGTCATCTCCTCTTTCTCCTTGTCTTTCCCTTAACAAAACCAATATAGACAGGATAGTCTGTTCAGAACAAAGGCATTGCATCAGTTTCATTAATATAGACACCAGCTGGAATACAGGATGTCTCAGCCCTCCACAACTTTCATTTAAGCCTGATAGATTCTTTGATAGTATGCCCTATAAGGTTTATATTTATCTATTTTTTTTTTCAGATAATTACTTTTTTTTTTTTAAATACATCAAGACAGTGAAAAGATTGTGTTTGCTGATTAAAAACTCTTGGGTCCCAGGCGGCAAATCTTTTTTTCAATATATTAGTTTTTGCAGTGGAGCAGATGTGTGGTTTTGAAAAGTTCTTTAACGTTTACGAACAGCATTCCAGATGAACTTCTGACAGCTCATGACATTCTTCTGGGTTAAATTCCAAAAGGGGAACACCAGCTTAGAGAATGTGATTAACCTTGAATCTGCAGATGTCAGGCCGCTGAGAAACAGATTTCATAAAACACAATGCATGGTCTGAGTAAAACAAGAGGGCAAAAATGGAAGCTGTGTTTAGAACAGAAGATAGGACTTTTTTATATAGAGCGTTATAAATAGCATCCTCTGTCAATCTCGCACAGGACCCACCCCCTCACAGCGCACAAAAAAATTAAAAGCTGCATTATAAATCTAATGCTGAAGAAAGTTTTAAATTTGCTGGGTTAAAGCTGGATTCAATGTGAAGAAATAACCTTTGGTGTACAGTATTTTAGGAAATGAAAGCTTACTTCTGTAAAATCATTGCAAACTTCATGAAACACAGTAAACCACTGTAAAGCATAGAGAGGCTTTGTAAAATCCTTAATTAGAACATAAGAACATAAGAAAGTTTACAAACGAGAGGAGGCCATTCGGCCCATCTTGCTCGTTTGGTTGTTAGTAGCTTATTGATCCCAAAATCTCATCAAGCAGCTTCTTGAAGGATCCCAGGGTGTCAGCTTCAACAACATTACTGGGGAGTTGATTCCAGACCCTCACAATTCTCTGTGTAAAAAAGTGTCTCCTATTTTCTGTTCTGAATGCCCCTTTTTCTAAACTCCATTTGTGACCCCTGGTCCTTGTTTCTTTTTTCAGGCTGAAAAAGTCCCTTGGGTCGACACTGTCAATACCTTTTAGAATTTTGAATGCTTGAATTAGGTCGCCACGTAGTCTTCTTTGTTCAAGACTGAACAGATTCAATTCTTTTAGCCTGTCTGCATATGACATGCCTTTTAAGCCCGGAATAATTCTGGTCACTCTTCTTTGCACTCTTTCTAGAGCAGCAATATCTTTTTTATAGCGAGGTGACCAGAACTGAACACAATATTCAAGATGAGGTCTTACTAGTGCATTGTACAGTTTTAACATTACTTCCCTTGATTTAAATTCAACACTTTTCACAATGTATCCGAGCATCTTGTTAGCCTTTTTTATAGCTTCCCCACATTGTCTAGATGAAGACATTTCTGTGTCAACAAAAACTCCTAGGTCTTTTTCATAGATTCCTTCTCCAATTTCAATATCTCCCATATGATATTTATAATGTACATTTTTATTTCCTGCGTGCAGTACCTTACACTTTTCTCTATTAAATGTCATTTGCCATGTGTCTGCCCAGTTCTGAATCTTGTCTAGATCATTTTGAATGACCTTTGCTGCTGCAACAATGTTTGCCACTCCTCCTACTTTTGTGTCGTCTGCAAATTTAACAAGTTTGCTTACTATACCAGAATCTAAATCATTAATGTAGATTAGGAATAGCAGAGGACCTAATACTGATCCCTGTGGTACACCGTTGGTTACCACACTCCATTCTGAGGTTTTTCCTCTAATCAGTACTTTCTGTTTTCTACATGTTAACCACTCCCTAATCCATGTACATGTGTTTCCTTGAATCCCAACTGCGTTCAGTTTGAGAATTAATCTTTTGTGCGGGACTTTGTCAAAAGCTTTCTGGAAATCTAAATAAACCATGTCATATGCTTTGCAATTATCCATTATCGATGTTGCATCCTCAAAAAAATCAAGCAAGTTAGTTAGGCACGATCTCCCTTTCCTAAAACCATGTTGACTGTCTCCCAGTACCCTGTTACCATATAGGTAATTTTCCATTTTGGATCTTATTATAGTTTCCATAAGTTTGCATATAATAGAAGTCAGGCTTACTGGTCTGTAGTTACCTGGTTCAGTTTTGTTTCCCTTTTTGTGGATCGGTATTACGTTTGCAATTTTCCAGTCTGTCGGTACCACCCCTGTGTCAAGAGACTGCTGCATGATCTTGGTTAGCGGTTTGTAAATTACTTCTTTCATTTCTTTGAGTACTACTGGGAGGATCTCATCCGGCCCAGGGGATTTGTTTATTTTAAGAGCTCCTAGTCCCTTTAACACTTCTGCCTCAGTTATGCTAAAGTTATTTAAAACTGGATAGGAACTGGATGACATGTGGGGCATGTTGTCAGTATCTTCCTTTGTAAAAACTTGTGAAAAGTAATCATTTAACATATTTGCTATTTTTTTTTCTTCCTCTACGATTTTGCCATTTGTATCTCTTAAACATTTAATCTCCTCTTTGAATGTTCTCTTGCTGTTGTAATATTGGAAAAACATTTTGGAATTGGTTTTAGCTCCCTTAGCAATGTTTATTTCTATTTCTCTCTTGGCCTTTCTAACTTCCTTTTTGACTTGCATTTGCAGTTCTGTGTACTCTTTCTGCGTACTTTCTTTTTGGTCCTTTTTTAATGCTCTGTAAAGTGCCTTTTTTCGCTGAATATTTTTTTTAATTGATCTATTAAACCATTTTGGCAATTTAGTTTTACATTTAGATTTGTCTACTTTAGGGATATAATTGTTTTGCGCCTCTAGTACTACATTTTTGAAGAACAACCATCCTTCTTCTGTGGGTGTTTTCTCTATTTTACTCCAATCTACTTCTGTTAGTCTCTGTTTCATACCTTCATAGTTTGCTTTTCTAAAATTGTAAACCTTAGCTTTAGTCTTTACTTTTGGGGATTTAAAAAACACTTCAAATGAGACCATGTTGTGGTCTGAGTTTGCCAGTGGTTCTCTGACCTCTGTTTTAGTTATTCTATCTTCGTTATTTGAAAAGACTAAATCAAGGCATGCCTCCCCTCTAGTGGGTGCCTTCACAAATTGTGTTAGGAAGCAGTCATTTGTCATTTCCACCATTTCTATTTCATCCTTCGCGCTACCCATCGGGTTTTCCCATTTTATTTGGGGGAAGTTGAAATCCCCCATTAGTATGGCTTCTCCTTTGCTACACACATTTCTAATGTCATTGTATAACAGATTATTGTGCTCACCATCTGAATCTGGCGGTCTATAGCATGCTCCTATTATTATGCCTTTTGAATTTTTGTCTGTTATTCTGACCCATATTGATTCGGTTTTATTTTCTTTGTCCAGGTTTAACACCTGGGCTTCAAGACTGTTTCTTATGTATAGCGCTACCCCTCCTCCTCTTCTGTCCTGCCTGTCTTTCCTATACAGTGTATACCCACAAATATTATATTCGTCCCCATCACTCTCAGATAACCACGTTTCTGTAACACCTATCACATCATAGTTACCTGTTAGTGCAGTAGCTTCAAGTTCTAGAATTTTGTTTCTGATACTTCTAGCATTGGTAAAACAACAACAACAAAAAAAATAATAAGTGCAGATGCCTAATATCAGGATTATGGAAACACTGTAAACTACAAAATGACATGCTGAAATTTAGCATATAAAAGAGTTGAGGACAGTATTGGAGTTATTTATAGGATCCCAACGACACGGCAGTAACTTTTTAAATAGCAATACAAGAGACTGTAAATCCTAGTGGGATGAAGTTCCAAACTCAATTTAAACCAGTCTGATCCGTCCAGACTTTGTAAATCAGAGATGACAAGGCTAAATGAATTTACAGCGGTGTAGCCGACCCTAGCAACTTGATTTAAAATGATTTCAAGATATTTATACTGCACGGAGCATCCCTTTGAACACACACTCTCACTTCCAAAGACACCCGCTGAACTATCATAAGAAAGGCAAGCAAATCATGCTGGGGGGAGTTGACCAATTTAATTTGGGTGTACTTTTTCTTAGTGTCACAAGCATAAAAGACCTCAAGATGAAGGGCAGTGCCCCTCAAACAGCAGTGTTGAAATGTTTTAAGGTTATGTTTGATTAGATTTTGCAGGATTTCTGGTTATGTCATGCATGATATGAGTAGATCAGTGAAAAGTGTGTGTCATAAACTTTAATCCACACTAAACACACTTAACTTGTAATGGAAACGCTCACAAAGCAGTATAATTCAAATCAAGTAAAATGCAAAACATTATTAAAAAGTTATATTAATGTTGAAATAACAATAATATTGACTTTAGGGTTAGGGTTAGGGTTTGGATTTAGGGTTGGGGGATCATGTTTAGGGTTAGGGTTTGGATTTAGGGTTGAGGGATAATGTTTAGGGTTAGGGTTAGAGTTAGGATTTAGGGTTGAGGGATAACGTTTAGGGTTTGGATTTAGGGTAGATGGATAATGTTTAGGGTTAGGGTTAGGGTTAGGATTTAGGGTTGAGTGATCATTTTAAGGGTTTGGATTTAGGTTTGAGGGATAATGTTTAGTGTTAGGGTTTGGAATTAGGTTTAAGGGATACAAATTAGGTAGGGTTTAAAGAGTGAGTAGCAGAGTTCTGAAAAATATAACGTTACACATCCCCACATGTTGCTACAACTGTTTAAATAATGTACCTGTAATGTTTCTTTTCTTTGTTAACATCCTGACAACTTTTTACACTTATAAGTCTGTTTCAAAGCTCTTTTCAAATGTCTGCTCAGGTGCACTGATAGTGTAAGGATTAGTGCCCACATTGTCAAACAGGTAACACAGCAATAACGATCCATGATGTGGTACGAAACAGAAAAGCCAGAGCACTTTTTGAAATTGTGCTGCATGTTGACCGCAGTATTTGTTTTACAGAGAATTTTCAGTTACAAGCGTAACAATTCAAGCATCATCTCCTTTATGGAGTGAATGTAAACAAACTGGATTCTTCCTGTCGCTGTTTCCCTTGATGTCTGCTGTCATCCTCATTTTAATTGGATTGCCTGGTCAGGATAATTGTTTTCAACCGTTTTCAATCGTTGCAACCCTGCTTGATTGCATGCACTGTAATTAGACGGTAGATCTCGTCAATCACAAAATGCAGCTAAATAATGAGATTCTTCAAACAGGAGAATTGTGTTAATGACAAATTTCTTGGTTCCTGTAAAAGTGATTCAATTTGGAAAGGGAGCACAAGTTTCATCCAAGTGAAAATCAAACTGTTTCAAAGCAGCTACTGGTGTAATAATGGAGTTTACCACATGCCATTGTAATGTCCATAATATATTTTTTGATGTAATCCTATAAAACCAGCTATTGTTCATAAAAGAGATTTTGAATCTGGTGAAATAAAGGTACAATAAAAATGCATTACCTGTATACTGTGTCCGCCACTGTATGTTACTGCAGTGTATTTTTGTCGTGATATTTGGCAGCATTTTCTAATAATGCACTAACTATGCTCTCTTGTCCTTCTAGACTATTCTTGAAAAAGGCAATGCATCTACCTTTGCCTCAAACCGCATAATTTTGCTAGGGATGAAAAAAAAACACATCTTTCTGTGGATGCAGATCCTATAAAAAATCAATAATGAATTGATTTGCTTTATGACAGGGGAATATTTGTTGCTAGATATAAGAAACCTATTCAGATTTTTTTTACGGATGGATAGTTTTCCAGCATATTTGCTAGATCCCTTTCCATATCAACAATGATATATTATATACGGTATAATGTGCATGTGTGCCTCATTTCATGTGTGAGATCAGCGCTGTTGTTCGGAAGGGGTGGTGGAATCATGACCTCATACGAACGCTCTGTGACCCCACAGTATATTGGCTTAAATTAGTTTAATAGGGTCACAAGTTTACGTTGCTTAATTTATTTTAATTTTTTTGCAATTTTCATCATAGGACTTTAAAGGCGAGACCTTCTCAAAATGGCTGCAAGCAAAGCCACAGGAGAGATTTTGAATTACAGATGGTTTCCTGGATATAGTGTCAGGCTTTTGCTGATGTCCAAAATTAGATGACTCTATTAATCATATCTAGTAGCAAATAATCTAGGGTTATTTAAGACACGCTCGAGCTAACATTCAAGTTATAGCTTTCTGAAGTCCAAAACCATCACTTTGAAGAATTAATTCTCACCCAAACTAAGTTATTTAGGTAATATACTCATGGTGTACTCACACATTGGCAGATCTAGCTATTGTTGATGTGTCCCAGTGTTTTGACAGTGTGAGAATTTATGCCCAGGCATTTCCAATTTGTAAGACCAAGACTTTTCATCTAATTTGTTCTTTGTACTCTTTCGTTGCACCATCCTTTGTTTAATAGCACTTGTTTTCTTTGTCTGAACTCACTGCAAGAATGTCACATTTCCTTCAGATTTGTACTTAACAAGTGTAAAATCGTGTTGAATTTGTACTTAATGAGTGTAAAATCGTGTTGGGGTAAGGGAAACCTTATAAATTAGAGAACAAAGAGCTTTGGATTGAAATCCAATACTTCAAAGGTTGTAGCTGAGGATGTGTGTGTGTGTGCGTGCTGTGAAGCATGGAGGAATTTTATTAATGCAATCATGTTATTGGTGGTTCTTATACATTATAAAATCAATCTTTGAGATTGAGTAAACACGTATTGTATACAGTTAATAGAATACGTTTGCGGAAAAGGCCAACATGTTTTGCTTGACTCAACACCTTTAATATTATTAAAGGTGGAAGAGCCTGGAAGAGCCAGACTGTTCCGTCTCAATATTTATTGAAATAGTCGCTGGGAGTTTCATGTATAAAACATACACAATATTTTTGGAAGTTCAAACTGTTTTTAATGTGTATCGACCAGCACAATCTGTCTCTTTCTATCTGTAGTCTACACAATAAATTATCCTTAATGTATCTGTATGTAACTGGTAAGCATGCATGCTTTTACTGTAACAGTGTTGTGTGGGGTATACCATTGTATTGAATTAGCTGGTTCTCCTGAATTGAAAAGTATTATTCTGTTTCTTTTGCTGTGCTTTTTTACTTTATCTCATGGTTATATTATGCATTTAACATAGTTCATCATGGTTTTAAAACGTTTTTCCATGCATCTATGTGCTTTACTTTCAAATACTTTCACAATCCTTTAATACACTTTATGCAGTGCACAGAGAAACAAATATTTTTAATAACAATTTTCAAAGATTAATCTCAAGGCCATTAATCTCTAAGCTTACAATGCAACAGGAAGCTTTAAATGTAAACTATTGAACAGCTGATGGAAATATGCTGATGGAAACAGCAGGGTAATGACTAAAGTGAGCCTAGGAATCCCTGGTCAACACGCCAGCACCAAGAACTCCCTGAAACAACTTAAAATGAAAGCTACAAGCATGTATACTTCTGCTAGACCATACTACTGGAGTACATTAACCTTTGAAGGTTGCATGTGAAAGAATTGCAATGCCTTTGGTTTCCTTACTGACTTGCAAAGCTGGAAGCTTTAATGTGTCTCTAAATCTGATTGTTATAACAAATTACCATACATATTGATTAGTTGGAAGCTTTAATGTGTCTCTAAATCTGATTGTTATAACAAATTACCATACATATTGATTAGTCATCATAGAAACTTGATGTAGGGAGAAAGGATAGGTTGTACTAGTGTAGACCATTAACATAATGAATAATATAAAGAATACACTTGGAAATACAGGCACATTAATTACACTATAGTTGCACACTGTACTTACACTATTGTTAGAATATTTAATATATGTGCTCTGCTTACAAATAAATCATGTGATCGGGAAAAGAAACTGCTACAAGCAGCTCAAGACATTTGCTTGAGAAAAGTGTCTCGTGTAAAATGCATTTTTGGGTTTCCATTCGCTCAGTTTATTTTACTCGAGTAAACCAGGCTTTTCACCCGACGCCATGCAAATGAAGGGGAAAGGTGGGGGTTGATATGTAAAGTACTTGTGCTGTTTATGAAGATTAATATTGAAATGTTGTGAAAATATTGTGAAAATGTTGTGAAAATGTGGTTTCCATGCGCAGGGAACTGGTAAATGAGTGAATCTAAGCTGCTGTAATAAAGCAAAATACCTTGTGCCTGGTTGGTTAATAATGTGTTTTACTGCTCTTGTCCAAATTGTTTTTTAAGTGTCATTGGCGGGGTGGCCTGTCGTTAGTATTGAATCCATTTCAACTGATTTATCTTACGACTCATTCAATAAAAATGAACTGGGAGGTATAAAATGAAACTGACGGACAGGTATTGCAGATCACCATGGCTGAAAACCGGCAGAGACGTAGGATTATAGATATCGATGCACACATCTTCCACGTATTCTCCCAAGGCTGTCTGGATTGGGAACAGTGGATGTTTTCCCTTTGTTTCGGGAGCTTTAACCTCCAAACATCCTCTACCAATCCTTATGCCTTGTTATCTAATGCCAAAGGCTAGCAGAAGGATGGTTTTGACACATACTCTTCCGTCTTGCTGGTGGGAAGAGGTTGTGCTGCATCACTCTTTCACAGATCTGCAGTGGATATTATATTCAGCATTACAGTGGAATTGGTAAAGGAAGACATGCAGCCAAAAAGGAATTACAAATGACCTCCTGTGCCAGTGGTAAAATGAGTGGAGATTGCTCTGTATAGGCTGGCATCCTTAACTGAGTACAGCGTTAGGGTTACTCAGCTGAGTACAGGGTAGTTGGCAATGTGTTTGGGGTGCATGAAACCACAGTTCATAGCTGTATTTACAAGGTTGTCCCTTGTTCAGAGACACTGCAATATGTACATAGCTATGCCAGATGTAACTGAAGCAAAAAAGCATCGTCCCAAGTAATAGGTATGATTGATGCTACCCACATTCATTCAGGCTCTGGACATTGTTAACCCAATAAACACCCTCGCACCTGGATATCGTTGTCTGTCTGTTTCTTCCACACTGCTGTATTTCCTTCACCTGCATTCACTTACTCACTTTGTGACAGTCCTGTAATAAAGAAATCATTATTTTACTTATCTGTTTGTGTGGTTTCTGTACACTCACTGGGAAGGTCAAGGTGGTCAGTTCGAAATCCAAAACAACCTGGGGGCAAAGGGTTATAAAGATAATTATAAAAGCTTATACTTACTTGGAATGAACAGTATATAATAGAGGAAACCCTGACATTTACATTATTCTTTCAGAGAAACTGGAATTTTCACGGGGAACTACATATTACACAGCAATGGGTAAATTTCAAGGAAACCTTAACCTTAACTCTAACACTATCAAGTTTATTTGACCAAAACATTACCATCTCAAATCTGAAACCATTGGGTGAATCAACCAATCCTTTATTTAACCTGATATATATGTTTATAATAACAGATTATCTATCACCACCGTGACAAACCAAGCCTCCATAAGCTTCACTGATGCTGCAGCTGTTTTAATTGCAAAGCTTAAGAACTAATAATAAAAAAAAATGCGTATTAGTTTTAAATGTGGAAATGTATGATTAAAGGGCACTGATAAGGTTAGGGGTAATGAAAAAGGTTACAATAGCTACTACACTTTATGTGACTGAATGTAATAAATGATGTATTTATTGTTTCTTATTAGATAAATAGACATGTTATTCAGATTCATTAACTACATACGTCCCATTGCCTCACCCACTGGGGCCAGCTCTTAATGCTGGCTTATCAATTAATTAAAAAGCTAAAAAAGAGGAGGAAACCTCTGGAGATCAAATTCTGAGGTAAGTTATCCTCCAGACTTTGTAATAGTGGTGATCAATGGTTGCAGGACCAGGACACATATTGTAAATGGTTAATCAACAAAACCATTCCTTGACACTATATGAATGCAGTACTGCATAATGACCGTAGATAAATGACGAGTTTCTATGCTGCCAATGAAGCGGAATACACAGAATGATGTTTCTTCCAGAATGTAAAGTTATACAAAGTTTCAGGAAGGAAACTTTAACTACAGTAAACCAGCAAATATAATCATTTGATTGACAGGGAAATCCTGGCAACCATCACCAATTGTCAAGCAGTTGTTTCACGTAATTGTCCAGTCAGTGGCAGCTGTCAATAGTGTTCAAGTCAAAATGCTGTGAGGCGTGCTTCTGTCATGCTTACCGATATATTCTTTTGTAATAATCGCATGAATTATCCTGACTGAGTACAGAGAAGCAGAGGGAGTGTTCATAACAGTGACACATGCTTCTATAACGAGAGCTATGTTCATACACTCAAGGCAAGGATGTAGACCAAGCTCTGGGAGGAATATTTATTAGGGAGTTGGCATTTCACCTTGAATCAATCTTAATTACTTAATTAACTCCACCACTACATATAAACCGTTAAGGCTGTTGAGCTGTTTATTTCATCTGCACATATGCCTTCCTTGCTTGTACATACTCCAGGGAGAGAGCAGTAGTTATCTCCCATCTCCCTAACCTGATTCTTCGTATTAAATTCATTCACCTTTATTTGAGGTCATGATCAATAAAAGCTAGTGATGAAGAATAATTGTATGCCTCACTAGAGGAGTAGTCCCTTCCTGTACTGCACTTTTTCATAAGGGGTTCATACAGAAATTCATATATTCATCATAAAATCTTAATAAGTTCTATTTTGGTGATGCGTAACTGTTGTGAGTCAAGTAGTCAAAAGTTTTGACTGATGTCTTTGTCTGTTTTCTTTCATTTCATAGATACATTATTTCATTTAGGCTGACTGGTGCTCACTAATTTGTTTCTGTTTTTGTAGTGCATCAACAAAATAAAAAGTCTTATTTTCAGTAATGAAGTATATTGAACACACACTGATTCTATTCACACAGCTTTGACTCCTGAGTTGCTTTCTAGAAAGTTATTTTTTTCTGGTGCTCTGCTGTGCATTGTGGCATATTGAGGCATGTTGGGGTCAAAACGTACTATCCAGTCAGGTCCTAAAGGATCCCAAGGATTTAGCATCAACAACAATGTCTTTCTGCTGTACTCTGGTTTCTGTGCTGCGCAGATCGAGTATCATAGTTTGCAGTTCATACTGGTTTTACAGTCTTGGACTGCCTTTCCAAAAGTCCAGGATTAGTGCTAATCACAGACTGTGAAACCAGCTGATAATGTTGTACATGCATTCTGTTTCAATTATAAACAATTTTACCATATGTGATTTTTTTTTTTTTTTTTTTTTTGTGCTGTCTTTTACTAATTTCCCGTTTTCCCATTTGTGAAAGACCAGCCTCCTTTTTGAGTTACCAGAGCACAGGTGTAATTTACACGAGGGGCACAGGGGACATGCCCCCCTCACTTTTTAATTGTTTCATCATCTTTATGCATGCATCGGCTACAGAAACTATCCCACCACCCCCCCCACACACTTTTGAAACCAAAGTTACACCACTGTACCACAGTGAATCCTTCATATACAGTATTTCTGATTTAGGTCCTGGAAATAAAATTCCTGCCATCAAAGTCCTGCTTTAAAAATAACACTGACTTGTTTCCAATAGACAGCAGGAATCAAGATTTACCTGCTGACTGCAATAGAAATAACCTGTGGAGGAGAACGACCTTCAGGTTAGCGGTTTTCTAAGCTATATCGTTTTTAGAATCATGTTGGTTATAAACATTTGCAAATTATTTATTAAGAGATGTGTTTTCAAAATCTTTGGTGCTGACAACAGTCAAGAATAAAATGATAAAGGCAAACTAAAATATAACAGATAATATTTATTCTACACACGCTGTAGCCCTCATAATAATAACAATACACGTTTATAAAGAAAAAAAAGAATAATGAATTGCTGTTCTGTTTTATTTATTGCTGTAACAATATACAGAAATGAAGCTTTAATGTTAAAATCCAATAGGTCATTGCGCTCATTCATCCCAGATGACAAAACTGCAAGTCAGGGTTGCCAGATTTCTTCAGAGTTTATAGCCCAAAGTCACTTAAAAATATCCCAATTATTTGTTTGAACTGAAAGCAAGCTTATTATTAACACATAGGCCTATGCATAAAAAAAAAAAAACTATCAAAAGCTTTCGTTAGAAAAGATACCTGGTACAAATCTGATAAAAACTACAAGACCCAATACAACTCATCCACACGTCACTATCAACAAATTCGTATGGAAGATCTGAAAGGACAAATCAACATTCGTACCAGACCAGCAACCGAATTACAGTGTGATCCCTTTATTGAAATAGTAACGCTGGTACTGTATCCCAAACAATATTACAAACATGAAAACAGTTTAAATTTTTTTAAGTTATACCATTAATCTAATTACATTCTCAACCCACGACTCCTTAATATTTCCTGTGGCTGTGTTTTTGCATAGCCCAATTCCGTGGGAAAACCGCGGACCTGGCAACTCTGCTGCAGGTGACACCAGGCAGTCCGTATATTAGCAACCTAAGGAGCTACTGTCTGTAAAGGTTAGCTCTGGGGAACTCTCGAGTGAGAATAATAGGGGTGCATCCACTGACAGCTGCCACCTGACCTGAAAAAATGAAGATGCTATTTCTGGGACTCCGGCCAAAAAATGGAAACATACCACCAAGCTTCGGGATGGATCAAAGTTGTCCGAAGCTGTTCATAATGACGAAAAAGTACTGAAAGTTATTTGAAGCGATTCGAGAAGAGAGGAAACAGCACAACAAGGTCCAATGCATCTTATTAGGTTCTGTTATAACTTACAACAAGCAGAGGGTTAACATTGTCAAATCCTTTGATTACAAGAGTTTAATGAAGATATTTTATATTATCAGACATCAGTCTGAAATAAGAATATGTTATTAAAAGGGGTTAAAAAATGAATACAACATATTCTTGCCATTTACAATTGTTACCTAAAACTCCTACATGTTTTCTTTGATATTTTCCCCTTGTTTTTGAAAGCGCCTTTTATAACATGTTTCTTATGCTAATTTGCTTATCTACTGTGGTTCTGAGTTTAGGAAGCCGGTGGAGAGTGACAAAGAGATTTCTGCTTCTGCATCTCTTAAAAGAAAGCAAATAGCAGTGTGTTAAGGCCACCAGACACAAGTACATTTTTGCCGCCTGCGATATGTCGTGGTGATATATTGTGAGAACCTTCTCACCAGACAAGGTGCAGTTTTTGTCTCCTGCGATATGTTGTCAGTGATTTATTGCTAGAACCTTCTCACCAGACATGGCGCTATTTTGTCATCCAGTGAGAGAATGACAGAAGAAGGGCTGGTGGCTTCATGTGCTTGTGCAGCTCTTGCTTTGAAAAACAGTTAATGTAAATGGGGTTGCAGGTTTTACACATACACACATCGCCTATAAAATTATCTTCATATAGTTTTAATTATGTGCTAGACTTTTGGTCATGGCTGTATATAATGGAGCATATGATTAATGTTTACAGTATATATTAATCATTAGGGGATGTATGATTCAAACAGGTTTACTGTATTTTAACCAAGCTGAACCTGTATCTTTTTCAATTGAGGTTTTCTTAACATAGAAAAAAAAAACAGAAGGGTGTATACGGGCACATCCTGTCACTGTGCGCTTGTAGGATTGAGAGGGGGCGAGGCCTCTTTTCAAAATTCCTAGCTGCGGCCTTGGCAGGCAGTGTTGGTTTTGGGGTTTATTTTTGAAGTAAGCAAATGTTATCTACTTTTTAGCATATTCAGATCTTAAGCCATACTAAATACATGAGTCCTCAAGATGTAAAATGTTATGTATACAACCTTGACAGAGTAATCACCTGGGCTCCCTGCCCACACAGCAGCATTACTGCTTCAAGGTCAGAGGAGAGTGCGCAGAACTGAAGATAGTATTTCAAGCTGCCTGCACTGTTAGAGCAGAATTTCTCTTGGTGGAGAGAGTTTCTGGACTTCATTGTAACAGGCTGAATACTGACAGGAAAGACCCTGCTTCAAAAATGGAGGTGAGAAGACCCTGCTTCCAGAGTGGAGGTGAGAAGACCCTGCTTCCAGAGTGGAGGTGAGAAGACCCTGCTTCCAGTGGAGGTGAGAAGACCCTGCTTCCAAACTGGAGGTGAGAAGACCCTGCTTCCAGTGGAGGTGAGAAGACCCTGCTTCCAAACTGGAGGTGAGAGGACCCTGCTTCCAGTGGAGGTGAGAAGACCCTGCTTCCAAACTGGAGGTGAGAGGACCCTGCTTCCAAACTGGAGGTGAGAAGGCCCTGCTTCCAGAGTGGAGGTAAGGAGACTCTGCTTCAAGAGTGGAGGTGAGAAGACCCTGCTTCCAGAGTGGAGGTGAGAAGACCCTGCTTCCAAATTGGAGGTGAGAAGACCCTGCTTCCAAACTGGAGGTGAGAAGACCCTGCTTCCAAACTGGAGGTGAGAGGACCCTGCTTCCAGTGGAGGTGAGAAGACCCTGCTTCCAAACTGGAGGTGAGAAGACCCTGCTTCCAAACTGGAGGTGAGAAGACCCTGCTTCCAGTGGAGGTGAGAAGACCCTGCTTCCAGAGTGGAGGTGAGGAGACTCTGCTTCCAGAGTGGAGGTGAGGAGACCCTGCTTCCAAACTGGAGGTGAGAAGACCCTGCTTCCAAACTGGAGGTGAGAGGACCCTGCTTCCAAACTGGAGGTGAGAAGACCCTGCTTCCAGAGTGGAGGGGAGAAGACCCTACTTCCAGAGTGGAGGTGAGAAGACCCTGCTTCCAGAGTGGAGGTGAAAAGGCCCTGCTTCCAGAGTGGAGTTGAGAAGACCCTGCTTCCAGAGTGGAGGTGAAGACCCTGCTTCCAAACTGGAGGCGAGAAGACCCTGCTTCCAAGCTGGAGGTGAGAAGACCCTGCTTCCAGTGGAGGTGAGAAGACCCTGCTTCCAGAGTGGAGGTGAGAAGACCCTGCTTCCAGAGTGGAGGTGAGGAGACCCTGCTCCCAAAGTGGAGGTGAGAAGACCCTGCTTCCAAAGTGGAGGTGAGAAGACCCTGCTTCCAAGATCCAGACAAGTAGGGCACCCGAAACCTGAGGCCTGTTTATTATTGGAGGTTATTTTTCCCGCCTGAAGTCAACTGTTTGTTTGTTACAGCGTTTTGTTTTTATGTTTAAGATCCATTCCTTTCCATGTTTTTGTTTCAATCAAATCCTAAATTAGTTTGCAGGTTTAGTGAACTTATTTAAGAGCTGCTAGGAATAAAGTCTAAGGGGGCCTATGTAGTAAGAGCTGGCAAGCACAAGCAGATACGAGTACTTATTTAATTTGAGCTGCGCAAGTGCACCGTGTCCAACATCCCTTTCACACAGAAATGCTGCTACTGAGCTGCCTTGAGACATACATTTATTTTTTAAATACTCACTCACACAGCATGAAATTGCACAATCTATGTATAATGCAAAGGGATCATGACAGTCATCAGGTGGTATCATTTAAAGCTATGAAGGTTTTGATAGTTGCACCTTTAATATTTTAATCACCCTTATTTAATTTACAACTATGTATTAATTTTCATTACCATTGTTAAACCAGCTCAACTACTGTATATCATGAATATCAGACAATGATAAAATGTGCAAAAAAAAATTCTAGCTATACATTCTTTGAACAAAAGTGGTTGCTTTCCTCACCCTGTAAGGACGATGTAGTCATTACAGAACTGTACACACGACTTGTTTCAGAAAATGGATACATTCTGCCTGGAGAGGAGACGCACTCTTTTTAAGATTAGCTAATTACAAAAATGCAGAATTAGCAAGAACCACTGAGCCTCATTCAACTACTGCTCCTAACTATAACTACTTGCTGTATCTTGTATTTGATTTTGCTCTTATAGGTAACAATCCTCATGTTTTTTTGTAATTGCTCTTATTTGAAATCATTCTCATCCATTTATCATACTTACTATGTGTTCTACTGGACTTTACTCATATAAGCACATATTTACTATAACTTATTTAACTGCTCTTAGTCAAACTTGCGCTTACTTATACCTTACCATATTCTTTACGTTGCTCTTACTTGATTTTGATCTTTGTACTTTCATAACTGCTCATCTGTATTATGATATTCTGTAATGTGATATTTTATAATGTGATATTTTATAATGCAATACTTTGTAATGTGATATTTTATAGTATGATAACTTGTAATGTGATATTTTGTATCAATTGTTAGTCATCCTGGACAAGGCCATCTGCTAAGATAATTACATTAATAATAATAATAATAATAATAATAATAATAATATAATAATAATAATAATAATAATAATATCTCATTAAAGGCCATGACATACAGCATGTTTATGTTATTGCCACATCCGCCCATGACAGAAATACGGCATGTCATGGCTTTTATGACTTATCTCTATCTGGAGAACACATTCACACAAGCACACCTTTTCATAGTCCTGTCACATCATTTACCTTAAGTCCTCAGTGGCGCACAGTTAAGCATGCACAAGTAATGTAGTGATTAGATGCTTGCTTTAGCACATATCATTATGTACAGGCGCATCTGGTCTGCATGTGTAATCAGGAGGATCTCAGAGGTCAATGAGATGCTAATGACCTATCTGCATATTCCCTGTTGCTGCAGAGGCATAACCTTGCCCTTGCACATGCTAATTTTTTTAGATGCACTGGGCATTTCCCTTTTGTACATATGTCACATTTGTACGCACATGCAACTTGATATGTTTGCGCATGCACAACTCTTAGTACATAGGCCCCCTGGACTGGAATAGATCTCGAGGGTAGGATTATACACTCTTCTTGCAGCTCAGACAACAGGAAAGGCAGCTTTATTGTTAGACACAGCGTACTGAACCACAGTCCTCTTCATCTGCGATGTAGTTTTTCAACCCATTTACAAAGATAAGGGTTCTGATAGAAACTACTGTACATGTGTGCACCTCACCCTCTTCTTTTATTGATTTAAACAGAAAAAACAGAAAATAGTGCACTATACTATTAGCAGTCAATCACATTTGGCAAAAAAAAAAAAAAAAAAAAAAAAATCTGATTAAAGGGGTGTGACAGGCTGGCGAATGAATAGAGGCCCAGAGACAGACTGCAGTTCAAAAAAATATACTTTTATTATAAATAAACACAAAAATAAAAGGGCACAGGGCCAAAACAAAGGGATTGAAACACAAAAAGAAAGACAAAAAGCAAAACTTACAAAATAAAGGTTTCCAGGCTGGGCAATGCCTTCACTGGATTTAGAAAAATTTAGAAAAATTCAAAACAACAAACAACAAACAACAAACAACAAACAACAAACAACAAACAACAAACAACAAACAACAAACAACAAACAACAAACTGCTTCCTCAGCTCCCTCCCCCTAATGGGAAGCAGAGGCCTCCTTTTATTTCAGGTGGCTGGGCACTGATTGATAATTAATTAAGCTAATCATCTAATCAACTAATCAACCCCAGCCACCTGAACACAATGAACCCAGGCAGGTAGGGGAATTTAACCCTATCCTTGCCAATTTCTAAAGGGCAGAGCTGTGCTCTGCCACAAGGGGGGGATGCTGTATATATTTCTAAATTAAAATACATATTTTTTTACCCCATTATTGTAATGTAAAAAATGGAGAAGCAGCTTAATTTAATTATTTTCCATTTCTGCAGCCGCTATAAGAAAAAGCATTTGGCATTTTTTCGGCAACAGAATCCATAGTAATCTGCAAAGTAAAGCTTAAGTCAATTTATCACACCAAAGGCCAACAGTACAGTACAGAACAGAGACTAGAATGTAAACATAGCAAGTAATAATGCCTTGTGAAAAATGATAATCTGCCTCTATGTGTGGTTACTTCTACCATGATAAATGTGCTCAGTGATTTCTCAGATATCTAACACTTTTACCATGCCTTTTTCGTTCAGGCAAGACATGTTATGACATGTGTTTTGTATACTTGCTTCCCAGCAAACAGTTTATCTCCTTCTCCTTTGTACCAAGCAACAGCATCTTATATATATATATATATATATATATATACCCTGGTGTGGAACGTGTTCTCGTGGTATACCCTGGTGTGGAGCGTGTTCTCGTGGTATACCCTGGTGTGGAGCGTGTTCTCGTGGTATACCCTGGTGTGGAGCGTGTTCTCGTGGTATACCCTGGTGTGGAGCGTGTTCTCGTGGTATACCCTGGTGTGGAGTGTGTTCTCGTGGTATACCCTGGTGTGGAGCGTGTTCTCCCACCAATAGGCTTGGCTGCTTTCAATACTAATCCACTGTGTCAGATTTGTGTGTAAATAATTTGAGGAGCATTGAATTCAGGCATCTTCCAATGGCACACAATCACGAATCTCAATTAAATTGAGTACATTTCTGATGAACCTGAACGATTCATTTGTCTTTACGATCCTCTCTGTGCCAACTGCGTGAAATATGAATGAACTGACATGCTTTGAGACCTGTGAGAAAATATTGTTCTTTTATATAGGGACATTTACAAAACTTACCCTGACTGAAAATAATTTATTTTTCATAAAACAATGCTCTGTTCGCAAGACATAATGTAGACATTCAACTATCGATGTTTATAACAGCACGGTATTATTTCCAGTGCTATGCACTGCTTTTGCACATCAATACATGCATTAGCATTTCACTTTCTTCAATCAATAAACAGAAACCAAACAGTTACACTGATATTAATGTGAACCACTAGAACCAGTCTGAATGTCTCTTGAACAATTTCAAATTAACCCTTCACCTCAACCGGAAACTAATTCGAAATCTGTATGTATTGGGTTCAATGGTGGGTAAAAGCAGAAGCACAGCAAGTTTCGTTATAACTGTAGCAACATTTGCAGGCTGCAGCTTGTCCCTTCCATCACTCAAATGTCAAGAGGTTTTACCTTATAAGGAGGGCACAGTGCCACCTTCTAAATAAATAATTCAAACAGAAAGCTGGTGCTTCAATTATTGAATCAGCAATTTAAAAATAATAATAATATATAACATAGTGGATGGGTTTGGAGGTATCCAGACGCCCTAGACTGACTTCACTTAAAAGATAACATAAAAAAGACAAATATTGAGCATGGCCGCGTGGTGAGTCATACCGTCAGGGGAGCTCAGGTTTGCATCCTAGCTGTGTGAAGTCAACGGTCTTTGCTGGGGCTTCCGGAAGAAGTGATTAAGTGGGTTCGGGAGGCAAAACCATCAGCGGACGCTCCCGGCCAGGCACCCACTGAGCACAGCCGGATACCTGCAGGAATGGCCTTTGTCCTTGTAGTGAAAAAATTTATCTGACAGATGGTTTTTGATTCAAAAACACTTTATATACAAGAAAGGTATACCTCCAATACAATCATATAGGCACGAGATTCAAACTGACTTTGGATAAGGCCTCAATACAGCTCAGTGCATATGCTTGTATCAGAAAGCACGGATATCCATGAAGTCAATTCCAACGTTCAATAAATATCAACGTTTGATATTTATACCTTTGTAAACAATTGTTGACTCCCCTTCAACCCAACTGGTTTCTGTCTAATAATCAAGGTAGTCGTTCTCTCATCACACACGGTGAGCCTATCACATACCTCCTCTGTGGGAAAGGGGGTGGTGCTCTCTGACCTTATGTTCCGCCACATGCTACATTCAGCAGGGCGCATCCATCTTGTCTTTTAATGCACCTCCCCCCGTCTCAGGGTCAGCCACGTGTAATGAGAGAATGGTAAACTTGGACAATACTGCGTTAGAACGACTATAAAAGCACATTCACACACAATTTAAACATAATGATTAAAACCAGCTTAACTATAAAAGACACACACACACATATACATAATATAAACGTATAATTAATATCATAATTAATACCCCATGCAGAAAGCCATTACTAAATCCTATAGAGGCTGGTAGTGTACTGACATCCTCTTTTAATGATATTGTTATACTATAGTTTATGCTAGCCTCTCGAATCGAAAGGGTTCTTGTTCTAATTGTCTGATTGTATTTGGTGTGGAATGCATTCAAGGGTTTTTTTGGTCTTGAATTCAGGGGTGCAACTCGGGTTCAGGGGTGACTTAATTATGAATAAATACAGTATACCCCCCACCCCGTATGTAATAAAACAGGGTATACCCACCCCACCAGGTAGTAAAAGCATTTCAGAAATTTGGGAAGTTTAGAAGATAATCGTTAAAAGGAGGGACAGAATGGTTGTTAATTGCATTTAACCGATTTGCTATACATATGCATATTAGTCTACATGTGAATTTGCTCAGCATTGTATTTTAATATATTTGTGAACGTTTGTCATTCCTGTGATCAGGAAGGTTGAATTCTGATTGGATGCAAATTAAACCTGGGGGCATGACAAGTGGAATGCTTCATGTTTATTCTCTCCACATTTGGCTCTGGCTTTTATTTCATATTGATGGACAGAGCTTTATGACAGTGCTGTGCGATGTTACCAGCAGAAAAAGGCAAATGAAAGTTACAGAATTATTCCGAATTATGGAGCATTGTGTGCTTTAAATTGTAGCAGCTAAGCAAATTACTACAGTCTACTTGTTCTTGATTTTTTTTGCCAGTGAGGACTGGAGATCCTGCCTATGTTATTGAGGAGCTAAGAATTTGTATTTTATTCATTTCAGTTATACGTTCAATGCCTTAACAGCATGTATCAAAGTATAAAAACATTTTACTGACTTTTTGAAGTTTAATGATTCTTAAAGTTCTATAATGTGTCAAAGTTGTACTGAATTGTATTATTTGATGATTTTCAGAGTTTGGTTTATGGTACATTTAATTACAGTACTTGATTAGCTTAACTGTAGGTGTTAAAGTTTTACTAAATTGCATTAATTTAATGATTTGTAAAGCTTTGCAATTTTGTTTGCTTTATGTGATAGAATAGGTTATCAGCTATATATCATCAGTAAGTACTTGTGCACTAAGTACTTGTGTGTGTTAACTTTATTCTATACATTATAGAGTACAGTACAGTAATTGTTATTAATACCTGTTTGATTATCCATGCAAATCAATTATGTGAACTAGTATTGGATAATTGACTCTCAACTGTACTATTCATGTAACATAGTTTAACCTTGGTCTGCCATATTTATTATGCTTCACCATATCTTTATATATATTTTAGAATGCTTATCTATACTTTACGTTATTTATGCTTTATTACATTTTGCCATGCTTTTACTATGGCAACGTTTATGAGGAGTAGAGTGGGGATTGCCACTGCTGGTGCTCTAGCCCTGCTCTGTGGATAAATAGAGCACTGGGATTCTGTGTGCTGCTAGAACAGCTCTTTTCATAATCACCAAAATACAAATCAAACATTTAGCAGAAGAAGAAAAAGGATCAAAATAACAACAGGTGGCAACACCAATAATGTCTACGTGAATTAAAATTCTGCTTCATCATTACTACAGTATGTTCATGTTGAAAACATATGATGTTGTTGTTTTATGTTTGTGTTCTTTAATTGGGTTCTTCAATTCTCACTTAATGCTTTTGTCAATATTTGCCACTCACAAACCCATGGTAAGAAAAGAACAACCCACATACCTACACACACGGCCGAGTGATACTGTAGGGTTGGAAAAATGTACTGATTTAATTATGCCAGGTATTCCAGTGTTACAAAAAAACCTTTAGTGTTGAAAACGCTATTGAATTACATGAAAGGAAAAAATCACACTTGACTCAAGGAGATGTCCGTGGACTGTGCTACAGAAATGCAGGGCTTGAAATTTAGAATAATTTGAACTGATCGTGTGCGTTGCAAAGAAAATGACATTTAGAGCCCTTTACACCCCCCTCTTACCTAACCCTAACCCTAACATTTTACACCCCCCTCTTACCCAACCTCAACCCTAACCCTAACCTTTTACACCACCCTCTTACCCTAAACCCAACCCCAACCCCAACCATAATCATTTATACACCCCTCTTTATTGTGCTGAGAACCTTTTTGGGTCTATAGTTAAAAAATAAAATTTAAAAAAAGCAAATTCAGGCTATGCATATATTTGAAATATATCTCTATATATAAACGGTTGCATCCTGGTACCTTTGCTGTAGGTCATATGATCACATGTCTGCTTGACCAAAGACCAAAGGAAGCAGCAGAAACATTTCATGTTCCAAATTTAAGTTTAAAATACAAGGAAAGAACCGGCAGTTGAGTCAGGAAACTTGTGCGATTTATTTATTACAGCTTAAACTTGACAACAATAGTACATTATACACATTGTCCTACTACATTTTTTGACCTTTGGTCGTCCTTTTTAAGGTACCCCAGCCTGTAAATGACTGTAGGGAAGCTTTTGGCAGGGGACAGGATAGCTGTCCTGCCTGTAAGATTAAGCAAAAAAAGCTAGTGGAGGCTGGGGAGAAGGAGGCGAACTATAGCGCAGGTATGTAATAGATTGAGGTAAGATATAAATCCATTCCTTGCTGATCATTGGACACATTGTTTAGCAAGTAATTTCTACACACAGTCGTAGTCGATGCACTGTTGCTGTCATCTTCGTCAGCATTTTTAGCCTTCTTAAAGAAGTAGTTTGTAATAGAAGTTCTTAATGCTCTTTGCATTGCATCAAGAGGACTACTTACTGAATCAGACAGTTGTGCCGGCAATGGGAGTCATGTGACTTAGCTTGCCTGCTATGCAAGTTCCGGCTCGGATGCACCACTGCCAGTAAGGTCTGCTGTAGTTCAGTGAGGAGAAACAGTACCTGATGATTTCATTTATTGAACAAGAAAACAATACATATTAAATATCATTTCAGTGAATCCTTGAATGCATATTTTTAATATAGAATTAATCAACATGTTTGCAAAGCCTGTTAACTGTTAATATATGTTTATTAAAATGTAATGTGTCTCTATGGCCATTCTGAGCATTAGCAGCAGATTGTAATCCTCAGCTTCCCTGAAGGAATTAGCTGTAAGCCTGCATGCAGCTCCAGATCAATCTAAACACCTTGCAGAGCTGTCATGTTGTATTCATCACTGTGTCATGGCAGGTGTTTCTGTCGTCTGTCTGAAGGACACAATTAGCTGATATATACTACTGTCTACACATGTTGCTGAGCTGCACCTCACAAAGCATGTAAGCAAGCCTTTTTGCTGCATACAACACTTTAAATAATTAGAACGAGAATTGTTTTTCTACCGCTGGTGGCTCTGGTTGTGAAATATATATTTTTTTCTATAGCTCACTTCCTAATATCCTCTTCACTGGTTTCTGTTGAACAGTCAAGTCTATAAAATACTTCAAGTACTCAGCATTGTCAAAGGATTGTTGGAAAACAGAAATGGAACATCACAGAACACATTCTGTTTAAAGCTATAAGATTAATATAAGGCCAAGCAAGGTATATTTTACTGTGAACAGAAAGGTAGTAACATCTAGTGGAGAAGTGGCTTCTGCAAGAGTATCAAACAAATAGGAAAATGACCAAGTTTGTTTTATTTGTTTCAACAAAAAAAAGATTAAATGTAATTAATATACATGTCATTTTCAGTAAATGTAGATTTTAATGCCAGGAACTTGTTTCTTATAAATCACCTATATACGATTGCTCTGGAACCTTTAAAAGAAACTTGTAAAAGCCAGTCAGTGCAATTGTTCATCAAATTAATGTTCTCTTCACTCTGTGAAATGAAAGTGCTCTAAATCATGTTTTAATTCAAGAAATAAAAAGTGACTCCTGGAACTTAAATAATTCAGTTCCATTTATTACACACACACACACACACACACACACACGCACACACACACACGCACACACACACACACACACACACACACACAAACACATGCATGCACACACATACACGCACACACACACGCAGACACAGGCACACACACGCACACACACACAAAGAGCTCCAGGCTGAACTGAGGAGCTGTCTCCCAGCTCCTCCTTTATACACATGACCAGGCTAAATTGGTCATCAATTATACAATTTATCCTGACCAGTTCTGGAAATGAAGGGGGTACACTAGAGTTACTGAAAGCAGTTCAATTTCTGGATAGTAAAACAGCCAATATCTACACTCTCAGCTTTGACATCTTGTAGTTACACATTAGACTCTAGGCTTCCAATACAATTAGAAAAGGTCCTTCCAGCTAACAAATCTAATTCTGGTGAATCAGCTTTAACCTCCAGGGTCTGTCAACACTGAATGTAATACCACACCACATGAAAGTATCTTCTAACCCATAGATCTTTTGAAAATGTACTGCTGTGCAACCTAAGCCACATTGGTTATGCACAAGCTGTTTAAATTTGGTATGTAAGTGCAGTGTAGTGTTTTTAGTTCCTGTTATTGTTTATATTTGCACTCAATATTTTTGCAGAGGAGTAAGCTTTCTTTTTTTAAAAAAAAAAAAAAATCTTTTAGTGTTGTAAAACACAATATATTCTGCTTGAGTGGTGTTATAATAATAATAATAATAATAATAATAATAATAATAATAATAATAAACCAATTATTTGCTTTGAATAGAGCATGTGTCCTTGTTGTGCATTTTGTAATATTGCATTGGTTGTTTCAGGTTTTATGTAATATAATTCTCACATGGGTCCAGGAGAAATGTCTGCACTAAAATAAAATAAATGCATTATTTTGTATTCATCATGAAAAATGATCTTTACACACAGAATGTGGACGCATCATCAAATTTACTATAAAGAGAAAAACAAATACCCCTGTTTAAAAGAGATGATCAATTAAGACAGTACTGTTAAGAAAAGAAACAAGGGTTTGACCATTTTCTTTTCATACAAGCACGAGACATGACACATCATCAACTCCCACCTTTCTTCCAAAACACTTCTAGCTCTATTTAAGTAGCAAGGTATGATAGAAAAATATGAATGGACTCCCATGCTTTGTAAGATCAAATTACTTTTTTTTTATGTAAACAGGCAGATTCCATAACCTGCCTGATAACAGAGCTTGACAATTTGTCTGTGCTTTTAACACAAAGTAATGAAGCAAAAATGATAACATACTGTAAGTGAGGGAATAGACTTCAAACCTGAATAATGAGATAAATTAATTGATCAAACTGTGGTTGTGAAGGAAGTAAATGTGCATTAGTTGATAGGGCATTACAATGTGCACCCCAATCACCTTGTATTCAGATCTCATTGAATCAGTTTTGGTGTTGGGAGTCTACTAAAACATACTGCACAAGCTGTAAGTGTAACCGGCAGTGTTGTGTGATGCACTGAGGTTACAGATTCTATTCCTTGTTAATAAGGTGACATGAGGTTAAAAGCTCTATAACCACGAATGCAAAGGAGCTCTTTTGGATCATAATTAAAACGCTCTCCCTAACCCTAACACTAACCCTAACCCTAACCCTAACCCTAACCCTAACCCTAACCCTAAACCTCCCGGTGCCGTGACCCGGAGCTCATAGATTGGCTGCAGCTGATTGCCGAGGTTAAAGAGGGAACGAGTGTAGAGACCAGTGTTGTCTGGTGCACTGAGGACACAGATTCAGTCCCCTGGCTCTTTCGCATCTCTTTCACACCCAGCCTCCGCCCTGTAAAATATGGTTAAGAAGTCAAAGTTTTTTGCAATTTTGTATTTCTTCTTTTATTTACGGTTTTAATATATTCCATACTAAATGTTAATAATTTAAACTATGCAAGCTTTTGTAGGGTAGCACTTTAAGGGAACATATAACAAGGTAATAACATTGTAATAATTGTTTAACTACCAATATTTCCTCATCCTACTTGGTAATTACTGGTGAAATATGTGTGCAATAATAACAGCTTGCTCCTTGCTTTTACCATGAGATCACATTTGGTAACAAAACGTGGTTAACAAGGCCATTTCCATGCAATTGCACAGGTAGTTACCTTATTATTGCAAAGGTAATTACACAGCCCTGTAACGTAAAGTGCTACCGATTTAGTACCGAAACCTTTTCTTTGGATCCAGTTTCTGCTGTGATGCTCGAAACACCCAGAAGGACTCAGGTTGATACAGTAAAATATATATGTTTTACATTTTACAGTTGATTAGAATCTACTGTTATAATATATATATAGTTCAGTTCAATTATGTTGATGCTACTCTCCCACGCTCAAAGGGACCATTGCACAATGTAAGGATACTGGCTGCTACAAATCAAGAACGGCTAGTGTTGTTGATTTTCATCAGCTGCAAGGTCAATATACCAGGGGCGCAGAGACAGTCAGCTGCAGCCGTTCTCCAACAGCAAAGCCAACAAAATACACAGGCAAACAAATACCCCACAAAGTGCAGCGCTCATATCCGTTTGATATGAACCCCAGAACCAGCTGAGCCTCATTTATTGTTCTGATTATACTGTCGAGATGGTCTTCACTTGATTTGATCCGAGACACTTCTTTGCACAAAGGCACCGTTTGTGAAGCCTCAACTGTTCAGATTAATATATGATCAAGAGTTTCTGGCCGGCGCTGCAGAATTAAATCTAATGCATTTTATTTATGTGCTCCATAATTTTACTTCAGCTGAAATGTCAAGAAAGTGGACATAGGTTTAATAAAAAAAAACTGCATATATGACCTTAAATTCATTAGAAAAAAATTGATGGAAAAGATGTTGCCACGGTAGCAGAGTATAGATCTCTATCCAAAACACACAAAGGGTATAAAAATGACATTAAATTAAATGATATTATATTGCTATAATTTATTGCATGGCCTGGGATCATATCCAGCTCATGACCAAATAAACAATCAGATAGTGTAAGAGTCGCCAAAGGTTCTATTTGTAAACCGTGTTTAAAGACCTGTGACAGAGACAGAATGATTCTTGGTGATAAATCTCCCTCCCGACTTGTAAGGACGCAGTGTAAAAGGAACAGAGTGCCCTGGAATGGTTGGCCTGACAATTTATTCCCAGGGTTAGGTGGAAGTCGGCCATCTAGAAAGGGGGCACAGCTGCGGTACATCAAGTCATCGCCCCAGAGGGAAAGCAATGTGGCAACCGTGGACTGGAGGAGAAACGGCTGAACTTGCTAACCAAGGGGGCGTGACTGAAGGTACAAATAGGGGACGTGGCTAGGTGATCTGTTCCTTTTGTTTATGGTTAAGAGAAACGCTGAAGGATGAGTGTAAAATAACCATGAGTGTTTATTTGTTTGCATCATCTAATTGTACTGTTTGTTATTTATTAATCGGCTAACACAATTTGGAACTGTCAGCTACAGGCCAGCACAAAACCGAACAACACTTCACCACTGTGCAGTATTAAATTGTATTTCACCATGAGCATTGCAGCACTCACTCTGGACTTGTGACCATGTTTGTGTTCTGTGTGTGTTTAAATACTGTGTTTATTATTTCGGGACTGAACCCTGTGTTATTTAACTGCATTACACATTGTTGTGTATTGCCAGTCCTCCAGTATTATTTATGGTTGTCATCAGATTTTGGATTACAATTAAACCACCATTTCAGCAGTACTTTGTTGTTTGTCATTGTCTTGAGCACTGCAAACCACTTTGCCAGAAGACAATATACTGTTTAATGGCAGTATTTGTTTAGCTATTCCTGACCTGAGTGTAAACACACGGCTCTCCTGATACAGTGAACGTTGATGATGTGCTGAGTGTGCGAGTGATAGAATGATGTGGTTTTAACAATTCCTTGACTAGATGTAACTGAAAAACATTACTTTGAAAAATATCTCAAGAAACGTCTTGTTAGGAGTCACTTCCTCGGGGGGGGGGTTGTGGGCAGATTAATTTTAACTAGGACCACAATTGAGTAACCTGTGGTTAAATACAATGAACTGACCGGCATAAGAAATGTTCAGTATTGCTTTTATTGACTTGTAAAAGTGTTTTGAGATACTACAGTATGAAAGGTGCTTTATAAAAAATAAACTTACTTACATTCTCTAGGGTTTTTGGCTGGTCAATCATCAAATCCTTCACAGTCAACCTGATTCCTGAAGATTTTAGTGCATTTGAATTTTGCCATTACCGTAAATTCACCTCTGGCACAAATGCTGCCTTGTGAAAAAAATGAAAACCGCGGCTGGAGGCATCTGCAAGAAAGATGAATTTGAACATCCAATGCCAGACTTGAATACAAGACATACAGTGCTTGTCAATCAATTATACACGCATATCATTATGTTTTGAATTGACACCCAGTCCAGATTGGCATTTTGCAACATGACAATGATGAGTTATCCTATTTGAACTGAGAATGAGTTTATGTATATTGTACAATTTGTCAAGATTATTCAGATGAGATGAGGAGCCTAAGGCATAGATCGCATTTGCATTTGAATGATGAAAAGTTGCCTTAATTAGCCACAGAATAAGGTGCCAAGCTTAGTATATTTGCAATGAAATTGCAATCAGAAACTCATGGCCAAAGTACTTAAATTTGTCAACCAGCAATAGGGGTAATCTTTCATACAACGAATGTGATTGAAGGCACACATACTCAGCTTGGTTGCATGAGAACTTAATGTGTCCTGGAGGATGGTGAGGCAGAGGCCTTCACTATTTCCCTGTTTGTAACTAAGGCATAAAAAAAACCCTGTGGAGCACTGTTAAGGTATTGTGTTCTCATTTTGAACGTTGTAGATTAGGAAGCCGGAACTGTTACAGTATGGAAACATTTCACCACCTTGTAGCTAAAGGTGACAGTGAGATCTCAGTGAAGGATCATGTCAGCAGCAAAGGATCAATAATACATGCACCTACTTTATTCATGGGTGAATAAATATCACTGGCAACCTTTAGTGGTTCCAGTTCAGTGACTCTGATACATCACGGGATAAAGTTCAACAACAGCTCTGTTGTTCATGTTATTTTGCTGAGAAGAGACCATGGGCACCTTTTCTTTTTTTTAACTCCCAAGAAGGGCTAATAATGTCCCAGATCAGTAGCCTGTTTGTTAAAGCCTTTCCATGGTTTCCACTGCAGTTATCCATGGCTTGTGTAGCATGGACCTTTTCTGATGCAGAAAAGCATTGTGACTGTGTTTGACGTTCCGTGATAAAGAGCAGAGCAGTTAATTTGGAATGACTATTCCGAACACCACAAAAGCTTATAAAAAACTTTGTCTGTTTCCTTGTCGGACCTCAATGCACCTGCCAAAAGAATGGTTTGCTTTGGTAATTAAGCACCTGCTATAAATTAACTATTGTGGCTCATCATTGTGATTTGTAGCTATAGAAATAATAAAAAAAGTGACTTTGTGTGTGTGTTTTAATGCAAACATTTTTATTGATTTTTGTAAATCAAGAAAGTAATTGCCGCAATAAGTTAACCTACTAGTTTTGCCTGTTGGAGCCTTCAACACAGCTGGCAATAGCCTAAAACAAGGCAGTAAGGAGCTCCCGATGAGAAGCCCCACTCGAGAAGAAACTTGCTACAAGGTAAACAAAAGGGGTGGAGGTCGGAGACACAAAATGAGATGATATTGCAAGAATAAATAGGGCATGTTGTTTTCTGATTGGCTGTAAGGTAATTTACTTCACTTCCAGAAATTAGAAAAATATATTTATTTTGTATTTTTGTACTATGCATTTGTTAGGAAAATTGATTTACAGTGTTGTCTTTTTAGATTAGTTGTTGCTAAAATGTTCAGGTTGTACAGCAGTAAAAAGATCAAAATGGTCAATCCTATACATTGTTCTTACAGCCCATATGAACGAAACCTATAGAAACTTTGGGGAATTTCAATGAAAATATCTACTTATATGTATTTGTTATAGTAGTAATACTAAACACTGTAATTACTACATACTGTATACCACATTGAGGGGTAGGTGTAGTAAAATGCTGCGCCTGTCGCAATAGTTGCAAACGAGTCTGAAGTCTAGGGTGAAATGTACTAAACAAGCACAATGCTGTTAGTGACTTTTTAGGGAATGCTTTGAGGCAGCAGTTTTTGTTTGCAGTTCAGCTTTAGATGAGTATGTAATTATGGGTGTTCCTGCATAAATTTGCAGAGATAGTGCAAAAGAGGGTTCTCAAATATTGTAATGAGATGTGCTGAAGTTGCCGGCAATTGTAACACTTACAATTGCATCAATTTGTTAAGAAGTTTTGAAAGCGTGTTTTAAACAGTCGCAATCGTTGCTGGCATTTCCCAGTCTGCTTTTTCTCGTGAGTTGCCAGTTGTGTTCAATGCATTTGAGATGAACACCCAGATACCTATTTTCCCATAAAAGCACGGTATACTTACAAGTCTTGAAAACAAATTTCTCTGACATTTCTATTACACACGTGTGCCACTAACCGCTCCAGCTCATTCTGAGCATCTGTATTGGTATAGGAAACACACCTATTCTATTAATGTGCAGATGGTTTGTAATTGTGCACAATTTAGCACTGCACCCCTGACTAACTGAAATAAAAACAGACAGTATACATCTGGCTTATAGGCTACTCAAGATAATATGAATGAGTGATATAATGCAAATTTTGTTACTGGTCCCTTGTAATTCATATTAACAAGAATTGTCTGTCGTCCTGTAAGTATCATAACTTGTCAATGCAGCACCATGCATCTATTTTGTGTTAATTGTCTAGGCTACTAAGTAGGCCAAGTTAAAAATAATAATAAAAATAAACGCTAAAGTCATTTAGTTTCAATTTAAAATAATCTTTTATTTGCATTGTACACCAATGTGTACGGTGCAGCAGCATGGTTTACTTTGTGTTACCAGTAGGGTAAAGTACAAAAAAGTGCACTAGGTATTCATTTGATTTTACTGCTGTACTGTATACTGTATAGGCCTACTGTACAGATTGATACTTTTACATAATTAAATGTGTAGCCTGCCCAAAACACACTAGTGTTATTTCAGTGCAATGATTTATATTTAAAATATATTGAACACTGTAAATGCATGTGTGCAATTGTATTTTTTTTTTAAACCCAACATTTCTTTATGTTGGACAAACCTCCATTTAGCAAGGGGATTATGAAAAGCTTTTTGATAGAAACACATTTTTATCTGGGGGTGAAGGTGGGGGCCCCGCTATAGAATCAGAAGGGATTAAACTTTGCGAATTGTCGCAATGAAAATGCAAATTGCTGTATGTTTGCGATGCGACTAGCCCATCTTAGTACACCTGCTCCTGAGCGTTTTATAGAGTCTTGTCATTGTAAATGTTCTTGTACTGTGGGCTGATAGACCAAACTGGCTGTTCGATATTCTCTATTCTCACAAACCACTTTCCTCTCAGATTTGATAATACCATCAGACTACCTAATCTGTTATCTTTCAAGTGGAAAGCTATGCTTAAATAACATTAGTTGTCAATCAGGAATGAAAAGAGTAAAGGAAGTGGATTAAAATTCCATCTTCCACAATATCCTCCCCATTTATCTTGAAGCAATATATAACCACAGCATCATCTGAATTGCTGGCTTTTCCTCATAGTAGTCGCAGGTACTTTATCACCATTTATGATTTCTAAGCAATCTCCCTGCTAGTCAGTCTGTCTATTTACAGTATATTCCTAAGCCAATCGCTAAAAGCGCACTCTATTATCTGAAGGGCAAAATTCCTGTAAAGAGTTTCAGGTAACTAAGCATGTAATAGATTCACCAAGCTGAATTATTACAGGTCCTGCGGACCTGAGATACTCTGCAAAAAAGATGAAACTGCTTCTGAAACTGCAAATATAGAAGCCTACATTATCAAAACTGTGTGCTGTATTTTAACCCTCTGATGCACTATACTGAACAATTAATTAGGTAGCCCAGAAAGGAAGAATTCAGTAAGTGAGGTGACAGCATAATCTCGTCTTTCGAACTAAAACTACTGGTACTTGATTTTAGTACATATGTATGTCATAAAACTACTATTGTATTAGCTAAAAATGTCAGAAGTTATAGGATCATGCTGTTCATTATCTTAATCTATCAAACACTGGATGTCTTTACATTTTGGAGCAAAGCTCATAAATAACCCATTTTTTTTACGTGTCTAAATTTAGGATGTTTCAATTCATTTTTAGCCTTTTGCAATTTCTTTTTTTTTTTTTTTTACCTTTACAATATGTATCCTTGCCTGCTCCCTCAGCACTCCCCTGTGCTCTCTTTTCTTTAGCGTGTCATTACTTATCAGCTCCCCGGGGCGGATTTGAGTCTGCTTGACTGATTTTTTTTTTAAATGTTTTCCTGGGTTCCTTCCATACTACCCTTGGCTTGCTATCTGAATACTCATGAAGGTCTGTGAACGTGTGGGTTGCAGTGCGTAGCTGTAGGGGTGATGCAGGTGCTCCAGACAACGACAAACACAAAGTTCACGGTTCAAACACTTCTTTTATTTTCTTTTTTGGTCAGCTTGACCGCTGAAATAATAATGCTGGCTCTACCCAACTATGGGTATTACCAGCGTATAAACCAAGGGGTTGCAGTCCCAAAATAATAAGACAAAAAACAGACACACAACACAGATCCAGACACGTCTCCAGTTAGGGAGTGCTGAGGTGCAGGTGCGGTGATTTGAAAGTGGTGTTTGTTTAAATACAAGTGCAGTGCAGTCCGGGTTTAGTGCTGGATTGAAGCGGCAGCTCCTGGGTTTGTATTAACCATCTAGCAAAGACAAATACAGACAGTTACAAAACACTTCTCACGATTACAAATTGATCGTTTCCTTTCTCAGTCCTAGCGATTAACCACATCAAAAGGAACAGATTGCTGGGGCCACTTCCCCTAAATACCTTCCATCACGCCCTCTTTCGGTGGCGTAGCCAATCACATCTCCTACAATCCATGACTGATACAACGCCTACTGCACTAAGGCAATGACTTCTGGTATCGTGGCCCCACCCCCTTCCTGGATGGCTAACTTCCAACTAACCCTGGAATGAACTGCCAAACCATCCATTATGGGGCGCTTTGCTCCAATTATACAGTGCCCTCACAGATCAGGAGGGAGATTGTTGATTAAGATTCATACGCTTTGTCACAAGGTCGCTGACTTGTCAAGTGCCACAGATCAATGACTGCGAAAGGGCCACTGGAAGGCTCTTCTGTTGCATTGCTACTATAGGATATTATGAGCATCTTAATAAATACTTAATGTTACATACTTAAATAAAGCACATGAAGACACAGGAAACCGAATAAAACAAATGCTAAACTAAAAGCCTAGACTCTCCTGATCCGTTATCACCACATTAGACACAAGTTAAAGAGCAACAGTCTTTTAAATGTAGGTTTATAGCAGAGGGTCATAACGCCCACCAGGAGGAGTACAAGGTATGAGGCAGCACATTTTCCCTGGGAATTGTGCTAATGCTTTTTGCTTGAAGAGTATGATCTCTGAATACCTAATACTTCAGCATCCAATGCTGTCCCTGTTGCACCAAATTCATCTCAAATTTTGAAACAAGCAAGAAACCATTAGCATCAGTATTGATTTTTCTTTGTGTCATCAATTAGAAAGTAACTCTGTTAGAAAGTACATGTGCATCGTTGACATGCACAGCAAGACATTTTAAATAGACAGTTAGGCAACTGGCATCCTTTTAAAATACTCAGTTTTTAAAGGGAAATAGAAAGTCTGTGGTTTTGCTATGGCACTAGATCTAATTGCTTATATAACAAGACCAGTTTGCCAAATACGGATCAAGAGCGAAACTGATTATAAATAAGGCTACAATTTTAGCACAGTTATTTTTACGGTACGACAAAAAAACAAGAATTCACAGAAAAATCTCCAAATAATGTAGTTTTAGCTACATCAACATACACAAGAGCATTTAAATAGTACACCACATTCAGCAATATAAAAACTACTGCTTTTGATTACTGATAAGTTTAAATGTTTCTTTAAAGCGCAAAATGTACTATACATACTTCAGACTGTGGTCCAGGGTCGCCAGCCCTGTGCAACAAGTTGTAATGACGTTATATAAAGGCATACAGCCTTAACAGATCATCAAACCTTTCATCTGTCATTTTAAAACACCTAAAATATCACTGTCACATACCCGCATCTCTATAAATAATGTTTGAAATTCTCCTGTTCAGATTCTCTGTAGGTTGAGAAGACGGTACCAACAACGTCACTTTTAATTTTTTTAACATCTTGTACAAATTAAATGTCAGACATGTGGTCTCATCACTCATGGGGTTTCTCTCATCGTTTTGTCTGATGTATTTTTGATGCTGTGAGCGAGATGTGTCACAGGATAATTATGATTATTTTACGACCTTTGAGATGGAGGGGGGGGGTCATTGATGTCAGGCTAAGCGAAAAGAATAAACTCACAGTTATTGTTAGAACTATAGTTTTAGAATGTGCACGTTCAGCACTGCAGTCTATATTTTATAAGGGGAGAGGCCTAGGAAGGCATCCATAATAAATACAAAAGTGCTGGCCTGAAGAAAGAGAAAAAAGGTAGAATAATTTCCCTCTGGCAAACATAATGCCATTACTGATAGCTCTCGTTGGCATAACCCAGTTGCTGCTTGAGTAGGCAGATTAGTGTAGATTGGTTTTATACCAAGGAAGGGCCCAGACATAAGGCAATCAGTTTAGCTTCATTTATGGTCGATTATCGATTCTGTTATGCTATACAGTCGTGGCTCCCACTTAAGAATTTAATTTATATAAAAGATATGTCTTTGATTTAAGTGTCATTAACTTAATTAGGAAAAAATGTTATCATCTTACAGGTTTCTATCAAACTTCTTGGGGTTCAGTGTCACAGCTGATCCCTTCAATAATGGATTGTTGATCAGGTTTCTTCACAATCAGGACTTCTTGAGTGTCACAGGCTATTTGATTTGTCTTTCTTTTCCGGTTGACAACTCCCATTTGTTTTCATTCTGTCTCACATAGGAGATCAAAACTAATGGAAATGGAAGTCCCAGTAGAAAAATTATCTCATTTATAAAGAGAGAAAAATGCACTGCTTCCTCCCACACATACCCCCCCCCCCCCCCCTTCCCCCCAACTCAGTATAGTCAAGTTGCCAATCTCAACTAGGGAATGCAAGGGATGTGTTGCGTTGGCTTTGCTACTTCTACTCATTATGGAGGCAACATTTGAAGAGACTGTTTCTCCTTAAAGGAGAGACAGATTCACTGATTTTGCCCAACATACCTTGATACTGAGAAGCTAGTTAATGCATGTTCAAGTACAATTCATTATTGTGCTGCCATGTATTCTTGCACTTTCGCTTTGTCTGAACTGTAATAGATCTCTGTATTGTATCTAGATAACAGACAACAAAAGCTGTGGCAAAAACAGTCATCCCATTACGAAGCTGTTGTATTGATCAGCATTAGCAGAATATTAGGATAATGAAACCAAAGAATGATTGTTTAGAATTACAGGAAAGTGAAAATTCTTTGAATGAGCTGCTTTATTTATTTATTATATAGTATATATTATTATAACTTACTCCAAATTACAACTGATAATTGTGGCCCTAAATTGGAGGAGGGAAGGCAGTTGAGCAAAGAAATAGACAAAAAATGAGGCTTTAAAACGAGGCAACAAATGTATTATTATGATGAAACGGGCCATTTAGTTGTCTCCTGAGCTACAGCAAAGCTTCAACAACAAGATTCAGCAATCAGATCTTTTTCATCCATGTTAAGACCAGACCACTTTGCACAATTACCTCTTGTATTTTGTATACAATATTCATCCAACCTAATAAGAATGGTGTGCTAATCACATAGTATGATGTTACAGTACCTAGAGTGCCATCATTTCTTGAAAAATGGCCTCATCTATTAGTTTTCTTCACTTGTCAATACTTAACACCAGGTTTTAAATGTGATTCCATCTGAAAATTAATTGCAGTATAAAGGCATGAATAATTCCCTTTTAAAGTGTATTACATTTTTTTTTTACTCCCTATCTATCTGTTATTCATATAACTTGTTTTTACTGCCTTTAGGTTGTCACAATTAAAGGGTACAATGGAAGTATTAATCTACACTACCCTGTCAAATGGTTACATCTTTATGGGGCAGGGGGGGGGGGGCAAGGGGGGGGGGGGGGGGGGGGGGGGGGTCTGCCTGTAGCTATAGCACACCATTCTAGAATTCTACAAGATGTATTGCACAAGGTTTACAAGATGTATTCACAAGGTTTATAAAATGATATATATATAATATATATATATATATATATATATATATATATATATATATATATATATATATATATATTATATATGACTGTGTGTCACTTGCAGTTACAAGTACATTTATAACTTGGTTGACCAGGAGAAAGAAAGATGCTACAGGCACCAAATGTGCTGTGGTTTTGGTAACCCAACTAACCCTATATTTTACTGTCGAACTTAAACATTTTTACCAATTTTATATCAAATCTGAGCCTCTTTTCCACTGAGGCGCAGTCTGTACAGCTAAACTCTGAAGTGAGTTTTTGTTAACATGGATCCATCTCTGGTCTGAGATAATATGTGCCCTTCCCTTGTAGATGTACTGTATTGGTTTTGTTGGGGCAGTACTATATTTTCAACAGAACTATTTTAATTCAGAATGATATGATTCTGAAAATATCACTTGCCAAAAGAGACGGCCATGGACACGTAGACTGTAATGCAGTACATACTTTTAAACGTATTGTAGCACTAGTAAAATTCCCCATTGAAGACCAAACATGAAACCAAAATGTTACCCTTGCACAGAACATGTGTAAAACATAAAAGGCAATGCAATTCAGCAAAAGATTAAAAAAACACAAAACCAGTTTCCAGAATTAAAACAGTGTCCAAAGTCAGTATTCAAAATTGCAGAATACAATGCTTGATAAGGCCCTAATGTCACCGTTCACTTGCGAATGAAAATACACAAAAACTAAAGATCAGTGTCAAACTGTTTTGTGATGAACTTTTTTTTTTTTTACAAAGCCTGTCTCATTCGCTTTATTTTTGCTGCATTATCGTCATGTGAAATTGGAGGAATCGATGTGTAACTGCACAATAAAAGATAAAAAATAATTAAAAAAAAAACCTCAGTGGGCTGTGATGGATAAACAAGGACATTGTAACATTGAGAGGGGCTTTGCATCAGAAAACTGGTGACAGAAATCGCGTGTGATGGGTAAATGCATTCATTTGTTACATTGTTATATGAAAAATACAATAAAGCTGAATAATAGGCTGTTTTTCAAAAGTTTGCTGCGTGTATGACTTAATTGCCTTGCTCAATTTCATCTCACCGGTTATCATATACTTCTGGGCTGGTACATTTTCACTGCTTTGTGCATTAGGATATAAGTGTATAATGATTTTTAGCAGTTTAATCATTGTATAGTTATGAAAAACAATTAGTGGTGGTTTTCTGTGCATGATTGCTATAGTTACCATCACATTTTGAACTTTACATCTAACACAATGTTGAGAACCGGTTTACTACACGTGTATTATTATTAGTTAAAATATACAGGATCTACCTTTATAGTGTGAACTAAAAACGAAAGTGTTTCTTGCTTGTTTATTTACATGTTGGCTTTGTACAAATAAGTTACATGAGTTCTAAATTCAATTTTAAATTGAAATCAAACAACCAGGTAATTATAGAACTCTTTAGTTTCTTCAATAGCCAACATAAAACAAACAAACTGACTGTGCCCTCCAGAGAGTGGCTCCGAGACGGGCGCCTTACCTCCATCAGGTAAGCAGCACAAAACAAACTGACTGTGCCCTCCAGAGAGTGGCAGCCTGCTCCGAGACGGGCACCTTACCTCCATCAGGTAAGCAGCACAAAACAAACTGACTGTGCCCTCCAGAGAGTGGCAGCCTGCTCCGAGACGGGCACCTTACCTCCATCAGGTAAGCAGCACAAAACAAACTGACTGTGCCCTCCAGAGAGTGGCAGCCTGCTCCGAGACGGGCACCTTACCTCCATCAGGTAAGCAGCACAAAACAAACTGACTGTGCCCTCCAGAGAGTGGCAGCCTGCTCCGAGACGGGCGCCTTACCTCCATCAGGTAAGCAGCACAAAACAAACTGACTGTGCCCTCCAGAGAGTGGCAGCCTGCTCCGAGACGGGCGCCTTACCTCCATCAGGTAAGCAGCACAAAACAAACTGACTGTGCCCTCCAGAGAGTGGCAGCCTGCTCCGAGACGGGCACCTTACCTCCATCAGGTAAGCAGCACAAAACAAACTGACTGTGCCCTCCAGAGAGTGGCAGCCTGCTCCGAGACGGGCCCCTACTTACCTCCATCACGCCTATCCTGAACTATGTATATGCATTCATAAAAGAAAATAAATAGGTGTTATATGTATATTAGCGTATCAAACAAACTAATTATATATATATAGAGTAACCGAGCTTGCACTACTCAGGTTCATTGCCATTTTAAAAATAAACCCAAGACACAGAAACTTGATGTTTTGAAAGTGGTTATGCGCTAAGATTTTTCATAATACTAAATTAACAAAACAAAAACAAACACCTAGCTCTTTTTTGAGCACTAACTAAAACAGACACAGGAACCTAACTAACAAACAGGCAGCTAACAAAAACAAAACACACAGTACCTTTTTCTTTCAATATGCTTGAGCACACTATCAAGCAGGCTTCTTCACACACAGCAGCCCAGAAGAGACTGGCTGCACGCTTTTTAAACTCTGCACCTGGGACTAATTTCCAATAATTAGCAGGTGCAGGTGATAATGAAAAAATTAAACAATAATAAAAATAAATTAGAGCTTTTCAGCCTGTGTCCTTCTGGGAGGTGTAGTCCTGTGTTCCCCCCTCGGACTACACTTTCTCACTATATATATATATATATATGTATATATATATATATATATATATATATATATATATATATATATATATATATATATATATGGATAATACCTTTTTTTTCCCAGAAGGCAGTGATATTTGTTTCAGAAGTGGCTGATCAAATGGCTGTCTTCTTTGTCTTTTCTGCCATGGCTGAAACCAACACTGACATGTGTGCTTTGCCCTCCAGTGTAGTAAAGCAATCTTGCAGGGAATAAAGACTAACATTTTTTGCATACCACATGTTTTTGGAAGTCTTTCACAGACAACAACTACGTGTAATTTTATACAAGTTAAAAAAAAAAAAGCTTACCTTACATCATGCTTTCCAAGGTCTACTGTATTGCTATTGGCTAATGTAGCTTCAAAATGGGAGGGATTCTATGTGTAGTCCACCTGCAATCACCCTCTGTATCAGGTATAGAAAATGAGTTTGCCAAAAAAACAATAAATTGCACAACAACTTAACAGAGTGAGTGGCATGACTAACCCTTTGCAGTCCATTTATTCAGCACTTGACAGGCGCATCAGGTCCAATTTATTTTACATGTGCTGTTTAAAATATTTTTTTCAGAGTAAAACCTGATTAAAAGGCACTGAATCGCAAAAGGACACCCAGTATTGTATCTCCAGCCAAGCCCCATCCCTTGTTCACTGTATTTTTCACAATCCTCTTTATAGATATGTATACTGATAAATCTTCTCCTGATCACTCGTTTGATCACCAAACTCCTCAATAATGCAATCCAAGTAATTATTATTACCTCAAAAAGCTCTGCAAATGTCCATGATATTCTTTGCGCGCAGGATGCAGAAGCAGCTATCGTCTTTGTTTCTGTCCGTGTTATCTCTGTAGTGCAGGGGCTATCAGATACGCCCTTTTTTTGTTTTTTTTTTGTTTTTTTTTTTCAAAAAAACAAATCTGATACATCTTCATCAGTTAGATTCACTGGAGCTTTATCCCAAACACACTCCCGTTTAGATTATTAGAAAGTTTTCAACTACCCTTTTCAACTACTGCATTATAGTTGTATTCTCTTGACCATAGTTTGCTTTGTTGGTTTCCCCCCAAAGTATACCATTTGTCCCCGACCAGGTTCTTTATTGCAGACGATCCTACACTCACGGTTAAGTTGCTTATTTTAAAACGCTGGTACTATAAAATACACGGTAACACTCTCTTATACACAGACTCAAGCGCTGTTGCTGCTGGTAGCACACACCGCCATTACCAAAACACAACTTATTTCTACAGTGCACTCCTTATAAACGTCTAATCCTCCCAGAAACTCCAAACCCTATGCATTCTGGGTGTTGAGGTTCCCTCCAGACAATACCAACCCAGGTCATTTTAAAACTCATAACTAAAATAACTTGTGACAAATAATTTTGCAAAGGACAAAATAATAGAAACCCACCTTTTCTATATTAAGTCAGTTGCAAGACCCTGCCTTTGTCACTATATATATATATATATATATATATATATATATATATATATATATAAAATATACAGCTTTAGTGCAGTGAGAAAAGCACTGTAAATCAATTAGCATAGCTGATGCTTTTTTCATCTTGTTTGTTAAGCAAATCAGCCTAATTCTGTCTTTTAATAAAGCGTAATGGAAGTTTTCAAAAAAACTGCTATATTATTTCATAAGAACAAAGAGAACAATGGTTTGATTTGATCAGCCTGATACCTTGCAGAGATGTGTCACCACTGGATTCGATAACAGCATTTCGCAACATCTTAGCTAGTATTAGAATGAACAAAGTTGCTGATGAATAACTAAAATAATCATTTCAATAATGAAAAAAGGACTAGCAAAGGTAAGTATCATCACTTTCTCAATAAATAATTACTGAAATATTTGAAAAAATGGAAATTCAGTGCCTGAGTGGAAACAGCCAAGTACATAAAATATAAGGCAATAGCAGGGAAATTTCTTGGTGAACGGTTGAATTATCATCGTCTGTCAAGGGAAAAGTGTAACATTAATCAGATAGTGCATGCATTGTCTTTGAGACAAACATCTATGGGGGGAAAAGTGGGCCAAATCAAAAAAAAAATGTAAGAACCATTACTCTGCAAACAGAACCTCAGGCTGTTTTCAAACCCTGCCATCAATATAAGACAATGTGATGGCTGCACATAGTATACTTTTTTTTTTCAAGATGATCCATGCATCCTGCTTCATTGGCTCTGTCACAAGATGTTTGTGTTATAGTACATGACAATGAAAATCCCTCCTGTGTAACTCCAGTACCACCCCCTGAATACTGCTTGCTTACTTACACATCCTGCAAGTAACAAGATTCCCCCTTGACTCCATGTCGGGAAAGCTTAGTGTTCTGCATCACATTTTCTATATGGCTAAAAACTTAGCAGGCAGCTGTTATGCAATCTCAAACAAAACACATGGAGTATAGGGAGAATAACTCTCTCCTGCCCCAGTCTTCGGCAACATTTATTTTAAGCACTACATATTTATTGTGTACTTATTTGTGACAAATTAATACATAATACAGCAGAGGTGACCAAACTTGGTCCTGGAGGTCCAATGTCCCTCCTGATTTTTGTTCCAACTATGTCCTAAATTACTTAATTGGACCAATTATTACCAATTATTGTTCTAATTAAGTCATTTAGGGCACAGTTGGAACAAAGACCAGGACCAGGATTGGACACCTCTGTAATACATCTTGTATAGCTTCTTAATAAGGGTTTGTTAGGTACTTACTATGCTTATTCTCAAACATGCTTTACTAATAGGTTACATTAATAAAGGATTTGGATGCCTTATACTGAAGTGAAGACTGTTGTTGTCCATATTAGGTCCTACTAGCTGCTTGTATATGATTAATACCTTGGTAATAAAGCAGCAAAACAAAGTGGATCATGCATAGATATCCCAGAGTTGGACTTTGTTTCCAATAAAGGGCTTATTAGGAGGATGTTGGTCACTAGTAAATAGTTTTGTAGCCCCTGTTCTGAGGTGAAAGTTTATCTTTAATTATGAGCTTATTAACAGCATATAGGTCATTAATAAAGAGTGTTGCAGCCCCTATTCTGAAGTAAAGGCTTATTTTACATTACGTAAGAACTTATTTAATGCACTATGCATTGTTTTATCTATTTTTTTTTTACTGTATATCATCTATTGTGCATTTCTCTGTATTTAAAGTATTATGGATTTTCTTCTTGTTACTGCATCTTGTTAAGCGCTTTGTGATGGTGGTCCACTATGAAAGGCGCTATATAAAATAAAGATTGATTGATTGTAACAATCTTGTAACAGATTGCTATATAATTATTCTCACAGTAAAACACACAACATTAAATTGGAAATATTTTTTTCCAAAAAAGGACAGACATATTCTGTATTCCTAAACAGATACAGCACCAACTTTCTCTCTAAGGCCATCACCAATCTTTTGTAAAGGGATAACATTTGCAAGAACATTGGAAATTTAAACACAGTTCTATTTATTTTTCTGTGATCGGTATTATTAGCATTACAGAAATGGGGATTAATTGAACAGATAATTTGCTTAATTAAACCTTTTTACTTGTTTTCAGCTCTTGAACGGTTGCATATATCAAGTTAGTTTTTCAAAACAGACTTGTCATCGCAAGAGTAATCTAGTGCTGCTGCTGCTGCGTTTTTTAACATGTGTCTTAATAACCATTGTGTTAAAATGAATCCTTGCATTCAGAATTGCTGAAGGAGCCACTGCTGCATTTTTACCATTATGTAGGGGTGCTTTGTTAAGTTAGCCACTTCGTTTATTAATGTTAGATCCTCAATTAGATTACTAGCATAAGCTTGCCTATTGCTTTTCTCTTACTTATTCTGTTAAATTCATATGTTGATGCAAGGCATAAGTAATAAATGCATTTGTATGTATTGATTCATATCCTGATTGACCTTGGCATATTGTGTCCGGTGGTCAACTTTGTCTTAGAGAACACTTCACTTGCTTCCCAGGGGTGTTCTCTTACCCAGAGACTACTGTACTTTGCTTTATGATAATTGTGCCTAATACAAAACCCCCAGTATGAGTATTTATATAAAAAAATGAATTCTTCATTATTTCTTCCAATATCCAGTAATGTTCACTAAAGCGCCACACCTCTCTGTAGACTAGCCAGCTCTACACACACTCCCTTGCTGAAGAGAAAGACTGCCCATTGCAGAACTCCCACTCCCTTTTATACCTGCCAAAGGATCATGGGATATATGAAGTCTCACCCTGTGGTAGGGTACTATATACATTTCTGTATTTGTGGGTTTGAAACCCATAACACATCTTTTAAACCAACGTCTCTTCCAATTTGGCAGGCAAGTCATACGTGTGAAAATGTATCGATTTAAATTGGAGGTCTGTCCTAAGTCCTTCAACACTGGACAACACATACTTCCAGTGTAACAATGTAGCATGACAATGTGGCCTAGTCAGGATGTAACTGTATCCTGGGAATTATACTTATTGATTTTCTTCTGGTGATACCTGGAAAACAACATTCCATGGAGATGTTGTGAGAGAAATGTAATGCTTTACAAATAACAATTTAAAAAATGGATCTAACACCAGACTGATGTGATTTCCCACATTGTCGGAAAGAATATATATATATATTTTTTTAAATTTTATTTTTTACCACATTTAAACTTTAGACCTATGCAATCTAAAGTTGGGATCTATGCAATTAACAAATAAACTTTCTCTGAGTTTAGGCTCTGTTATTTTCTGCAGTATAATATCCCATTTTAAAATTACAGCTTTTCTTCTATAAAATTTTCTATAATGATTTAATGATTTGGTGGGCAGAGAAAGCCATTTAAAATGAATGAGTGAAGTGTGAATTCCAGTGAAGGGTGTGATGTACTGTTGACAAGCTGGCATATATTATATTTACATAAAGCATCAGATTCCCCCCTCCTAGCCCTGGTCATCTTCAGTTCAGTATTCCTGCCAGGAACCAAGGGGCCCTTTTCCTAAGACTCAGCAGTTTGCTCTTTTTCCTAAGACACAGCAGTTTCATTAATTAGTCCAGTTATAGCATGAATACACTTTCAGGTATTAATATCATATTCAGGGAATTTGTCCCACACCATGCATGACATATTCATTTGCACTTAATCCTAACCTTAAACATAATCCTAATCGTCCAGTCACTATCAGATTGAAAAATACTTATTTACAGTAGCCCCCTAGAGCATTATTGATATGGGGTAATGAAAAACTTATGTCACGATACGCAGGTCGCGATACAGTATCTGTTACAACACGTGTGATGGTCCCGATGAAGAGTTATTTATTTTATTTGATTTTGAAGTCTTGTCTGACTGATCGTGGGAAACCACTTCCAATCCTTATTAACTTTACAGTGCAACAAACAATATATATTTAAAAAAACTAAAGTTGTACCTTGCATAGCACAGTTACTTAAGGGGACAATTCTTGATCTTTAAAGTAAACAAATCACAGGGGAGTCATATTCTTCGCGGGTTCCTAGAGAAGCAGAAGGGGAGCATCTAGTTGCCAATCACAGTATAAACATCATTGAAGGTACTGAAGAATGAAATGGTGGATGACAGTAATTGCAGAATGTACAGGCTGAGATATCACAGAATCTGGATGTTGACTGATGTAGCAGTATGTAAAATTACCCCTTCAAGGCCAGGCCTTTTTTTAAGCCTGTCAGCAGCATTCTTTATTAAAAAAAAAAAAAAGAAACATTTCTATTTTCTGGTGGACAGCTTCAACAAAAGCATTGTGTGAAGATTTTATTTGCGAATATTTTATTATTATAGAAATGATGAAGGGCTTAGCCTACATTTTTGGCTACTTTCTTGGGAATTTTGGGTTGGCAGGGAGGGAGGTAAATTTCCAAATGACAATCAGCAATTCATTTTTCATCCCCATCAACATCCCACCCTTAGCCAAGGCATTCCAACACCACCCAAATAAACAATTAGTGGCTTATTAGATCAATGGACTACAGCTTTTCCACCTGCATTTTTAATCTCCCCTCCGTCCCATTCATATGCAAAAATCTTAATTCTGCTTCCTCCGAACCCAGAATCACAGAATCTCTAATTCAAGCCGAGATGGACAAAGGATTCATGGCCAGCCCATTCCAAACTCCACCATTCCCCGTCTTCAGGATCTGCCCCATCAGCATAGCGACCCGCAAAATATTGGGAAAAAAGCACTTAATTATTGATCTCTCCCCCCCAGAGAAGTAGTTCCACTTCCAGTCTCAACACCCTAATTCCCCAGGATCAATTCTCCCTTCATTACATGAAGGTTTCCGACACTATTAAATTCATTAAAGCAGCAGGCCACAGCGCCTGGCTGGCAAAAGCAGGTATTTCAGATGCTTTTAAAGTCATGACCATTCATCCCTCCCTTCACCACTTGTTCAGGATCTGCTGGGAAGGTAAATATTATTTCGCCACCCAACTTACTTTCAGCTGCCGCAGCAGCCCAAAACTATTAGACAATCAGTCTGAAGCCCTCTGTCCACCTTCAGACCCCCCCTGCTCAAGCTGCAACCTGAAATCCTATTTTCTTCAGCGGGCATCCCACTCTCTGAAGACAAAACCATCGGCCCAGTAACTCAACCAGAATTCTTCATAATCACCCTGGACACCATCAAATTTAAAGCCAGCCTCCCGCTCGACAACTGGAGCGCATTCGTCAGCCCATTAACAATTTCCAAATAATAAAATCAATTTCTAAACGCAACCTGTTTTCTCTCTTCGACCACTTCAATTTCACAATCTGCATTATTTCTGAATGCAGAACATTCTTGCCTCTTCTTGTTCTAGCCTCAACAGCAAAAAACCAGGACTCCCATGTCAAAATCTCCACAGAAGCAAGAAAAGACATCAGAATGTGATCCACCCTGCTGCAGCACTGGAATGGCCTCTCACTATTCTACGATGATCTATCTCTATTTACTGATGCTACATCCATAGGATTCGGGGGGTTTTCTTATCAACAAGTGGTTCTAGGGCACTTGGCCCCCCAAAATTCAAAACGTATCTCTCCACCTCAAGTCCTCAGCTCTGTTTGAAATCTATCCCATCATTGTGGCAGTACATCTCTGAGGGATGCACTTGGTCCAGAAAATCAATACTATTTTCCAGCGACAACCATTCAACCATGCACATTATCAATAAAGGCAGGTCATCCTCTCATTATGCAACTACTTCACGATTTAGTCTGAATATCAGTTTCACATAATTTTATTATCAAAGCTCACCATCTTCCAGGCATCTAAAGTTACACAGCTGACGCTTTATCTTGTCTATAGCTAGCAAGTTCCGCAGCCTGGTTCCAGCAGCTCATCTTCAATTAAACTCAACTCTCGTCAACCTCCTCCTATCAGCAAGATCCTACATGTTAGCAGCCCTTTCCCCATCCACTCACTCCTCTTATGCAATAGGTTGGGCAGCTTTCTCTACCTTTTGCGCTCAGAACAGGATATCCCCCCACTTCTTTTAATGAAAACTGGATTATAGCTTTCATCAATCACGCTCAGGACACACTGCCTTTATCCCCAACCTTTATAAAAACCTACATTTCAGGAATCCAATTCCACTTTCGTAGCATGTCCATTCCCTCGCCCACCTTTCTCTCCATCCCAGCAGTACATCTGACACTCTGAGAAATCATCAAGAGTCTCCCCCTGCATCTCCTTCCAGACTACCCATAACCACCAATATCCTCAATACCCTGATTCTCAGGCCAGGATGTTTCAATCCATTTGATGACATTGTCATGGAAGCAATGTGCCTAACCTCAGCCTTTGGATTTTTGAGAAGTTCAGAATTCACATTCCCCTCATCAACCAGTTTCCCAGCCATAGGCATCCATTCCTGCAACCTCTCTCTAAAAGCATCATTACCAGACACTGGTTCTCTTCCCAACTCTCTGCTCTCTTTACCAGAGCATGTCTTTCTCCCCAGTTCTACAGCACACACTCCTTCAGGATTGGCACAGTTTCTTCAGCAGCCACAGCCCGCATCAGCCATCACCCGATCAAGACCATGGGGTGATGGTCCTCTTCAGCAGTCAACTCCTGCATCCGATTGCTGCCATCTGATATTACTGATAGCACTGCAGTCTATAGCTAGCATGCCCGGAGTAGGGGCACCCTCTCAGCCAGGACCACCAGAGGTTTTCCCCTAATAGAAGGAGTTTTTTCCTCTGCACTGAGAGGATGGCAGTCACATAGCTTGTTCCACTAACCATCTAGCTTCAGTTATTTGTTTGTCATATTTGTCCTTTCTTGCTTCTATGTTATACATTGGTACGCGGTCTTTGTTTGTCTTCACAGGTATGGTTTCAGTGGGAGCCGGTGGTCCATTATTTGGGGAGATAGTGAGTCTCACTTCCGCGACCTAGAGTTCCAGTAACTCAGCAGGTTCTTTGTGTGGTCACAGGGGACGACCGGCCACACTGTTCTTTTACAGCTCACGTGCTTTATCTTGCTTCATGAAAGGCGGCGCTGTCTTACTTCCTCCTTTATCCTCCTGGGACGTGGCCCTCATACTCTTAGTGCTCGAGTCCCATAACTAACAAATTATTTGTGTTCTTCCAGATTCTCTTTTGTTCCTTACGTCAAGGCTTCAAATGAGCCGTTCCGTCCTCTGAGGGTCGAACCCGGTCGGTAAGTGGGACCCAGTCGTGAGGCAACACCTATAAGAACTCTTCGAGAAGTCAGAGGATTCTATGTTTCAGGGGCCCGGAGGCCAATAGGGCCAGCCTCGACTCCATAGGGAAGGCTCTCTCAGTTGGAGTCTGGCCAGTCCTTTTCTCTCTCCCCTGTCCTAGAGGCTGAGTCTCCGATCCTAAGTTGCAAAAAACACGCCCTTCCTCTCGCAGCCCTGGCTCCCATCCTGTGAACTACTTTACATTTACTTCTGTTCTCTTTATTCAAGACCTAGCCTCTGGAGCTCCCTGCAACACTTGCTGATAGCAAGTTTGAGAAAGCACTGTGAATATCCTTTTTAGTGTCCTTGCAGCAGACATCCAGTAGTGGTAATTGCATTCATAAAAAATGGATAAAGAGGGATTTTTCCCTTAGGGCAGCATTATCAGGCTTTTCTGTTTACACACTTTAAATTAATAGTGGCTGCTATTGTAAATAAATCTCTCTATGAAGTCTGCTAAGATAGGTTTATTTTTTATAAGTGTACTAAAACATTACTGATATCTCTCGCTTAACCTTTATTTTTTAATACTTGTGGCTGCTCCTTTCAACTTGAGCTACTTGTACTCCGTGACAGGAAGTGCCCTCAATCTGACAAACTCTTATGAACGTGTCAGCAGTTTCTCCTTTATAGGTCTAGTTTCCCATTCACAAACAGTACTTTGATCTACACTACAAAGTTTTCTTCTGGCAAATTAGGGAAAGGAACATGCAGGGCTGCAATTCATTTTAAAAATGAGTACTGAACTGTTTTGAAACTTTAGAACCTGAAAGCCTACTGGTGTGTGACAAGGATGGTGAGTTGTGAGTGATAGTGAATGTGGTTCAAAATCTGTATTTATAATAATAATAATAATAATAATAATAATAATAATAATAATAATAATAATAATAATAATATGTATTCCAGCACGAAACTGTGCTTCCCAATCTCCGTGCACGAAACCGTGCGCTGGTATCCAAGGGCTGTGGTGCTGTGCTGTGAGGAACGTGCCTTAGGGTTGTGCTGGCTCTGTTGCTGCAGTTCCTCTCTCAGTCCTCTGAAACACAAAGAAAGAGCAACACACAGCGCTCCGGGGCGTTACGTCACCCTCAGCGAAAGGGGCCATGCCCAAGTAGCTGTGCTTCCTTTGTACTGTCAAACTCCTCCTTGCAATCAGCCCAGCGCCACGCTCTATCCAATCACTGCACAGCCCAAAGCTGATCACAATGGATTTGTTTAGCACCGTTTCAGCAACGCTCTTTCTCCATGATGGCCGACACCCGGTTTCGCCCTAGTTGGGCCATCTCTGGGAAAGCTCTCTGCCCATCTTACAAAGCACCCTTCCTGGTTAGGAGACTTTCAGCTTGGATTCCTTCTCTCCCCATCACATGGTGCCAGAATGTAATGTTGCTGACGCTATATGGGGTATCTGGCGCTAGAATCTAGCACCATAGTGCCACATTTGCACCCTTGAACATGTGTTCTTACTTTTTAATTCAATTTACTACTCTTCTTCCTGAAAAGAGTAGGGAACTTATTTCAAGATGATTTAACCCTGCATGACCTGTTTTCAGTTTGCTAAAAACAAAATATCTAGACTTTTCTTTATGGTAGTCTGCTCTTTACATTTCACATCAAGAAATGATCACAATATTGAGGGCAGTAAATATTACACAAGCTTTGTCCTGTTATGGACACAATCATGTCTTATGGTCTCGTGAAACCATATCACATGACAAAGCAATGCCGTATGATCTGATTGGAAAGCACCCAGACTGGTGAGTTGAGAAGAGAACTTCAGTTTATTTATTTTTTCTTACAACAGAATATTATACAACTGTACTTTGAGTAAATTATATATATATATATATATATATATATATATATATATATATACACACACACACACACACACACACACACACACACACACACACACACACACACACACACACACACATCATTTTCTATTGTTATGAATTTACTATTCATCAGTATTACAAAATTAGCTTGACTCATCAGGCACCTATACATATTGTTTCAGCCATGTTAGTCATACAGAAATGTCTGATAAACAATGACATCATTACTTGCTCAGAAATCCACCAAGCACCTACTGTGGTTGTGTTAGTGCAGTTTTAATACACACACAAACACACAGGTTCTGTACATTAATTAACCAAACTGAATGAATAAGTGAACTCTGTACTTGTTCTGAACAGGATTAACTAGTGCGGTTGTCGCTGCCTTTTGCACCCGAACTGTGTGTGTACTTAAACCTTATTAAGAGCAAAAGGTGAACTTGCAACCACATTCAGGCTGTGTGTGTTCGAGGCCTATATGTTCAAATCTTGTCGGCACCTGAAATAACTGAGCCGTTGAGTTCCTCTGAAGTCTTAATTACAATGAGACCTGTGAAATATGGAACAGAAACAGACGCATTAGAAAAAGGTCAATATTAGGTATTGACTATCCTGTGATACCAGGGGCCGAGGGAGTAGACGACAAATCAATTGACATCTTAATTATAAATTTGAAATTGATTAGGAAAGTGGCTTAATCTGACAGCCAGGCTTTTATCAGGCACTTGGGCCGTTTGTTATTTACAGAACCTGTTAATTCGACATGCCCCTGAGACAGAGGGAAACAGAGTGATAAATTAAAACACAGACATTTAAAAAGGGCACCAAAGGTATTTGTAAATTACACTAGAAAAAAAGGAGCTGCATGGACCAGTGTGGTAAATATTTGTGATTCCTGTAATACAGAGTTGGTGGAGGTGACCTGTCTCAAAGGTTGTATCCCCCTTATAGCCCCATGGTCCCCCTTGAGGAGAGGTGTGTCAGCACTCATGCATGGGAATCTCTAACTTTCCTGCCTCAAAGCTCCAAAGACATGTGATATGCTTATTGATAAAATCAGGTAACAGGATGGAGGCTGGGCACGAAACAGTGACCACGCATACTGCATGTGAGCATCTTAATCACTATGTAAAACAGCCGGGCCCCTCTGCATAGAGCTACTGACCGCAACCCGCCGAAAGAGGACAGAATGCCTGCATCACACAACACTGCTCGTTACACAAACAGCCTGGAGTTTAAATAGGGAGACTGATTAATGAACAAAAAGGGGGGAAAATTCCACGTCTCCTGAACTTCAATAACCTTATAAGCATGCAAAGGAAGTGGTGAGGCAATGAGGTAATATGTAGCAGGAAGGTTTGAGAAAGAAGAAAAAATGACAACAGCTATGCTCAGAAACCAGTATTATTTTGCACTATTTTTATAACTCTTATTTTTCATGAACCATTGTATGATTTGTAGGGAGATTAAAATTAGCTGGGCAGGGCTACAGACAGTGCTGATTTAAAGCCCCTGGTAAATCACTGAGACAGCAAACACGGGGCTGCCAGCGAAAACAGGCAGCTGCTGAGACATACATCACACAGCTGCCACTCGCCAGAGGATCGGCTACAGTGCACATCCATCATTACCAGGCAGAGGGCATCAAACTGACTTAAAGGAGCAGCGGCTGATAGCAAAGGCTTAATTTAGTAGGGCTCTAAATACTGCAATGTCTTCACCTAACACAGCTGCAGACATTTCTCGCAGTTTACTGTGCAGGAAATGTATTGTATGTTTGTTATGAGTAATTGTAGTTCATATTTATTGATTTTGCTCTTGTGGCACAGTGTAGCATTTCAGAAGCATGATCAGTGGTTGGAAAAGGGATCTCGAGGTTGGAGGTTATCTTAAGTTTAAATTACTGTAGACTTGCTAATCCAAACTCCATTAGTCTGAATTGACCTAAAACCAGGACCCTGCTATTTACATGATGAAATGCATGCAGCTGTAGACACCAGACTTCAGTATCATAATTCTATGATAAGTTTGTTTAAACCATTTGCAGCAGTCTCTGTATTTTTAATTCAAAGTGATTTTGATTTTTAATTCATACTGATTTTGGATGAAATGAAAGACAATACAAGACAAGGCATGGTACAATTTATTATCAGTACTCCTAACAAATTAGTGCCAAGCACAGGGTTACTGGGATTAGTATTAATGTTGCACAGATGCATACTTTAAAAATAATTGGAAAAAATTTACAAACTATTATTACAGCAGCTAGTATACAGTTCATAACCAATCCTTTTAACCTTGGTGAACATAATGTAGATTCACATTCTGCTAGCTTTAGTTTCCTTTGAATACAGGTATTTATTACATAGTTGTTAATGCAATCTGAAGTAAAAAAAAAAAAAAAAAAAAAACATTCCAAAACATTACTAGGTGTGAGGATTTTTTGTAAGAATAAAAACCCTAATACAGTCAGCACTCACATATCCGACCTTGTGGTCTGCAATACAGTACATACTTTTAAAATCTGATATGTATTGTAGCATCATGTAAAATTCCCCATTAACAACCCAGCAGCAAAATTAAATCAAAATGTTGCCCATGCACAGAACTGAGTAAAACATAAAAGGCAATGCAATTTAGCAAAAGATGAAAAAAAGTTTCCAGAATTAAAACAGTATTCAAAAAGTCACTATTCAAAATTGCAGAATATAGTGCTCGATAAGCCCTAATGCCACAGTTCACTTGCAAATAAAAATGCACAAAAGCAAATAAAGATCACAGATTTTTTTAATGCATCACAGCATCTCAAACTGTTTAATGATTAACTGTTTTTCATTACAGTAGCTTGTCTCGTTCGCTTTGTTTTTGCTGCATTTTCGTCATGTGAAATTGCAGGAAGTGCTGTGTAACTGCACAATAAAGACAAAGTGATTTGGCATGCGAGAAAAAATAAAAATAAAACACGGGCTGTGATGGATAAACAAATTAATTGTAACATTGAAGAGATGGGCTTTGTATCAGCAAACTGGTGAATCGCGTGTGTCGAGTGTCATATATCCGAGTGCTGACTGTATATTAGATTACCATTTATTTGTAGTTCTTGCTTGAGACCTTTACCATTGTGCCATCTTTCCAGGACCAAGATACTGTAGTGGTCTGCTGATTTGAGTGGAGCTATCATTCCTGAACGTAGCTCAAAGTTTGCCCAGTTGTAAAATAGTCCTTCCTTCATATTATCAAGTTTCAAATTAAATAAAAACTGGCCAATGGAAAGTTGATTTTTATTGAGTTTGTTGGATAAAAACAAACTGCTGAAGGCACAAGTAATAATACTGTAGAGCTCAAGCAGACAAATTGTATTATTTGGTAATTTAAAAAGATATGTCAGCATATTACCGACGAGGCGCTGAAAATAATGAAGAGGGGGTGTTGATTCAAATCAAAACTTTGACAAGCATTGCCATTTATTTCATAATCCAACTGAAAAAAAAAAAACATTACAGCAGCTGTCTCTTTTTCTACCCAATCTGAATCTCCCTGTGGATCCCCAGGCTAGAAACCGGGCACAGAGGCTGCTATCTTTAAATGTGCAAACTAATAAACATTTCGAAAATCCATAAACTATAAACTAAGCCGCTGGCAAGCCTGTATAACTTGTAATGGCATACTGTCTCAATGACATTCTGGTTTCTGGTTCTTTATTAAAGAATTGCATATTTATTTAAACAGCATTAATTTCTTGTCAGTAGATTTATTTATTTGCATACTTGCATGCCAGCACTGGCATACAAGCGCCTGCTAAGAAACAAGACTCTGACAAGACTCAGCTTCCAGCCAAATTAATACTCTGGCTTGCTGCGTATGTTTGTTATTATGATGGCGATACAATGTCAATATTTCAGTTAAGAGTTGAGGTGTGCTGATCCTCGTAATTGCCTTTAAGAAGTGTTTAATCTGCAGGTATGAAATAAAACTATTCATTAATTTGTTGATTTCAAAGTAAGAAAAGCTGTCCTTCCCTCAGCTTTACAATCAAGTACCAATCAATGACAACTTTAAACTTCATGGCCCCAGTATGGCAGTAAAAATGTCACTCCCAACCTGCTTTTAAAACAGTCCATGTGGAAGTTAATTGGTACTCAATTGTAAAGGTGAGGGAAGGAGAGCTTTTCTTATTTTGAAATCAACACATTAATGAATGGATTTATTTAATACCTGCAGATAAATACTTCTTACAGGCAATTACGAGAATGAGCACGAGTATAAGAGCTGTTGCTTCAAAAGACAACCCATAACCAATCCCTGTGATACAAATCGCAAAAATATATATATAAAAAAAATAAACCAATTTTTTTTTTATGAACATGGCAGCCTTGCTTGTGATGAGCAGAATTCGAGAGGGTATGAATGTGGAAAATGCATCAATCTAAATGTACCCCCCCCCCCCCCCCCCCCCCCCAAAGGGTTCAAGTAAAACCCTGGGTTACTTTAAAAAGCTTCCTGATGAATAGTGCATGGAATACGTCACAGACTAAGCACTGGAGACGGGTAACTTGCATTCGATTATTTCAATCGAGCATCTGTATTCTTTATCGTGATTGCGGCATCAGGTTCTGTTGGTAATGCGGTCATTTCTGTTTTATCAGCTGATTCTTAGCTCCGAGGTAGTTGATCAAGTTCTCAAATCCATGACACAGCCCTCTGGTGTGCTATTCCCAGTGTTCTCACTGACTTCCACTATCTGTCTCTGACTTTGGATGCTCTCTTATTCCTCCCCAGTGTATCATTTGTCTGCTGAAGGCTAACTCCACAGTACAGTATATCACCAACTTTACAATGCACTAATATACATACCATTGTCTGTTTTATTTCATATTAATACAGAGCTGCAATCCATGCTGTAATCCTGGAGTTATTTGCAGGGGGTCAAGGAATTTAACACAGAAATTCCATCATGTTAACCCCTTACTGGGATTCTTGACCATATTGCCTATAAGCGGATACATATCTGTTCACAGACACTTTACTGATGACTGTAATCTCTCTTTAGCCATAAGTTATAGAATGCGGGATAAACTGCATAGATAATGCTCTGAAGGTTTTGAGACTGTGACTCTGTCGTTTGAAACTATTTATGTTTAAATTGTCCCTGTAAAACTCGTCTTATTGAAGCGTGTTCATTACTGATGGCTTTGTTTCAGCCGTCAGGCTCTTTCCTTTAGACCAGTACAGTTGCTGCTACACATTTAATCTACACAGTTAGTGGCTACAAAGGTGGTGGAGAGTCTTGTTAAAAGTTTAAAAAGGTGCTTACAGTGATTAATGTGTCAGTACCATCGATACTCGTTGAGAAGAGGATAAGTGGTGAGTAATTGTATGTTTGCTTCAATGATTTCAATCAGTGTAGCAGAAAAAACAACATATACAAAAGAACAACTCTAACCCAATCTTATTGTTAAATAATCTTTAACAGCAAATAAAGGCATCACAGGGATGCAAATGGGATTCCCATTGCATGGCAGTTTGATCCATTCCTGGTTTTACTAGGAGTTTAAAAAGTAAGTAGCGAGGTTCTGAAAATTATAGGGTTCTATGTCCCCATGTGTTGCTACAAGTGTTTAAATAAGGTACCTGTAATTTTTGTTTTCATTGTTAACATCCTGTCAACTGTTTACAATTATCACTTTAAAGTGTTTCAGGTCTTTTCAAAATTTCCACTCTACTGACTGGAGTTTATAAAACATTATAAAACTGGAGACTGACTATTGGTCCTTAGTTTAACTTCTTGCACTGGCATAAAATTCCCTTATGTTGTTGATTTGTTTGGATTTATTTCCATGAAATGAATGATTTCTTTTTTTCTTTAAGTACATTAACCAGCCCTTGCTGTAGTTTTATTTTTCAGTCTTTGTTTTCTTTTATTTCATTTAGCTGTTCCTCATCAACTGTTGTGTCTGTTCTTGCTGGTGCACTTATTATTATTATTATTATTATTATTATTATTATTATTATTATTATTATTATTATTATTATTCAGATAGACTGCTGTCTTCACTCAGAAAGTTGGTGTTATACAAGTTATGTGGGTTTTCATCCCCAAATACAATAACGGAAATAAGTGAAATGCCACTCATTTTTGGCAGTGGTTTTGTAACTAGTAACAAATGAAATGGCAGTTTGTCATGAATTTAGAATGCAGCGGTGCGTAGTGATTTTATTTAGTGTGAAGCGGCTCATTAGTATGCAAGCCATGGTATATGCTATATATACGCATGGTCATGTGATGCTGTTTAACCAATCAAAGGTGGTTATTTTTCCAAGCAGTGTTATAAGAAAATTAATATTATGGTTTCATCAAGAATACATATAGAATGCAAGGACAGTAGTACAAGTTCTCTCATAAGGGCACAGTACACTGAGAGTTCACAGGAGGCACAGACGAGAGACTCTCATTTTGGTCATAAAGATATATTGTCAAGGGCCAGCTAATATATCATAGCAGCAAGGAGGTCTGTCATGAAGATAAAGTATGTGAGGGTGATGAATTCAGAACCAGAGCATGGCTCTTTTGGCACAGAGAGAAACAGAGTTTGTTCTTAAAATAAGAACTTATAGGATTTAGAGGTGGTGTCTTAACTTGCTTTTGACGCGAAACCTACTTTATCACCTTGTTGAAAAAGCAAAGTTTATTTACGTGTGAAGAAGTGATTATCACATACAGAACCATATCAAATGCTAATGGCACTTAAAGTAACTCTATCTTACAAAGTAGGTCTCAAATGTGGAATTTTAAAAGAAACGTGTGTTGTAGCAGACATGTATTTTCATTTTAAAACATGCACTAGGCTACACCATTTTCTCAGTTTGCTTGCCTTGCCTTTCAGAATGTCTGTTACTGCTTTACTTCCTTAGCCATTTCACAGTAAAAATCAGTCCCAAGGCCTGAATGAAAAACTAGACCAGTTCAGGTTATTCTTCTTCAGCTGATCCCTCATCAGTCTCAAGAGACCAGAAAACCAATACAGTATTCAGGGCTGCAGACCTCGTGTTTGACACAGAGCTCGTTCTTCAGCACGATTGTTTCTGAATGTAAATTATGTTTTTAGAACCACTACTGTACTTCGGCAGGTTTGATTTATGATACGGCAAAAGAGACTCCTAGTGGGCTTAGAGTATTAGAGTGCCTGGAAGTATTACAACCAAGTACACAAGTGAATGATGTCCCTTTTACATTTGACTTACTATTTTATGGTGTTTGCAATTGTCCAATATTGAGTTTTATTTATGATTTTTTTTTTTCTACAGTTGCCTTTACCTGGCTCTGAGTTGCCTGACCTGGACAGTCTTCCTTATTAATTTCAAATCATGTGACAATGTGGCTTTGCATAACACACCTGCTCTACTTATATATAGACAGAGAATACATGGGGCTGCAGAGTTGAAAGGTCATATTGCTACATGATTAGAATGGAATAAGGGAGTCTGTTTAGTCCAGGATTGTCCAGACAAGCTCAAAGCAGGTTCAAACCTATTGAGATAAATGATAACTCAGTGATTTAGCAACAAAACCTAGAGCCACTCAGAATGAGAGAAACCCTATAAAATACTAAGAGAAATATAGAAATATTGTCCCCTATGTGCAAATCACAGGTCAGCTGCCCTCTCTAAAATGTACTATTTGGGTAATTTGCCAACTGTGAAAAATGAGGTCCAAAAAGTCTCATTGTCCATTGTGGTCAAATTTCCAATGTAATATATTTACTATATAAGGTGAAATTGGTCTGCAATGCCCAAGACTTTCCATCTTAACTACAGTCCAGTACTAAAAAACAAAAGTTTCTACAAAACGTATACTGTGATATCTTTACACTTCAGTGCACAGCCCTTAGGCAACAAACATGAATTGTAAATGATGTACATCTGTAAATATTAAAAAGGTCCTGGCAATGCAGATCTATTAAATTATTCAGGTACTTTTGTTTCTCAAGGTAGTGAGGAAAAAACATACACCACAAGACTAAACAATAGTTCTCAGAAAGAAAAGTACTAAAGATAAATACTAAAACTGAGCAAAAACTTTAAAAGCAATTAATAATTTCTTAAGCACAGCATAATTTCATATCTTACAGCACTTCAGGGATTATAGAAGAGTAGTCATCTGTTAAACTCCCTGCTGCGAAAGCTTTAGAGACCTTGGTCCTGATTTTACACTTTTGGCAAGTTGCTCATATCATACAGGACATCTGCTATGGAGAGCATTATTTGCCTGTGATTTGCCTATAGAGGAACATATACTGTAGGCCATGTTGATATTATGCACACCACAATATTTATTTGGTACTTGTATATACATTCTTTCCAAAGTATGACCCTGTGGCAAAGTGGTTTGCAGTGCACAGGTGTAGTGATGATGCGATTGTGAAACGGAAGACAAACAACAAAGTTCACAATCCAAACAGGTTTTAATGGTTTATAATCCTGGTCTGGCCACCAAAAAGAATAATCCCAGGCCATACACAGTAGCGTGTATTGTACTGTTTCAAAACAACGGGTTGCAGTCCCTAAATAATAAGACACAGTTTGTAAATAATAAACGCAGAAGAACACACACAGACACATGTTCACAAGTCCAGAGTGATTATAACGTACTCATGGTGATTTACAATTTCTCCGGATTACGTTAACAGTCTAATAAAAAATATGCAGAATTTTTACACACGACAAACAAAACTCACAATACTTTTTCAGGATTCCTTCCGGTTCAGCGTAACCATAACAAAAGGAACAGATCACTTTGCTACGTCCCTTTTTATGCTGTCAATCATGACCCCTTGGTTAACGATTGCAACCGCTCCTCCAATCTACAGCTGCCACAGAGTTTCCCTTCCGGGTTGATGATTGTGCACCGTCGCTCCGCCCCCTTTCTAGATGGTCGACTTCCATCTAACCCTGGGAATGAATTGTCTGGCCACCCAGTCCAGCACCCTCACATGTTGGGAGGGAGATTTATCACCAAGAATCATTCTGTCTGTGTCACAGACCACCAACAAATGATCTGTTTATTACCAATGAGATGTTCTTAATTAGCATGTATTACTGTTTTTGACCTCATGAATAACAGACAAGTTGTTTCTGCAGTTAGAACTGGAAAGAGTGGTCTTGTCAATTCCATTTTTTTTTCTCCCTTCAAATAAACTGAAGGCAACCATTTGACCCACAGTTTATTGCTGTGGGAGGAAATAAATCACAGGGGTCTGATTGTCTTATTATGTCATCTTTATTGGTACCGTCACCTGCTCTTCTTTACACCGCAGATTTGGCGTTTAGACAATCAAAGCTCAAAATCATTGTTGATAATTCAGTGTGCCTCTAAATGCTAACCAACATAAAAATTGTACACAAATCTGTCACAGATGCAAATTAAACAATAAGACAAATCCATTTTGCACCTTCTGATCCGTGATTACACTCCACTAGCAACCTCCCCAGCAGCACAACAGGATTCTTATTCGCGGGCCCTATGGAGCTCAATAGGGAAACATTCAAGGTTATTGACAATAAATTAAAAACAAGTCACTGAATTAACACATTAATTACTCTCAAACGGCTAATTACGGTGCTGCATTCCTTAGTGTCTTTTAAAAATGTAAAATAAAAACTGATTAACAGCAGCGTCATGAGTGCTCTAGTGTTTAACAATATCATGTATGTGTCCGCTAACATGCCTTTTTTTATCCCACATTTCACACTCTTTATACTATCTTTATAAGAACCAAATCTCTGAAAACAGTACCTCTCATTGTCCTCCTGTTTGTTTCTTTGGGTCAATATAAGCTTGCTTCTATAAAGCAAGCTGGCTTTGCTACCTCTGGTTGCCGTGCACATCAGCGGAAATGCCAGAGCAGCTTTTATCTCGTCTGTTTTCTTATTATTGTCAGATACCCAGGAGCTGTACTCAAGCCTATTGGTTTTATCCTGTCACAGACTCAAGTCGATTCATGCTGACCCTGTGAAAATTAGCCTATTACACCAGCTGCATGTTTTGTGAGACATTTACTGTCAAACCTCCAATTAAAAAACACAAAGAATTGCTGAGGTGCTCTTTTTCTAATGTAGTAGTTTAAAATGCCACTCTTACAAATCTCAGCGCAGAAAAGCCTTTTGTTTTGAGCTTCAAATTAGATCTACAGAGCCCTTGTGCTCTGTTTTTATAAATGTACAACTCAAGGTGAATGCAAAATGAATTGGAGATCTGGTTACTGAAAAAGGCCTGCATGGTTATATGTTCATCACTATAGATGGTAGGCTTGCAAAACAGGAAAAGGTAGCCCTTAGTTTCCCAGCAAATTACAGACACTGAAATCCTCAACCAAATCGAATCCTCCTTTGGCATGCACTTTTATGCACTGTGTCTACTGGGCACTTTACAGTATTGTCTGATTGAAGCCCTCTGCAGCTTTTCAATTAAGGCTATCACAAGGCTGTCAATTCCCTAGCTTATGATATACGAGTTGGGTCATGTCCCGTCTAGCACTACTGTTGAAGGCTTTCCTTTTATTATTATAAATTAAAAGATTAATGTGATGGTATTTAAAAAAAATAAGACCATAACAATAACTACCTCTAAGCATCATGTACAAAGTAAAGATTTTCCTTAATTACCTGTAAGATTACATTTCCAATGTAAAAACTGTGATAGCAAGGCATACGTAAGATGGTAAAAAAAAATGTGTAGCTACTGGTATTAATGGTTCATGCACCAACATGGTAACTACTGGTGGAATAAGCATGCAAGTGCATGGAAATGGCCTGTGCCATGATGTTACCACGTAATTACATCAGGCAACAAGATGCTGTTCACGATGATGTCTGTATAGTAATTATACAGCAGTTACCATGTAAGAGCAAGCACCACTGTTGATGTCCATGCTATTACAATATAATTGCATTGCTATTCATGCCCTATATTCAAAATTTCTAACAAAAGTGCAATTGGTTGGACTATTTTACTATTACTATTGTACGTTACTAATAATGGATAATTGTATAAGCAAGACTTGAAAATTATATCATATTTCATCTACATTTTCTTCACAGTAAAATACAGCGTCTGATTTGAGCCAGAAAAGTGACCATTCCTTTAAAATCTTTATTATTACTAACACGTGGTCGATACCATTTTGAATTTGAAAATGCCACAGAGTCGGAACGCCAAACAAACAAACTAAGAATCAATGAAGGTTAAAGAATTAGCATAGCCCGGGAGGCTTTTTTAGTTTAGCAATTGGAATGTGTTGGCTGATTGTCTCTGTGCCAAAACTCAGTTGATCTATAGACTTATTTCCTCTCCTCTGCTTAATTCTGGAAGTCAGCAGGATTTATTTCATTACAGCAGGGAGTGGAGTTCACAGCAGGATTTTCTAAAAGTGGGTTCAGGGTAGCTATATTGAGATGAAGTTGAGTTTTAGATCCTACTCGAAGGAGTTCAGATTTGCTAGTGTTCTGCTGAAGAAAGTTGGCAGACGTCCAGCCTCGATGTCTTGAATGCAAGCAGAGCTCCGGACCATGGAAGAGGGGCTACCAGGGTCGAGTTTTAAGTAGAGCTGGGTGTCGTCGGCATAGGAGTGAAACAAAGCTGTTGGCAGATGAGGTGACCCAAGGGAAACAAGTAGATATTGAAGAGAAGTGGGCCAAGAACAGATCCTTGGGGTGACACCACAAGTAACTGGGTTTGCAATACTACTGCGTCTGTATAAGTAAGAGGACACCCAGGAGAGACAGATTCCAGAGATCCATACATACCTCAAAACGGTCAAGAAGAATGCCATGATTTATGGTGAGATGTTTCATCAGCTGACTCTTTACAGCCCTTTCGAGAGTTTTGGAGAGGAAAGGGAGATTGGAGATGGGACGGAAGTTAGAAGTCAGCCGGGTCGAGGGTGTTTTTTTTTTTTTTTTTTTTTGAGTACCGGGGTAACTCAGGTAACTTAAAGGGGAGCAGGAACAGAGTCCAAGGACAGGTTGAGAGTGTGTTTAATGGAACGAGCAAGATCAGAGGCGGACCGGGTTAGTCGGCCAGGGGTCCAGGGGGCCTGAGACATCAGCAATTCAACACTGAATTACAGTTAATTTAAACTATTAATTAACTGTAATTCACTTACCCCTTTCAATGTTGTTTCTCCCAGCGACTGGAAACACACGTGTCTCTTCAGTTAGTACACCGCGGTAAAAATATAGGGAAGCAAAATAAAATGATAGAGGCTGTTTTGTATAGGGGTAGTCACACCAGATACAAGTGACTTCAAAAAGGAAAACACAGCTAGAGGAAGCTAGAACACCACTAAGAGAATGCTAAGAGAATGTCATTGCCACACAGGATTTTCAGATAGACAATTTTGTACTTCAAAAGAGGTTCAAAATGCACATAAAATTTTTGTGAAAGATAAAAAAGGTAAAAAGGTTAATGCTCATTTGAAATAGGAAACAGTGGAGCATAAAAAATTGTTAAGGTTACATCAACATGTATACACAAACTTTACTTACTCTAACACTGTAATGGAAAGGTTTTATGAGGTTAAAATAAATGCATAATCATACCCACCAACACCCTGTGCTCTTAATAGGCAATTAAATACTTTAAAAGGTTCGATGACAGTAAACATTTTTTACCATTAGTCCAAAATGAAAATTAATAGTACCTGTATACGTTTAGTAACGTGTCTTGTCATAGCATATACACACCGTTTGCACAAGACTTGGGCATACATGTTGGCATTTTTTCAACAAATGAGTTTCAGTTGCTCAGTACTTTGAAGACTATATATTTTTCACCAACCTCTTCAGCTCTAACTGTACTGTACAGGACTAATACAGTTAAACATTTCAGTACTCATTTTTAATATGAGGATTAGGTTTAATATATTTCTGCTTTATAATGTAATATTTACTTGAGACATTAATCTTTTCTTTACAAAAATGTCTGTCACATTTCAGTTTCTGAATTCTTAAAATGCCTTTAAGATATGCAGTAGTGTTCCTCTCAAAACCGGTTAATAAAATACTGCACGTAGTAAAAAGGTACAGTGGCTCTCAAAAGTATTCACCCCCCTTGGACTTTTCCACATTTTATTGTGTTACAACATGGAATCAGAATGGATTTAATTAGGAGTTTTTGCCACTGATCAACACAAAAACAGTCCATAATGTCAAAGTGATAAATAAAATCTACAAATTGTTCTACAAATATAAGACAGAAAATAATTGATTGCATAAGTATTCACCCCCTTGAGTCAATATTTGGTAGAGGCAGAAATTACAGCCATGAGTCTATTTGGATAAGTCTCTACCAGCTTTGCACATCTGGACACTACAATTTTTGCCCATTCTTCTTTGCAAAATTGCTCAAGCTCCATCAAGTTGGATGGGGACCTTTGGTGAAGAGCAATTTTCAACTCTTTCCACATATTCTCCATTGGATTGAGGTCCGGGCTTTGACTGAGCTACTCCAGAACATTGTCCTTTCTGTTTTTAAGCCACTCCAGTGTGGTTTTGGCTGTATGTTTGGGGTCATTGTCCTGCTGGAAGATGAATCTTCTCCCAAGTCCCAGGTCTCTTGTAGACTTCAGCAGGTTTTCCTCCAGGATTTCTCTGTACTTTGCTGCATCCATTTTGCCCTCTATCATCACAAGCTTTCCAGGCCCTGACTCAGAAGCATCCCCATAGCATGATGCTGCCACCACCATGCTTCACGGTAGGGATGGTGTTCTCAGGATGATGAGTGGTGCTAGGCTTGCGCCAAAAATAGCGTTGAGGCCAAAAAGCTCCTATTTTGGTCTCATCAGACCATATAATCTTCTTTCACTTTGGTCTCGGAGTCTCCCACATGCCTTCTGGCAAACTTTAGCTGAGATATGTGCCGATATCTAGCCAACACTGGCTTTCTTCTTACCACTCACCCATAAAGGCCAGTTTTGTGAAGCACCCGGGCTATTGTTGCCGTATGCAGTGTCTCCCAGCTCAGCTGTGGAAGACTAACTCCTTTAGAGTTGCCATAGGCCTCTTGGTGGCCTCCCTGACTAGTGCCCTTCTCGCCTGGATACTAGGTTTTTGAGGATGGCCTGTTCTAGACAGATTCACAGTTGCGCCACATTCTCTCAATTTCTTAATAATGGACTTTACTTTGCTCCGGGGGATATTCAATGCCTTGGAAATGTTTTTATATCCTACCCCTGATTAGTGCTTTTGAAGAACCTGCTATGAATATTCCTTCGTCTTCATGATGTAGTTTTTGTACTAACCAGCTGTGGGACCTCCCAGAGACAGATATATTTAACCCAAAATCATGTGAAACACCTTAATTGCACATAGGTGGACTCCATTCAACTAATTATGTGACTTCTAAAGACAATTGGTTGCACCAAAGCTTATTTCCGTGTGTCATAGTAAAGGGGGTGAATACTTATGCAATCAATTATTTTCTGTTTTATATTTGTAATTTTAGAATAATTTTGTAGATTTTATTTATCACTTTGACATTATGGACTGTTTTTGTGTTGATCAGTGGCAAAAACTCCGAATTAAATCCATTTTGATTCCATGTTGTAACACAATAAAATGTGGAAAAGTTCAAGGGGTGAATACTTTTGAGAGCCGCTGTATGGATAAAGGAAACTGCTTCAGCATCAGATAAAGTTAAATATCATATGTTCTCAACTTCATTATTTTGTGAAACAAAATATAAATGCATGTTTTTGTAATCAAATTTAGGATGCTGAACATGTGCATTTTTATCTCAGGAGATAATGTTTGTGTTGCACAATTTTCATTTGGTTCAGGAGAGATTTGTTTATTCAGTGCCTCTACTCATGGGATTTTCCACTAACAGGAATCATGTTATGCAATGCTGTTATGCTAAAAGTCTAAAATAGTGACACCAAAAAGAAAATGTATAACATTAGGCATATGAAGCTTTTTTTTTTCTTTTTAAAAAGAACAAAAGCTTGGCCCATGGGTATTGTATAAATGATCCTGTTAATTGCTTTGCCCAGTAATTCAGAATAATTACATACGTTTTTCTGTTATTATAATTTTTTGGAGAGAGAGACCTTTTATCATTAGAATGCTTTTAACTCAGTAGTTATTTGAAGACTGTTAAAAGTGGTTTCATTAACATACACTATCAATCACACTAAGCCCTGAAAAGAAACTGCTAATGTGAAAAGCACTTAATGTGCTGAAGTACAAAACAAATGCTTATAAACTTTGTAGATATCAAGCTTATCATTTCACAATACTATCATAAAATAAATCATACTTTTATAATTCAGGTGACGGGTGGAAAAAGACATTTTATCTTTAATTTTTTTATTTTTTATTAAAGGAATCCCAATAGATGTCACTAAATCGGGGTAAACTGTTTATTTTATGATAGTATTGGGAAGTGTTAAGCATGATATTCACAATGTTTGGAAGCATGTTAGTGCTAATCTGGGTCCTTACCTGGAGTTTCCATGTGTGTGTGTGTGTGTGTTTTTTTTTTTTTTTTTTTTTTTAAGCTTGAGACATCTGCTTGAGAAAAATGTCTCGTGTAAACTGTTTTTTGGGGTTTCCATTTGCTCAGTTTATTTTACTCAAGTAATCCGGACTATTCACCCAACGTCATGCAAATGAAGGGGAAAGGTGGGGGTTGATATGTAAATTAGCAATGTGTAAGGTACTCATGCTGTTTAGGAAGATTACTACTGGTATTTTATGAAAATGGTTTCCACACGCAGAGAACTGGTACACTCGTGAAATTAAGATGTTGTAATAAAGCTAAATACCTTGTGCCTGGTTGGTTAATAATGTGTTTTACTGCTCTTGCCCAAATAGTTTTTCAAATGCCATTAGTGGGGAGTCATGTCATTAGTATTGAATCCATTTTCAACTATCTTACGACTCATTCATTAAAAATTAACTGGGAGGTATAAAATGAAACTGATGGACAGTTATTGCAGATCACCATGGCTGAAAACCGGCAGAGACGTAGGATTAGAGATCTGTGCACACAGCTTCCACATATTCTCCCAAGGCTGTCTGGATTGGGAACAGTGGATGTTTTGCTTTTGTTTCGAGCGCTTTTACACTATTTAAAATAAAAAATACAAAATGCATAAACGTTATAGTAGTACGTGGCCTTTTTGATAACTGCATTGGTGTTTGCTTCCTGCGTTTCTCTTTGATCGTAGATAATACTGTGTGTGAGCGTGATATGTTGTTTCTCTGGTTTGGTAATTAATAGGAAGATGCTGACAGGATGGAAAGTGTGGTGGGACGATGTTAAAACTTTAGTCTATTTAACATCTTTAACATTTATAGTGCCTTGTTCTTGCTGATATTTTCAAGTTTATTTATTGCGTGTGTTGCGTTTACTGACAATCACGTTTGATGGGGATCATTGCTTAGTAGGGCAGTTTATATTAAACTATGACGTCACTTATTTAGTATTCAACTAAGCTGCCCATTGACAGAAAAGTAGTGCTCAGAAAAGTTTGTAGAGTACAAAAAATAAATTAATTAGGAGGAAACATTGGCGCACACGCGTGGTCTTTGGACATAGCTGAGATCAAAAAGCAAGGGAATTCAGTACAGACATTTAGTAAGCAGTCGACTTCCTTTTGTGTTTAACTTTAGAGTAGTTTTTACAGCAAGGGTAGTCTCAAACAGCTGCTTTTATACTATAACAAGGGCATAACGCAGTTCATGGTAAGTGGTTTTATGCAGAACTGTAAACCCACAAGTGATATACAACATGACAGGCCAGACACAGCAAAAAACAATTTTAAAAAAGCAGCCCGCATTATCATTAATGCGAACTACTGCTACCATAAAACTGCCCATCAACCACTGCTTTCTGCCATCTTGGAATCCACAGTAACTGACCTGCTCCCTAGCAATATTTATAGTGATGTCACTTAAGGATAAACACGCTCATTAAGATTTACAAGTGAAATGCTGGCTACCCATACGAAACTGGCTGTGGATTTTCCTCGTGTTTTGGCCACATTACTGGACACACAGCCCTGAACTTGGCTCTTAGCAATTAACACAGGCTAATCCTAAAAGAACAATTATAATAAAAATAATGCAACTGGCAAAAAAGCCAGAACAGCATTTTGAAGAGCTATCCTTAAACATAGCTAAGAGATACTGTGTAAGGGGTGAATCTCTCTGCAGCTTTTGAAAACTTTCTTAATGCTTTTGTAAAAGCGATTTTCCTCTGACACTACTTCTAGAGCCAGAAGAGCTAATTATTCCGATTCAGAGCCTCAAAAAAGTCTAAAATTGTCTCTCTTTTCCAAAAAAAAAAGGAGATTACTGGAATGTAAAATTCATTGAGAGTAGGTGTTTAAGTCATGACTGGCAACCTCAGATTCAGTCTAAGTGAGTACTTGAAGTGTAAATACAGAGATGATCTTAGTTTCATCAATGTCCCTTACCAAATGGTTTCCAAGGGGGTAGCATTTTCGAATCATTCAGTAAGCATAGCTCAGAGAAGTGGTAAAGCATATTAAAAGACATGGCAAACCAGAGTAAATTATGGTAAATGCTCAGTAAAACAATGGGAAAAGCACAATTACTATGCAAACTTACCATGTTTAACTTTTATAATGGGTATCCCAACTTTTTTTTTGTTGTTGTTGTTAAATTAAAACCATCTTGATCACTCCTGTTAATGTTATTCTCCACTTATGACAACACTGAAATCTCTGGGACCGACTATAATGGGAGTCAATGGGGACAAGCTCCTCATTAAATCATATACAGTATATCACCCCATTTAATAGAATGTTCCCCGAAATAGAAATGTAGCCATTACCGTTCGGGTATTTACCTCCTAAAGATATGAAACCTGAATATTGATATGCCAAAGATGCTCAATGAGCCTGTGACGAGGTCTTGCCCTGCCTCCATGAGCAAAGAAGGACTGCCCTGGCAGAGCTTAGCATTATTTTTCATTCAAGCCTGCTGCAATCATGGACGCAGCCACCTTGAAGGTTAATGATTAAATTTATAAATTTCAGGGAACCAGGGTTAGGATAACAACCTAATGTTTCTTTTCAAGTATGACATTTAACCATTACTGTATGGGTGAGAGTACCAAAGCCATCATGGGCGTTAGGGTTTGCAGAACGACTGGAATGCTACAAGGCTGAGCCAATCGATTCTGTGCACTCTGCCGTTCAACCAAGTGGCCAGGATAACTTCCACGCGCTTAGAGAAGGTACAGGGAGCTAGGGTGAGGCCAAATGACAAGGCACGAAACTCGTACGTTTTTCCCTGAAAGGTGAAACGCAGGTACTTTTGTGCGCTGGTTTTAGGGGGGAGGTGGAAATAGGCATCTTTGACCTAATTGGCTGCAACAGCTGTTGCATCTTCAACATTTTGAACCTTCGGCTCAGATACAGGTTGACCTGTCTGAGGTTGAGGATTGGTCTGAGGCCACCATCCTGCTGGGGTCTATCATGTAAATAGTCAATTTTTGCAACAGAGCGGCATCCTTTGGGTCTATGACTGATGTTGTAGTCATTCCCTGAAAGCTGGAATTCCCTAAATAGCTGTAAATAGCCGGTTTGAATGGTAGTAAGCACTCAGACGCCAATAGTCCAGTTGACTGCTTGAAAAAGGGCCTTGGACCTGTGGCAGAAAATTACTAGTGTCGCTGCTCAGCCTGTGGCTTAGCCTGCGGCTTCTGTCTCTGCACAGGTCAGCAGAACCTGTTAAAGCCTCCGTGGCAAGCAGCCATGGGCTGCTTTGAGACAGCTGGTTTACATACTAGGAGGTGGTCACTTGGGAAGCAGGCCAACCACCTCCTATATAGGGTGTCCATCGACTGGGAAACAGCGAGAGCAAATGGAGGAGAGGCAGAGCCCAAGCAGGATGAGGAAGACAGTAAGGACAGTCTCCTGGACGTCATCTGCTCTCCTTTTGCACAGAACCATGGGATGAGGACACAGCCACCTCTAACAGAGGGTGAAAGGGAAGAGCGCTGAGCAGGAGTAATGGATGCAGAGTGCTCCTTAGGGCTGCAGGATAGTCGCTTAAGTGTGTGTTTGGAAAAAGAAGCACAAAACACAGAAGCTGCGATTAGGTCCTTGGCATGCTCTGAACCAGGAAGGAAGAGCACCTGCCATGCTGGTCCTCAATAGGAAGACTGGCTTACATGTCTCACAGGGATAAACCCTGTGCATGATGCAAGGAGCAAGCAATGTAGTGTACCGATACAGTTGTACAGGTGCAGCCTCAATGTGCTTTCAGATATTGATGGGTGGGTCAGGCCAGTTCACTACTGTTTTGGTGGTTCTTGCACTGTGTAGCACCGGGCTGGTACCGCGTCAGAACTGGGATGGTACCAAATCGGTTTGGAGACAGTACCGCTAAATACAAAATGTCTTGTTTTTGCCTTTTAACAGAATATAAGTCATTGGGCTCTATGTACTAATATTGCTTACATGTTAGTAAATACTGCAAATTCATGGCATCTGTCCTTTATAAAATTTATGTGTGCGATGTACCAAGCATCTCTTTTTCGTTAACTACTGTAAAAACACTGCAGGTTAACGAACAGCATAAAATTACTGCTCATTATACAAGAGAAATCAGAGTTTGCACCTTGTTATAAATAGATTTGCAGGAACTTAGAAATTCCTTCCAGAAGTAAACATTACAACCTAATAGGTCAAACAGACCCTGGCACAGTGTATAATATAGAGCTAATAAATAAATAAATAAATAAATCCACAAAAAACAGAAAGTATGAATAAAACAAACCTCTTTCTATATATGGATGTTTATCATGTTACATTTGCACAATAATTCTGCAGTCGACAGGGTTCCATGTTTTTACTGGTCTGTACCCTAAGCTTCTATATATGTTTTCAGTGCTTTCATTTAAGAATCACAAGAAACGTTTGTAAATTTTATTTGTGCAGAAGGAAAAAAAAAAAAAGTACAGTACATACCATAGGCTATGCAAGTAAATACTTTTTGACCTATTTAAGTTGTCTATGCACTACACACCAGGGGTCTCCAACCCAGTCCTGCATGGTTTGAATATGATATTGTGAAGTATCCTGCATTTTGCTCTGTGCTGCAAAGCTGCATGCTGCCGCACTGCTCAGTGTTGCAAACTCTTCAGATCTGAAAGTCGACATTTTAAAGCAAAATTTGTAAAACGGTCACAGTACATCGACACAGAAACAAAAACAGTTCCCCTCCCACCCCACAGAATACATTGATAAAAACAGCTTTGCAGGATGTTATGTTTTAAGCACGCCCATTGAAACGTAAAACAAGATATTTGAGTTTAAAACAATAAAAAAAAAAAAAAAGCCCTGAAACAGAACGATGGTTTAATTGTTGTTGAAATGTAAAATGGTGTATGGTTTTGAATACAGCTTCCTCATTCATCCCTGTATAAAGAGTGCATTTGTGCGATTTGTATTGGTTTCCACAAATTATTTATAAGGTTTACAGTTAAAGGAAAGGTTAACCCTTCAGCTTCATATTTAAAGTTGTCTTGAGACTTCGAATCCGCTTCACCGCTGCCATGTAGCGGTTTGTTTAGATTGTGGTTGTTAAACACCGTTGCTGCTGCTCAGAGTGCATTTGCAATACTGTAATTCACACCTGTAACTAATAACTCAAACTCATCTTAAAATAAGCAACTACAATTAATCCAGAGGCAACATCTGCCGGATTGTAATAAACAGCACAGCATTTACAGCGAGTTCAATTTCAGCTGCAATAGCACCATTCATTGCTGCTAGCTTTGCAGGCAACACGGAGATCGGGAAGGGTTACCTGAAGTTTAAAACAAAACACATTAAAATATAAAAACACACAAAACAAAATGTACTTATTCACACTGATATTTAATATACATTAACTTTTCTTCTTTTTTTTTTTTTTTTTTTTTTTTAATAGCTAAATGCCCGCAAACGTTTAAAAAGGCAGTCTGATTTACTAACTGCTTGTTGAATCTACGCCAGCGCAAGGCAGGCGTAAAATAACAGGCAAAAAAACGTAGGCGTAAATCAGCGAAAAATGAAGATACATCAATAGCAAACGCGCGAAACTTTGATATTATAATGACATTCGTACATTTGCATGTGGAAGTACTTTGAAACGCACAGTCGTAACAAAATTCCCCGAGCAGTGATGAAAGCAAGTTCCAGGAGTGAAAATGACTAATACATCGCGGGCAGGTCAACGAATTCACAAAATCTTACAAAAAAGTCAAGATACGGGGAAAAAAAAAAAAAAAAAAAAAAAGATACATAGCACCCCTAGGTCTTGAATGGTGAAATTAATTTTAGGCAATACTGCGTTTATTTCAGCATTAATACATATTCTACCATTGTGTGTTTTATAGACATGAACGCTTTGAGTATTAAACCAGTGCAAGTACACAGACACATCACGTTAATACACAATACTTTATGAAAGAATAACATATAAAAAATCATTTTACACTATAAAACTTTTAAAATAGCTGTCTTTTGTTGAAAGAATGTAATTAAGGTATACAACACATCAGAACCTACTCCCCCCTCCTCCCCCCCCCCACCCCCCCCATCAGTAGTTATTGCTAAAAAACTGGAAGGTAAGTATGAATTAGGCCATGAAAGAAACAAACCACACGAAACCATCTTCTTGACTTTGTTTGATGACATACTGTACCAGCTACCACATAAAAAATATCCTCTCAACTGTAAAAATATCCCGTCCATCCTTCAACACTGTCCGTTTAATCCCAGAATCTTATGTCATGTGCTCTCACATCCAGTTACCCCGGGCAATGCCATTTGATTTTGTACATTCACTGGAGGCGGGGCCGGTAATGCTTGGTTGTGGGGTACAGAGTTCTTTTGAAGTTCGATTGCCAAGCCAGGAGGGGCCCTTTGCAATTGCTTTCTATACTGTACGAAACTACAGGTCTTCAGGAGGATAGCCAAGAAGTTCTTTCCCATGAGGATTCCTGACACTGTAGCATCCCGGAAGATGATCAGGTTGCCCCCTCGGATGAAGATGGTGATGAGGTTTATGGTGACCAGGCTCAGTATGGGGTACAGCATCATCTTGTGTGGCACTATATTGATCCCCTGCATGCTTATCTCACTCAGAGACACGCAGGGAAGGATCAGTAACAAAATATAACAGTAAAAGAACATCAGTCCTTCGGCCCACAGGGGGAGCCCTTTTTTCTGTGGCTCCCATAAATTGGCTTGTATATCCAAAATATCCAAGAGGTCCACCACCACCCAAAAGAGTCGGTTCCTCAGCTCCTCCTTCTTCTTGAAGGCTCTTATGTACTCCATGTGGTCGATGGCTGCCAGGAGTACATACAGGGCAGGGACGCAGATGGACAGCAGGAGCGTCAAGGCTTTCCGCGCAATGATGTCAAGGCTCTGCCTGTCTGCCTTATAGTTCTGATAGATGAAGTAGACTTTGATCTCCAACACGAAGATGTAGAGGAACCACAAGATCATGGCGTAACCTCTTTTAGCAGTCCTGACCTCCGCTCCCACCCACAGGGCCACGTAACGAAGGATGATGAGGAAGCAGAGGTCCCCCACCATTACCATGATGGAGATGCCTATCTTCCGTGGCCCTTGGTTCTGCTCTACAAGATAGGCATCCATTAGCACCATGCTGCCCATAATGAGGATAGTGGAGAGGCACATGTGAGGCTTATTAGCAGGTGGGGGAGGTACCATTCTTGAAGGAAACTCCACAGACAGGTGAAAAAGAGAATCTGAGACTGTCAACTGCCGCTGTGTTCAGTGGTCAAATTGAAGATTTTTGGGGGGGTTGCAGTCACCTCCTGATTTACTGTACAGCAAACAACGCCTGTAGAAATGTGTAACGACAATAACAAAGGCAAAAAAAAAAAAAAAGTAATTTCATTCAGATTTGTTAGGTGTCAGATTATACACCTCTGACTGGATTCATTTTGTACCTTAGACACTCCAGGTTAATCCAGTGACAGTGATTGAACACTGCTATTTAAATAAAGTTATTTAATGCTATTTAAATTTCAAAGTTAGTCTTCCGAATACATTTGAAACGTCAGTGCATTTCTTGTGCTAAAGGATTTTTTTATTTTTCCCCCCTCTCAGAAATGTTGATGTTTCGCCATTAACATTATGGAATGTATAGCATGGGAAGCGAACTAGAAAAAATAATCAGTACTTACGATTTTCTGAGTGTTACCATAATAACTTTCTAGAAAAGGTTAAACTGAGACAGCGAGCATCTGTAATCCATTCATAGGCTGCAAAAATTACAGGAAGAGAAATCCATTTAGGTTGGCTTTTTAATCCATCGGAATAAAGCACATAAGTAGCAGGAACTAGAAAACTGCAGTTAAAAAAAAAAATCCTTCCCTCACATGTAATCCACTTTAAAATGCAGACTGCAACCCTTTTGAAGAAGCCTTTGAAGACAGTTTTTTTTGTATTGCACTGTCGAATAACTAAAATCACTGAACTCCTACTGCTCTGGTATGTTACAGTACTTGAATAAAGTAAAATAATAAAAAAAAGTTACTAGATGCCCAATCTTACAGAAAGAATTGTCTTCTGCACTTTTTACATTTTTTTTATTTCAAAGTCTACACAGCTCTGACAGCAAGGGGCAGCTACCCATGGCAGCAGTGGGATTTGATCCTTTGAAAGCTGATAGCGCACAGGCATAGTTTTCCCTGGTCCCCTTTGTGGTTCATTTGTAAATGTAAATCTCTTAGCTGCTCACAGAGGAAAAGACCCTCCTGGCAATCACGACCAGAGTCATTTCTATTCACCTCCAGTTGTTACCAGCATGACCACATACATTAAATAAAAGCAATAATCTGACCCCCCCCCCCCCCCCCCGCATAGCATCCTCAGGAGGAAAAGGATCAGAATCGAAGCTGGAAGTCCGACGGTACACTTGCTTGGCTGTACAGCTGCCCTCCCTTTCAATCCTGAGGCTGAAGTGGCTGTAGCTTCTTTAGCTGCTTTCCTCCCCATGTGAAGATATCCTCGGTCTACACGCCCAGCTGCAGAGAGTTGTAATGCTAACCCACTTAGTGCAGGCAAATATAGCTAAAGCATTTTAATGAAAGAAAACTTTTCTTCCCCACTCCTGTCTTGTAATCCAATTTTATAGCTGCTGTTTTCATTCTCCTTGTTATCTCCTTGGAATGATTTGATTTTCTGGTTCCCCTCCCTTAAGGAACACAGTTTTTTTTAATCAAGCATAGCTAACAAACAAACAAAAAAAGATAAAAAAAAACAAGTCTGTGAAGCACCAAGGCTGGATTCAGTATTACACTGCAGTCTAACTGTAAAGCAGTCAGGGTGAGGCACTTTGAATCTGCTGGAGCTTTAGCATTGATTGCGTGACAGAAAGCAGTGAATCAAATGAGTGAGTGGGCCACTGCAAGAGAGAGAGAGAGGGGAGGTGGGAGGAGGGGGAGCACTGTAATAAGAAATCTAATTTGCACATTTGTTAAAGAAATCTGAAGGAAAAAAACAAAATGCCCCAATTTAGATTCTAATCCCACTCTTTAATAGGCTCCCTGTTGTTCACAATATTGTTATTTATTTTAAAGAATGCATTTTGATTATCAGTATAGCAGCACCTGTGAATTTTAAAGAATGTTTTAACTTTTGATTTAGTATTTTTTTAGCATCATGTTCAGTTAAAGCAGTATTTCAACATGGGATTTCCAAAACTTATACTATAAATTGCTAAAAAATAAAGGTTATAATTTATTGTAAAGACTCTGTAGTATGTTCTATTGACCCTCCTATTGCTTAATGTATCCATGACAAACCTGGGGTGAGCTTACCACATGCTTCACTTGTCTTGTGTAAAAGGAACAGTACCCCACAAGCACAGATAGGTTTTCAACAGGGCAGGCCTGTGTATTTTAATCTGCAAAAAAAGAAAACTTAACTCCTTCCAGGAGTGCTAACTAAACTGTTGCAGGTCTAAGCTATAACAGAGAGCTAAGCTGTTTTTCAGTCAAACAAAACCCAACATTTATTGTTTAGAAGTGGATCAAAAACACTGTCCCCTTCCTCTCTGGTTCCAGCTCCCTGGCAGTCTCCCCTAATGGAGCCCTGAGCTCTCCTTTATAGAGTGTGGCTGCTCTCAATTATCACTAATTGTTCTATTAAAAAGCAGCCACATTCTCACATGTTTTGGCAGGTACAGGAATTAAATGGCCTTAATTTATCCAGCTTTCAGAGAGATACAGAGACAAGACAAAGTTAAGATATTTAATTAAAAATAGTCATTTTAATTTAATATATTTATGTTTGAAAAATGAACATTAAAAACGAGATTACACAAAGATTCAATTATATCATGAGAATTCCACAATCAAAAGACACAAAGTTAAAATAAATCAGATTTTGGGCATTGAGAATTAACCTACAGTAGAAGGATTTCACTTGTGTCTCTTCTCATTTTGCCCTCCAGTGTATGTAAAGAAAGCCAATGAACAATTGCAGAATTTCTGATTTGGTTACTTTAGTGAGGAGATAAATAGACCCAGGAAGAAGAAAGCCTTAGCCACAATTCTCTTTTCTGGATGAAAATCTGACCAGTTTAAGGACGGGAAAGTGGAACTGTTACAGCCTTCCCTCCTGAGAACTACTGCAGGTAAATGAATTAGACACCACAGAGAACTACTGCAGGTAAATGAATTAGATACCACAGAGAACTACTGTGGGTAAATGAATTAGACATCACAGAGAACTACTGTGGGTAAATGAATTAGACACCACAGAGAACTACTGTGGGTAAATGAATTAGACACCACAGAGAACTACTGTGGGTAAATGAATTAGACACCACAGAGAACTACTGTGGGTAAATGAATTAGACACCACAGAGAACTACTGTGGGTAAATGAATTAGACACCACAGAGAACTACTGTGGGTAAATGAATTACACACCACAGAGAACTACTGTGGGTAAATTAATTAGATACCACAGAGAACTACTGTGGGTAAATTAATTAGATACCAGTCACAAAGACGCGTGGAGTGGGTGACGTCAGACCAGAACCAGGAAATAAGCAACAGAGAGAGCTGGAGTTTGGTGGAGCTGAGCGAATGCTTTCGCTCAGCATTTAATAAATAAACAGAACAGAAAATAAAAAAGGTTGTAACAAACAAAAATACAAGGACACGGCACATTCGCCAAAACAAAAGAGATAAACAAAACTGACTAACACTACACAAAACATGGTGAGCAGATATTTTAAATACGATTATTCTTATCACAATTATTACCTCCGTCTCCAATCCCGTTCTCCACTCACCCAACACACAACCCCGAGTATGTGAAAACATTCTGCTTTTATGCAGCTTTACCGAGACTCAACTGCTAATCAATCATTCAATTGGAGTCTCGCTACAACTGCACGTGAATTAATAAAGTGCAATTCCCCGTGCTCACATATTACATTTTACTTGCACGGAAAGTGCTGTGCAATCCTCGTGCCTAAATACAAATATACATTTTACACAGATCCATTTATATCACGTGTACCAATGACTATACACCAACATTTAACACACCACATGCAACATATAACAGAAAATACACACAGGGGCGGGCACTTCGTCACAATACCACAGAGAACTACTGCAGGTAAATGAATTAGACACCACAAAGAACTACTGCAGGTAAATGAATTAGATACCACAGAGAACTACTGCAGGTAAATGGATTAGATTTTTAAACATTATTAAACATTGCCATTGCCTTGTGGGGAGCACTGGATTCAAGCTGGCTATTGAAATATTAAAAACAAATCTATGCACAACTTATCGGTTTTAATGCCTGTCTTATTACCCACCCTTTCCAAGCAGCCAGAGGTTGATTGTTAATCTGCTCCAACCCCAGAGACACTCACCTCTGAGCTCTCCTGCCGCGGGTGGGTGGGGATCACAGAACTGGTGGTGCTGCTCAATGAATATAAATCCCAATGGGAGAGGCTGCAGCCGCACCTTCTCACTGGGACGCCAGCTCATCAGCTAATTAACAGCTGCAGTCTCAGCCAGGAGAGCTCAAGGCAATGCGCGGCTCCCCGGATCCCATCACAGCTCCAGGCTCAGGCTCAGCACCTTCACACGCAACAAAATGAAAGGGTTGACGTCGACTAATAGGAGAGCAGAAGCCCTGCCAAAATAGGATTTGGATCAAATGCACCAGGTCCCAGCTGGGATTTGAAGTTGCTTTGATCCAAAACCGTGCCCAGCACTGTTCTTTTCTGTTCCAGCAGCAGGCTTTGGGGACAGGCTAGAACAAAAAAGTCCATAGTTCCTCTTTCTTTTGCTGCTTTGAAGATAATTCTTTGACTCTACATACTGTACTTATTAGTATAGAACAGGCAATAAAAACAACAAGGTTTAGTTGCACAAGGTATGGCGCGAGGGGTGGCTGTGGGTTCACAAGCCAGGAAAAGTCACATGTTGATTTCCAGCTGAGGCTTTGATTAAGGGCTTACTTTTCTGCTAGAGGGCCTGGAGTCAATTTCCACTGCCTCCCTCAAGTAAGTAATGTTCACAGGAATTTCATTATATAACAACCTCTTGCCAGTTCAAATCAATAGCACTTGTTAAGCCATTTTGTAATGTGTGGAAGTTGCGGCTACAGGCGGTTCCCTCCTGCTTTAAAATCTTGACTTCGGTATCAGAGCATGGTGGCTGTTGATCCAGTTATCTGGAAGGGCTACATGTCACCACTGCCAGGAAGTGAGACCCCTGAAAAGGAGAAAGCACTGCACAAGAGGAATAGGGGTGGTCGAGGATTATGAATGAAAGAAAGAAAACACTAGGTTATTATCATAACCCTGGTTCCCTGAAATAGAAAGGTAACTATTACAGTGTGGATATTTACCTCTTAGAGACCCAGATATATCAGATATATCAAAGCTGCTTGCAGAGCCTGTGACGCAGTCATGGCCTGCCCCCAAGGGCATAAAGGACTGCACGCACAGATCTCAGCGTCATTTTTCCTTCAAGCCTGGTTACTATTTTAAATTTCTATTTCAGGAAACCAGGGTTCAAGTACAAAATATAACCATTACCAAATGGGTGAGTATACCAAAGCCACCTCAGGGGCATGATTACAGAATGACCGGAAAGCTACAAGGCTAAGCCGAGAGGCTGCCTGGTGCTTTACCATACGGGACCCCAGTAACAGCAGCTAGAGTGAAACAACTGAGGGAGAAACTCACCTCTATGTCTGTGCTGTAAGGGTAGATTGGGAAGCCGTCCTTAATACTCTAGTTACAAAGCCAGGGTTCTGAGAATCCACAACATTCACTCTGTAGAACCTAGTGAAGGTATGGGGAGTAGCCACACCTCTGCATTGCAAATGTCCTTGACAGATGCACCCTGGAATAAAGACCACAAAGTTGCCATGCCCCCGGTGGAATGGGCAACAAGTTGGCCAGCTCATAGGCAGTCTTGACCGTGTCTGCTATCCATTTGGACAGCCTCTGCTTAGATAGGGCTTGATCAAATGGCAAGACACTGAACTTGACAGTCTCCTGGCTTTATTGACTACAACAGCTGTTGCATCATCAACATTTTGAACCTCTTTCGGCTCAGATACAGGTTGACCTGTTGAGGTCGAGGATCGGTCTGAGGCCACCATTCTGTTTGGGTACTAGAAAGTACCTGGAGTAAGACTCTTCCCCTAACTTTCATGCGAATAGCCCATTTTTGCAACAGAGCTGCTACCTCCACAGACACCACAGCGGCATCTTGCAGGCCCATAACTGATGTTGTAGTCACGCCCCGAAAGGGAGGGGGACCATGCTTAAACTGTAGCGAGTAGATGGTATAAATGGTAGTAAGCACCCAGGTGTCCATGGTGCAATGATGCCAATAATCCAGATGGCTTACTGAAAAGGGGCCCTGGGACTGTGGCAGCAAACTCATAGGACTGTTGCTTGGCTTGTGACTTGGCCTGAGGCTTCTGTCTCTGCACAGGGTGGCGGATCCTATCCTGGGCATGCACCACGGGATGGTTCCGAACATCACATCTGGAAGTAGGCGCAGCTGGCTGTGTCAGTCTTTGAGGCTGCTGGTTTGCAAACTGGCGGTGGTCACTTGAGAAGCAGGCAAACCAGCTCCATCGTGGATTCCGGGACCAAACTGATGCCCTGGTGTAATCGGTGGCGTTCAGCAGCGGTGCTTTGTCCCATCAGGCTCGCATGGGAAAGCCAAAGCTCCCTACATACAGCTGCAGCAGTAACCAGCCCCAGCTCATCCAGCTATTGTAGTGAGGGCATGTGACTCTCAGAAAGGGACACAGCAAACGGGACTGGTAGGCTACCAGAATGCTATTCTAATTGCCGGCTTAATAGGCATGCTTCAGGATCATGTCCGAGACCGGGCACTGCTTGTTGCGGCAGGTAAGATCCTTGGACAGGAGCACTGAATTAGAAGCTTGTACCATACAATTGAAGCTTCCACCAGTGGAAAATGGGCCAGGCCCCACATCTCTGCATCTAGCACCCTATATACCAGGTAACAGCAAGAGCTGTAGCTGGATAACCCCAGGACAACTGGATCTTGAAAAGAAAATCTGGGTGAACTGGGGTGGACACAGGCAAGGCGGTAGGCTCGTCATCAAAAATCAAATGCCTTGTTTCACCTCCGGTGGAAACAGAAGACTGTGAAGAAGATCTAGCAGCATCAGCATCAAGCATAACAATACACCTTACAGACTCTGGATTAAGAGATTAATTACATTTAAGCTACTGACACCATTATGGCTCCAACATAGAGTCAGCATCATGTAATAAACTATCGAAAATTTAGAGACAACATGGCAAATGCAGGATTCAGTTATATAATTTTCTCAACTATACCAGTTGCCTGGTTACAACAAATAATGGACAAGAACAGAGCAAAGCAAGGCAATCCTGATTTAGAAATCAACAGCGCTCCAAATAATATAGAAACATCTTAAACAAATAGCAGATGTGTACTTTTTAAACATGACATGTATGATTTAACACAGTGCATGTTGCTAATACGAAGTACAATATTACACATCTGAACTAAATCTGGGAAAACCAAAGTTTCTGGTGAGGAGAGGTATGTTTATTTGTACTCATAAGTTGTTGTTGGGCTGGTAACTCGACTCATGTCATGTAGTTTTTTGATACCACGGTGCATCAAATGAATTAATTCAAACAGAATTCTGAACTGATTCCTATGATTCACCATAATGAGTCACTCAAAAAGAACTGCACCTCACTAGAGGAAGTAAACAGGGTTGTTACTGTCGATCACTATTACTTCTTTATTCAGAATGTATATTTCTTCAAACCAGACTGTAACAGGGCTAGGAGCCCTGTACAGGAAAAGGGGGCAGGGCAAAGATCCAATAAAGTATCTTTTATATTGTTCTAATTATTGTTATGATTTATTATGTATTTAAATGACGGTGAAAGCCGTGTGTTTTTGTTTTGTTTAAATGTGTTCTGACAGAGACGAGTTTGGCAGCTCCTCCTCTGCCAGTTACTAACTAAAAAAACTTGTGCAGATTGTGAGATAACTGATAGTTAACCCCTCGGCCATAGTAAATAAAAGGCTGTGGCTCTCTACACTCTGAGTGGGTGTCCAGAGGAGAGAGCAGAGCGAGAGCGAGAGCAGTTTCAAAACTAAACTAAAATATACAAAGGATCTGTGAAAGAGATCTGCCCAGTCTGACCTGTGTGTAGTTTTTGTGTTCATGATTTTGTTTAGTTTATCTGTTTTATTTGCTCTGTGAGCAGTGTTTTTTTTTTTTGTCAAAACATTTTATTTATTTTTTGTATTTAAAAATAAAAACGGAGCACGCCACGCCTTTTGCACTGCAGTATTCTTCCTTTGTTTTTCTTCCTGCATTTGGCCTGATGTCACCACATTGGCTACCCTGTCACACAGAGTGTTTGCTTTGTGTTATTTTGAGTATAACGTCCTTGAAGTATTTATAGACACTGGTACCATACCCAGCACAACACAAAATAATAAACATACAGAGCCATGTGGAACCATATCAACATTCTCAGAGCTACAATACTGTTTCAGGTATTTCTTCAGAAATGTACTTTATATTTGCATTTTTAACTGCAATGGTTGTATTTGGTTATGATCTGATCTAGAAATGCAATACAAATTCAATTAAATGAAGTCTGAAAAACAAACAACAGGGTGACATTATGACAGAGCTGGTAGACCACAGTGTAACCATGAAACTGTTCCCTGCCCCTAGCAGATGTAAGAAATAGTGTTGCAGGGGGACCAGTTAATTGTTGCTCTCTGGTGTACCAGCTGTACTTCTTTGAGAGCTGTATTGATGCAACAGGGGCCCTTTAAACACCTGTTTTTAAATCACAAGGATGAATCTAAACAAGAAGAACACATTAGTAAGTGGGATATGCCCTACCCATACTAAGCTATGCTCTTTAAGAACTATCACTATTTAGAGCATTAAAACAGGCTCTGGTACATTCTCTTGATTGATTTTGATCTACCAAATGTTTTGCACAGAAAAAAAAAACCACAAGCAGAAGGGAACGCTTTAGCGTACTCATTAAGATATTTCAATCCTGTCTGTTTTCATTGAACTGTCGAAGATGGATATTGGTGCAACAATATTCGATTGTCATATCAAACTTATTCATCCAGCCTTAACATTTATTAGATCAACCACATCCAATCCCAATACTTAATCCAATTTCCCTATCCGGTATAAGGAAACAGCACAGTGAAGAATAAAAGGGTTCATATTTGACTGTTGCTATGTCAAGCCACCCAGTTTCTAAGTGCTAGAAATTTGCACAATTCAAAATGCGTTCTCAATTTACATACAATATGTACATACAAACAAATATTGATGAGGTGTTAGTGTTGAAATGGTTTATGAACAATTATGATTGAAAGAAAAAGCATTAGATTCGTACTATGAAAAGAAAGTTGCAAGTTGTGGGTGAGACAAGGACAATTTAGGGCAGAAGGACTCCAGTGCACGAAGCAGATTCCTCTCCATCTTAAGCAATTTACAAAAGCACACGGCTTTTATTGCAGCTGGCTCTGCTTGTTCCACCTCCTCCATGGAAACGGATTACAGAGCAGTAATTACAGATTCTGAGGGCTGTCCACGCAGCCCTGTCTGAAAAAAACAAAAATACGTTTTGGAATCCCGAATGTGTGATTTGAGGACCAAAAAGTCCCCAGATGTTAAAGTGAATAAATTACATCAGTTTTACAGATGGAACCCAAGTCAGCAAGTTGCCAAAAGACTGGTGAATTTACATAACCAAAGACAATTTGTACATGAAGCATAACAGTGGAAATAGGACACATAAATCACATTAGCTGTAATGCTGAGCCTCCATCGATTACCCACAGGAAAATGAATGGGACCATTAAAGCTACCCATCTTTGAAAATCTACTACATGGAGAGCCACACAGCCAGCGGGATGCATGAAGGGACGGGGCATCACTAACCCTCCAGGGAGCTGCTGTATAACAAAGAAATTGGGTTAGAAGATGGACTTTTACAAAGTGATATAAAGCACGGCATAGTGTGAAAGTGCTATCTTCAGGGGTGAAAAAAAGAAAGATTTATTTCTGGCTCTGTCTTCAAAGCTTGTTTAAGAACTGTCACTTTTGACATTCTTTCCTTCTTTTCATTGTTCAAAAAGATCACCTTGTCCAGTTTGGATATTGCTCTTCAAAGGTAATGATTTATTTGAATGATGTACTATGTAGCCTCTATAACACCTTTCGCAAAGGCTACATAACAAAATATAAGAACATTCATACTCTTTTATAACCACTTTTCCAAATGCCAACACATGCACGTAATTATTTATAACAGTTATTCAGGTTTGTGTTCTGTAGCCTTTGTGAAGGTGCTACGTAGGCTACATAATGAATAATTTAAATAATGCATTACCCTTTTAGTATGGAGTTGACATTGTGGTGCACTTGTGAAAAAAAACATCTGGCTATCTAGAAAGGGGTTCTTCAGACAGATGTTCAGAGGCAAAAATACATCCTATTTACAGTCAGCACTTGGATATCCATTACCCAGATACACTTCAGCCACGTTTTACCGCCCTTGTATTGAGATTAAAATCAAGATTAAAATGTCCCATTATTGGGATGTGAAATTGAAGTTGTAATATTGCGTCTGTCTCACTCCTGACGCTGGCATTCTTTTTCCTGTTTTGACTCCAGGTTTATGAACCCAGCTCCCATTGTTGTTTCTCCTAGAAGGGCAAGAGTGAAGGAACCAAAGCGTCACTTTTACTGGTAGAGTGATCCCCCAAGACCCGCCTCTCGACCATTCAGAGAGCGAGAGAGGCGACACACCCTCACCCAGCCTCTCTGTGTCATTGCCATGATTGACAGGCAGATCCCATGGGACTCCCGACCCCCCCACAGGATCATACATGCACCCGATAGCCAGAGCAGGTCTCATGTATCATAGTAACACAATAATGTACTCACCCGTCACACGCAATTTCTGACTCCGTCACCAGTTTTCTGATCCAAAGCCCATCTCTTCAATGTTACAAAGTGAAGGGACAAGCTACGGTTACAGAACAGTTAATCATTAAACAGTTTTAATACTATGATATATTTTTTTAAATCTGTGATCTTTAGTTGTTTTTGTGTATTTTCATTTGCAAGTGAACTGTGACATTAGGATACTAGCTTGCAAGCACTGTATTCTGCAATTTTGAATACTGACTTTGGACACTGTTTTAATTCTGGAAACTGTTTTTGTTTTTTTTAATGTTTTGCTGAATTGCATTGCCTTTTACGTTTTATGCAAGTTCTGTGCAAGGGTAACATTTTGATTTTATTTTGCTGTTGGGTCTTCAGTGGGGAATTTTACTAGTGCTACAATACGTTTAAAAGTATTTACTGCATTACAGTCTACGTGTCCATGGCCATCTCTTTTGGCAAGTGATATTTTCAGAATCATATCGTTCTGAATTAAAATAGCTGAAAATATAGTACTGTACCAACAAAACAAATACACAGTCCTTTCAGATATATTTTTTTGATATTGTATCTTATATTTGTGTTCTCTAAAAAACAGGGTTGGAACAGGCCAAAATGAAATAATCAGATACGCGTCACAAAGGTTCAACCGTCACGGAAGTCAAAATTTTATAGGGTCGGATATGTGAGTGATGACTGTAATTCTACGAGGAACTGTTTTCCAGGTATCCCGTGCTATGTCTGGGGATTCCAGGTTGCCGGAATCAAAGATTGCTTATTGGTCCATGATGTTCATTGTTTTTTCTCACTACGCATATTGGAGGTGCTCTATCAAATTGTTTCATAATTGTATATAACTGTTTAATCACAAAACCAACATAAATTGAAATGATCTGACAGAATAGGCAGTTTCTATCCTAAATTATAAACCTTATTGATCACATCAGCCAGTAAGGTTCCGGGTAGAATGGTCATTATGCCAACCCTGTAGAGCTATGTACATTTGGAAAAGGGCTTTATACACAAAACCACTTGTTCAATTTATAATTTTAGATCACGTATAAGAAATAAACCAATCACCATTAAGTATTTGTCACCCTGTTCATATACCAATTTTGTTTAACTTCGTTTTGCAGTTCTTTCGCGAGTACACAAGATTACAACCCTTATACTATTAGAGACCGTGTGGCAGGGTGGCAAGGTGAAAGCCCTGCCAATGCACGGGTGTATTGTGTGTGTGGGAACATTAGGCTGGCTTGAGGGGGTTTCATTTCTCTTTGTCAAAACATGTGTGATGTGACTGGAGCTGACAAGTGTGGCTGGAGCAGACAAGGTGTATAAAATAGGTGTTTATAGGTGTTAGATGTTGGTTATAGAGGTGGAAGTCTGTGTTTTGTGTTCCATGCTGTGCTGTCTGTCTATTTTGTGAGTGTTTGTGCCATTTATTTTGACATGTGTGTTTTTGTAAATGTTTATTTTTGTTTATTGGTAATTAAAACTATGCATTAGCACAGTTTAACTTGCAGCTTTCTGTGTCTGAGTCTCTGTCCATGCTAATACCATCTGGGCTGGGAGGCTACCCTGCCACAGACCCCCTACACACAATGTATTTCTGTAATACATTGGCATTCATTTCCACTGTAGCAGTCATCAATGGTAGAAATGTATCCTTGTCTTTCATTAAGCATCACTACTGTTATTGATCTAGCAGGTAATGACCGCTGTGTTGAACATCAAGGCTTAACTAAAGAGCATCATTTCCTTGCTTGCCAGTCCAAATCTAAGGGGGGGGGGGGGGGGGGGTCATTGTCCACTTATCTCTAAAATCCTTTCTCTCCCCACTACTTTAATTTAGACGTGTGACCAGCACTCAGATTCTGCTGATTCAAAAGACCTATAGGGATATAGTGAAATTCCTAAATTAGGTCTTATACACTCACCACTGAGTCAAGACTGGGCCATGTCACAGACAGCTATGAAACAAACTACCCCACGAGGTGTCACTATCGCTGGCAGAATCCACTTAAAGAAAAAGGATGGTGGCAGGGAATTAAGTGAAGCGTTGGTACAGGCAGGAGGGAATTCACTTTGACATCAAATCCCGTAAACATCAAGCATATTTTTGCCGCTATAATACCAGAATAAATCATCAGTCGAAAAGCTAGTATCTTATTTGTCCTTCGATGAACAGGTTATTTATTAAAGCTTAGACGAGACAACATTACTACGTTATATATCTTTTGACAGTACATTCTATATTTCAAAGCTAGCTCCCCAGCCCTTGAGACAAAGCCAAAAAGCATATTGTTTATTGAAAGACAAATAAGATACCAGCTATTGGACTTTCGATTTGTTCTGCTATTGGAAGCACCTACAATGTGCTTGATATTTACATGATTTGACCTAAGGTTAAAATTGAATTCCCTGCCAGAACCACCACTTTGCTTAATGGATACTTTAAGACCCAGTCTGAAAAAGTTTTGAGATCAATCAGCACTAAGAAACCAGACATGTATCACCGGGCCTAATGCATTTCTCTCTCTGGCAGTAAATAGGTATATTTTGAATGTAAGCTAATTCCATCCCTGCCAGGTGTAATACGACCATTCCCAAATTCAATAATTGAGTGCTAATCAAGGAATGTTGTGGCGCCACAGTAAGGGCGGATATTATAAAAATCAAAAGGGGTTTGGCAATTGCCTTCAAGTAGTTTTTCTAATTGGTGCAACAGAAAGATTGACACTGGGGCGGGTGCTATCCTCGGCTGATCTGTCACTTCACTGGTGCACTCTGTGTTCATGCGTGGTATGGGATTCAGTCCACCAGGGGTAAGAAAAAGCAAACTGATGTTTGTTATATATTTAATAAAACTGCATCTGTAAACAAAGGAACGAGGCAAAGACGTGTTTGGAAGTATTTTGAGGAACCGGACAAGAAACCGTGATATGTAAATAAATATGGCAAACAAAATTGCCGTACCACAAAAACACATTCAGTGCTTTATCATTTGAAATGAAAACATTCAGAATTACTGTGGATGGAATTATTGAATGCAGTAAAAAGCAAACATCCGTAATAAATAGAACTTTGGTAGATGTCAACAGTGAATACGTATAACATGATTTTAAAAGGAAGATTTTTTTTTGTCTTTTATATTAATTCAGAGAACGCTTAAGTGTAAATTAATTATGTACACACTTTAATATACCAGTACACTTTCACGCAAATTATTTGTTTTAAAAAGAATTTCCTTGATATCTATGTAATTTGTCAACAGAAGTGGATATTTAAAAAAAAAAAAAATCGATTTCCCATTTCCCATTTGTGCTACCAATATAACAATAATATAACAATGTATTGCAGTCTGTGCATTTGATAGATTATGTAATATAAGCTGTTTTATTATTATTATTATTATTATTATTATTATTATTTATTATTATTATTACTGGTTTTGTCTTGTTCTTTGAAATATAATGTAAAACAAAAAACGTTTAGTTTAATTTAGTTTAGTTTAATCACTTTGTCCTCACAGGGCCAGCACAAGTACATCTCAATAGTGCAGCACTAATACAAAAAGAGACATTTACTGCGATAAAAACTAATAAAACTAATGCTTTTACAAAGACCAAATTCCCATTGAGCTTTTTTTTTTTATTCTATTGATTTTTTTGTATTACATGCAGGAGGACAGCCGCTATAAGATCGTTACCTTTATTAAAAATGTGAACGGATTAATCTTCTGGTTAATCAACTAATGTGAATCGAGTGGCGGCCATAATTTCAATACACACTTTGGTGTGTGTGGTGTGTGTTTTTTTTTTTTTTTTTTTTTTTTGGTATTTTTTTGTAGTTAAGTCTTTGCGATGTTAAAACATTATTTAGGGGTTCTTTGGTTGGAAAATACTAACCAGGGCTGTCAGGATACATCAAAATGTAATATAAAGAGGTGTGTGTGTGTGTGAGTGTGTGTGTGTTTGTGTGTGTGTGTGTGTGTGTGTGTGGATATGGTTTAAATGTTTAAACGCTGACACGTGCATAGCATTTAAACGTTCTTAAAAATGTACCAGAAGCACAATCCTACTGTTTACACTGGCAGTGAAAATGTTTCTTATGCAAAATCAGAAATTAATGCAGTGTCCATTTTGCTCAAATATCCTTCAATGTAGCAGACAGCACTATGTAGTTGCTATTCAGCTCAGTCAGATACAGATAGTTCACAAGGCTACATGGTTTCTAGTGTTTATTTTTTAGTTTAAGTACTGTTTTAGTTTAAGTGGTGAAATCAATGTACATTCCTTTAAATTCACAACACTTAAAAAGTAACCCTTATCTAACCCATAATAATAAGTGGGCTTGCTTACTGTTGTGTGGGATTATCATTCAGATCATGGAAATCCTCTTTAAGAAACAGTTTTGAAGATTGTAAAGCAGAGTTAGGAAAGAGGACAATTACTCAGAGTGAAAAAAGAAGAAGAAAGGGTGCTTGTATCCGTTTCATCGCAATCTGAGGAACTCATGTCACTGCACGGTATTGATTAAATTTGGAAACAGCAGCTGAACTTTGCAATGTAATGTTTGATGAACTAAACAGCCACTCTGTTCCGCTGCCCACAGGATCAATTCATTTACATGAATGCTGCTATAAGATGCTTGAAGTTATTTTGAATGCAACATTGATGTCAGCTCGCACCCACGCCAACAGTATGTACTATTATACATCAAAAGGGGGTGACTGTAAGGGGAACCAAATAGGCAATTATATTAATGCACTTTATAATTATAAAACCATTTTCTATATTAAAATAAAATTAAATAAATGGAAGATTTCTGCCAATGTATGGTTTCGGTAGAAGTTCTCATATATTTTCTAACTCCATGAATGAAATGAACCATACTGCTCCTGCTTACCATTAAAGCCAGGTTCATGTTTCATTTGCAGTCAAACAGTGCACAGCCTAGTACAGCAATTACGGAGCAGTTTCTAAAAAGTGGAAAATGGAAGCAGTAGCACTTCTACCGACCAAATGAACTACCTCTCTCAGGAGGGGGCCGACAGTCAGGATGCCCAGGATGCCTAATGTCACCGGGGGGTTGGGGGGCGCTCAAGACAAGAGACTTTGGAAACCCATGTTATAAGCATTGTTGATAATAGGGGTGAAGTGATTCTTTAGTCACAGATGAGTCATGATACCTCATTACATGCTACATATCTGAACGTGTGCAGTCGACCAGGGGATCGGTTACATTTAGTGTAATTAGTGGGAGATCACTCTGCCCATAGATTTGGGATACAGCGGCAGGCCCCTGATACCACTTCTTTTGGCAGGTACCACTCTCAGAAAGAACAGGGGAGTGGAGTGTCTTCCGAGAGTGCCCGTGTAACAGACAGTGTTGTGCGATACACTGCCGTTACAGATTCTGTGCTGTCCTCTGTGGGTGAGGTGAGGTGAGGTAAAAGCTCTCAAACCACGAATGCAGATGAACTTGGCTCTTTGCACTGTGATTTAGACGCTCGCTTGCAGCATGCGAGTTACACCAACATTTTAAAAGAGATATGTGACAGGGTCAGTAGCCCCTGAATGTGTCATTGAACCTGCATGGACAACAGTGGGTCAGTTCCAAGCCCAACACTAACCATCAAAGAGGAAAACATTCTGTATATAAATATTGTTCTGGTGATTTACCTTTTTTTGGCAGGGAAAGGGTTAATCCTTGCCATTTAATAAATTGTCTGTCTGACTATCCAGGTTGTGGCAGGGCAGAAGGAATCCCTATACATAATAAGGGGGCAGGGCAACACACTGCTGTAAAATGTATGTGTTTATTTTGAATGGGTGTTTGTATTTTGTGTTTATGTAAAAACACGATGTATTATGATTTAAAATGAATAGTTTTGTGTTACTTAAAACAAGTGTTTTGCTTTGTTATTGTTTTGTTATGGTTAGTATTGATTTAAATGTATTTTGTGTTTATTTAACAAAGTGTTTGTGTTATTGTGTGGCAGCATGGATGGGGAAGCCCCATCCCACAAAACCCTGTGTAGAAGGTGACCATCTCCCGAGTTAATTCATTGATTAATTTGTTGCTAATTGGGAGATGGTCACCAGTTTTCCTACCATTTTCCCTATTCAGGGTGGGTGTTAGGAGTGGAGAACGTGAGAGACATGAGTGGAAAAGAGAAACGAAAGAGAAACTAAAAATGATTGCCACGCCTGTAGGAAGCATGGTGTTTGTTTAGTTTTTTGTGTTCCTGGTTTGTTACCGTACAGCCTTTTTATTTCGCTCTGTGAGCAGTGGTTTTTTATTTAAATATTTTGTTTATTTTTTGTTTCAATAAAAAAACGGCGTTGCAGTGCATTTTTTCACCTGAGTACCTGTGTGTGTGGTCTCTGTTGCTACCCTGTCACACAGGTGAAGAGAAAGTCAATTGGTTGGGATGGCCTCTGTCAACACCTGAGAATGTGGCTTAGGTTAATCCAAGTTAATTGGACAACTCCCCTGCGACTGTGGATAAAAGGGAGCTTTAGGGGGAAAAAAGGGAGCTTCAGTCAGTCTACAAATGAGTGTTAGAGAGCAATTGGCACTATAAATTCTGAATTTAAAGGTTAACATTTATATTATGTTTTTGAAAAACAAAAAAATAATCCCATATAAAAAAACTATATCACGCTTTCCAAAAAACACCGTAGTATACACGTGTTTACTGTAGTAAGAACAGTAGAATATTATCGAGTTTAAAGTACGAGAAACGGGTTTTGTAGCGGGTTTTAAATCACCCCTGAATAAAGGAGTGATTTTAGCAGGTTTCACTAGAAAACTAAACTCAGCTGCGACAAGAAACCGCTCACACAGTTCAAGGGAAGAAACAGGATGGACAAAGCCTGGACGTTCAGCCAAAGGACCTTGACTTGTAACCACAGTCGCACAAACAAGACTAAAATAGGGTAGGAAAATAAGACGTCAGTGATGTATCACACGACGGGAAGCTTGTAAGCACTGTACAAAAAAACTGCAGAAAAGCAGAAAAACCAGCACAAATTAAAGATAACACAACCCCCAAGGGAAACAGATGGGTATGCAGATAAAAGCCCTTAACTCACAGCTATTAAAAAAAGGCCTTTAAACGCAATGCCTTTCTTCAAAGGCTAGTCCTGTTATAGGACAATCAGCAGCCTCCATGGGAGTGGTTCAGGGCTAAGATAGCAGACCGGTTAAAACCAGTATTTGGTACTGTGGCAAAGCGTAAGCATTGCACAATGAAATATGTAGTTTATTGTATGTTTGTGTTGATTGTTAATATTGATTTAATTGTTTATCAGCTGTGGCACTCCGCTGGGGACGATTACCCGTCTGCTTGAAGCAGCAGCTGAAAGCAATCAGCTGTTCCAGCAGGCGGGTGGGCGTGTGAACGGAGAGTCAGTATAAAACCAAGGCCATCGCTGTGATCGGGGCTGTTGCAAGGCCGGCCGGTTTCACGGCACCTTTTGATTTATAGTTTGTGTTATTGTGTTTTATTATGCACAGTTTGCTGTATTAGTCCACTATGCGTTACCATCGCTGGTAACGTCATATGACCACCTTTATTTTACTTTCGTTTTCTGTTTGTTTGTGTGTTAATAAATCCTGCGCGCCTGTGCCGGCGTTTCAACGTCAACACCTCGTCTGTCTCTCTGTTTGCTTGAACAGCGGCGACCCACACGCGTGACTCGACGAAGAACCTGTCACATGTACATATTTTGCTATGATATTGGAAGAAATCACTTAAACCAAGTGACATGGTTAAATATCAGAGTCTGTTTCACGGCTGGTGCCATTAAACTGTAATTACATTTTATTGGGGTAATATTATTGCCATATTCATGTTTTGTTTAATCCTAAAATTGCCTTCAGGCTCTGATCTTTTTGTTATCCAATATACGGTGAGTGCTTCTGTATCATGTATCAATAGAACAGTTAAATCTGGAAACATATATGCTTCAGTCTTTAAACTTTTTTTTTTTATTTTTTATTTTTTTACAATTGGCGAGTCAATATTTAGCTGACGCTTTAAATCTGGGAATCTAAAAAATATGTGAAAAAATGCATGGACGGAAAATCTTTATTTTACACTTGGATTCAACATTTATAACAGATAAATCCAAAATACATGATCATTCAACGTTTTAAAGTAAGTTAAATCTTTGTCGTTGGCAATTCTATCTGAAAAAAATTAATGTATAGGCATTCTATAAATATTTATTTTGCAAGCTAACTCTGAAGGTAACATGCAAATGAGTTCTCGTTCATTTAAGAGTTTGGAGTAGGCATTCTATGCATAGAGAAGGGGGCGGGATGCCAAGTGTAAAATAAAGATGTAGGTTCCATGTATTTTTTTAATTGATTTTTTTTTAGATTCCCAGATCTAATGTGTCAGCTAAATGTTGGCGCTTCAATTGGTGATGTCAGACCAGGAAATGCCGGACGCAGTGTGAAAGGTGCTGCTGCGCAGATTTATTATAAAACAAACAGTTTGAACAAAACACTCAAGATAAATGGCACAATAACCAAAAGAAACAGTCAGACAAACAGTGACCTTTAACAAGTAGCGGGCTGGTGTGGATCCAGCACACGGAGTAATTGTTTTTATTATTATCTACCCGTCTCTCTCTCTCCCGTTCTCTCCACGCTGAATACCCTACCCCAAGTGAGTCATTCGTGCTGTTTTATCTACAGTTGTGCCAGGACTCGGTTATTATAATCATTCCCACGAATCCCGGCACGGTCTGCACGTGAACCAATTGTGACTTCCCCGTGCCCACATACCAACATACATTTTAAATCATGCTATACAAAATAGCCCAAAAAATACACCCACGGGCAGGGTACCCTATCACAGAGACTGAAGCATTTGTTTCCAGATTGAATTGTCATATTGACTTTGAATGTTGAATATTGTGATACACGTTTTCAATCTTTATAAATTATATCTTAACGTGTAAAAATGTTAAAACTTTAAAGTATATTTTTGTTAACATTTATTTATTACACTAAATCTGGAAAAAATAACTTTTTTGGAGGGGGGGGGGGGTTAAATCTAGGAATAATTACTTGATTTAAGTTAAATCCAGAAAAAAAAATGGAAAAAAAACCCACCTGGTAAAATATTTGTGCTTTTTTATTACACTTGGCGCCCCATAAGTTACATTGCATTTAATGTGTACATCTTTTTGTAGGGTATATGTGGGGTTAGGGTTAGGATCAGGTTTAGAGATAGGGTTAGAATTAGGGATAGGGTCAGGTTTAGAGATAGGGTTAGAGTTAGGGATAGGGTTAAGGTTATATCATGCTGTGACAGAGATCGAATGATTCTTGGTGTTAGATGTCGCTTTTGACCTGTGAGGGCACTATGTAAAAGGAACAGAGTGCCCTTAATCAAATGACATGACAATTTATTCCTTAAGATAGGTGGAAGCCGGTCATTTAGGAAGGGGACTGGGCTACGGCACCCAAGCTCAATGACTCGGACAGGAGACGGCTTGGCATCCGAGGAGTAGAGGAGCGGATTTGCTCGTTAGCCGAGGGGTCATGAGCGAGGGTATAAATAGGGGGCGTAATGTAACTGTTCCTTGGTAAATGGTTAGTGTTTTAACCTACAAGAAGTCTCTGTTGCTGTATTGTGAAACCGTGAGTTTTGTCTTGTGTGTGTTAGTGTTTTGTTAACTATTTGTTAATAGACTACCTGTAGCACGATCCGGAGCTGTAGTGAAAGCCAGTATAAACCCGGACATCCCTCACCCCTGCATTTCATAGAGAACTGTAATACACCACTGGCACTTATTCACTGTCACTAAGAATTGTGTTTCTGTTTTGTGTTTAGTATTGTTGTGTAAAAACTGACTTTTGGTTTACGGATCAAACCCAGGGATTTACAAATACAGAATAATACATACCGCTCTATCATTCCATCATTATTATTTACAGGTGCTCGCCATAAGGCTCTGGACATTGTTAATCAAATTAATAAACACCTTTGCACCTGGAAATCATTGTCTGTCTGTTTTGCATCCACTCTGCCTGCACGCATCTGTTTCTACTCACCACTTTGCCACACAAGCAAAAAGATTTACACCTTAAGTACATTGTAACTATGCACAATAACATTGTAATTATGTGTAAGTACCCATATATTTACTAAGTAACTACTATGTAAGGACACAGTAATTAGACACTTAATGTTTTACCCAATGTTTGTTTCTTACTTGTTTTTTGTTTTGTTTCGTTCTTTTTTGGGTCATGGTTTTTCCAGGACTGTATCAGTGAGTTTATACTTTCTATGTCCTTGTACCAATCACTTCCTGTGGTCAATTTTCAGCAGTCCAAGGTTGACAAAGCTGTAGAGTGATTCTCGGTGCCTGAGAGTGTAAGCAAATTGGATTTTAAAGCCTTGGTTTGGATTCCTTAAAAATGACTGCTTCCAGTACATGGAATTCAATTAATGTCTGGCACGTCAGGCAAGTCATGCAGAGCATTTGATCTTATTACAGCATCACAGCAGACTGAATTGCATAATATGGGATCCTAACCAATTTCTAAAAGAGCTATTTATTATTTACTCAGCCGAACACTTGTCAGTCATGTTTTAGCTGCAGCTCCCCAGTGAGTGGTATTTGAATGTCAGTGATGATGTGCTGTGTGCCTTTTAAGAGTGAATCTAGGATTAATATTTACGTAAGAGAATAAAAGGGATAAGTGTGAGATTGGGAAGGTAAGTGAAGGCAAGTGAACAGAAGTTTAACATCAAGTTAACCCAATAACTTTAATAGGCAGCCCTTGCCAAAGAGCCTCGTTAAAATACTGCAAGCAATGTTATCCTGATATGAATTGAAACACAGTGAATATTCACCCACACTGAAGAATATTTGCTAAACCTGTCTCCCCTTGTGGTAATCGTATAAATTAATTAATTATTGCAGTTAATATTCTGGCTTTGAACAGCTACATCCCGTTTCCTACTGAAAAAATGTGTAGTGCTAATTCTACTGAATTCTAACTGCTGTGCCTGAGCCATTTTCATAAGTAACAACAGTGCTCCAAATCAATAACATTTTGATAATAGGTTTAGAAAAAATATACAGGTCTCAAATACGCAGTTCTGAAACTTTGTATCTGGCACTAAAACTAGGGTAAGGAGTATTTTACTTCTACATGTTTCTTCTCTCATTAACCACCCAGCTGCTTCCCCTATTGACTGTCATAATTTCAGCACTACCAAGCTTTGACCCAAAAGACACTGCTGAGGTGGAATGACCTAGCAAGTGCAAGTCATGTGCATGGAAAGTGAGAATGCTTTTTTTTAATCTAATATAGTACCAGATATGATATCTTGACAGGAAGTAGCAGGGCCGTGCAAAGATGTTGTAGAAATGGGGAGGAGTCATGAAGGGGGAGGAGTTCTGAAGGGGGAGGAGCCTAGAACCACACAATGTGTTTACAAAGTAATCAAACATTTAACAGTTCATCTCTTCAGTGTGTGTATTGCTGTAGAAATCAGTAAAACATTAGGGAGGGATCCATATTAATGATTTAATGCATTGTGGTATTTAGATCAGTTTAGAGCAATTGAATAGAGTAGTTTGTGTATGAAAGTAGAATAAGCAGTTTGAATAAAAACAGATAACTCAAAACAGTAATGGAACTGGAAACAAGCAAACAAAAATGGCCCAAATGTCTTAATTCAGCTCCAGTTTCATAAGGCTGCCAATCAGATAAAAGGCTAAACAAGGGAAATTTGTTGTGCAATTATAAAAGACCATTTGTACAGCACCCCAAGGCATTGTAAGGCATGAGGATTGACATGTTTTTTGTTGACTTTTGTCAGATTGTGATATCTGCTGTAATACATTTATAATTAGTTTTATAACAGATTAATAAGGACTCCCTGACTGCTATAATAGTGGTACAATTTTATTTATTGAGCATCTCTATTCAGTTACTAAAAAATGCAAAACAATTACTTAATTGAAATAAAACTAATCGTGAACTGGGGTTAAGGGAGACCCAGGGCACAGACGTAAATGCACATTCTGTGAATGTGCCGGGCTTAAAAAAAAAAAAAAAAAAAAAAGGAATTTCAGAAGAGACCTTCCTGGTAAGAATAGCTGTCAACGATTACCACTAAAACAGACTGATAATCAATTATATGAGGTAAAAAGGAGGCTAACACTAATAAAAAGATACCACACCTTGGCTATTAGCTTTCTATAATCACATTATGTGTAATGATGAGATATAGCTCTTCAAAGTAATTGCACCTCTGTTACAGCCACAAAAAACATATATTGGCTGAAGAAGAGAATGTACACTGACTTGCCAAAAATCTGTAAAATGTCAATGCACAATATATTGGCAATGCATGCACTAGACATATATCCACCAAAATATCTGTGTTATGTGCAACTATTCAGCAACAAGCATGGGAAATCAGAAGAATCAGTGATCACAAGGGGCATGATCGAGGCTATGCAACCAGCAGGGGTTGCAACCACCAATGTGTCCTTCAATTCAGTATCCCTGAAGTTCCTGGAATGACAGCGTTTGCAGCAAAACACCATCAGATGCTGGTTCTAGGGATCAACCAAAGTGCAGTCTCCCCAGCACCGCCACAAAGAAACCTTCTGGAATGTGCTCGGTGGGGCACTTCGCAGGAGTCTGGCAAACTAATGCACCAATAATACCAAACATCTTAAACTCCTCTTCCTGCATATTGAATAGAGCTGCTGAGATATTTTTACTAGAGCAGAGACCACATAGACCCTTGAAGCTCACATGGCCGCAACACAGGCAAAGTTAAGTCATTATAGAAGGGTTCTATAGCCTGGGGCAGTTTCATAAATATTAGGACATCTTTTATTTATAAAATATATATTTTAAAAATAATTGCTTAAATGACTCGGGAGGTAAGATTTGGGCCCTGTGCTGAGGGAATGCTCTATCAGTTTAAATGTTTTAATTTTTTAAAGACCTTTAAAATTCCCAGTGATGTACAATACAATATACCAAAAACCTCCAACTTCTTGCCAGCAGATGGTTTAGATATGCTTGTGTGCCTAAGTGGAGTTGATTCCTTAATTACAACTGTAATGTTCCATATTTATCTTGAAAAAAGCTTTATATACTGTAAATGGACTTGCATTTGTCATTCATCCCATGGCAGCACCTCATTTTGTTCTGTTGTCTGATGCTGATCCATTAAGAATTAACAGGAATTTGAGAATGGAATCCCAGGTTTTAGATTTTTTTTAGGTTTTTTTATATGATGTGTGTCGGTATACTATGTTTCTTCAAAAAGTAATTTTTGAGCACCTCTTGTTATATTATATTATTATCAATTATTATAAATATGTTATTGTATTGAAATATGATCCTGTATCTTCAAAAATGATTGTCCTTAATTATAGATTCTGCAGATATTGGCTGTAAATTGTCCTTTTATTTGGCTCAAATAGCAAGCAGAAGGTAAGATTATGTCTTTATAGCAAAAATGTATCATCAAGTGTGCTTTCTGAAGTAGAGTTTAGAATTCTAATGAAGACCATGTAGAACAAAAACACTGAGAAAGCTGGTTTAACCCTTTAGCATCTGAGCCCTTTTACCAGCCAGCTTAAATATTGCTAATGATTTGTCTACAATCCAGTGCATCTCATCTTGTGTACAGCTGTGCATATAACATACAAAACCTTTTTGCCCAGTTGGAGCAAGCCAAAACCACACATGATGACGTCTCATGCACAATAAGAGATACCCCCCACACGACAGGCTAACCTTTATCATAGAGCGTTTACTTCTATTCAAACAGTTGACACTGCTGTGAACCTCTCAACTGAAGCGTTCAGATAGAAAACCAAAATCAATGTTTTGCTTAGTTTTTTCTCTTAAAATAAGAGGCATCTGTTTTCCCTCAATCCATGGCACATGTAATGCTGGTCCTCCTTGAAGGAGCAGTGGAAGCAATTAGATAAAGTCAGAATGGGGTGTGACAGGGAAGCAGACTCTGGATGAACCTGCTGTGTTCTGCTCTTGATAGGAAATTATTTGTTCAGATTGCCTGGAAAAAGGGAACAGAACTTGCTTGTATCCCTTGGGATGAGGTTGACAGAACAGGAAAAGTACTGTAAAATAATATGATTTAGTGCATAAAGCTAACTCATGAGAGTTATGCACTGCAGTTCAAGCTCAGGACGCGGGGTCACGAGAACCCAGGATTGACCCAGTCTCTTTGGGTCCAATTCAATTAATTTTAATACTTCAGGGAAATGTCAAGGGAAATTACAGCTTCATTTTATTGACAGTGGCGACTATGGGAAAATATTTATTGTGAGTCAATTAACATATGCCCCAGTGAAAATTGATTATACTTGACAGCAATTTGAAGAATAAAAAAAAGGAAATTGCTGTAAGTTTTGATAGTGCAGTCTCATTCACGTTTCTCTCTCATTCTCATTGCCTGAATCCCCTATATGAAGGTCAACACCATTCAATATCCGGTAACCCTAATAATCCAAATACAATTGATATAAACCTTTAATTTAAAAGGTGTATACATAGATATTAATAAATCAATTCAGAAATAAATCAGGATAATGAATTTCAATTGCTAAAGTATATGGATAACACTTTATACAACGTCTTTTAGCGTTGAAGATACTGTATCATCTCAGTGTCCTGTGTGTGCTCGTTAGAGTGGATAGAGGTCCACAGCTGCTCTTTTACTTCACCCCACTGCAGAAATAAAATAGTATCATGCTCCGCCTAACACATTATTGAGATATTACAGGCATGTCAAAATGTACCAGTGTCTCCAGGATTGATCAGCAGTCTTTAAATGTCAGATGACTGAGTGTTGATTTCTTCAAATCTTCAAATCTTAGCCCAGCTTCTGCTCTTTATATAAAAAGTAACTACTGGCTGTGGTAATAGTTCAAACTTTACTTTAATTCTCCCTTTGTTCAGAACCACTACTTTGCCAGTGTCACTGAAGATTGTTTTAAGGCCGAGTTTTTGTAAGCAAAATGTTAAAATGAACTGCTGTGCATGTTGGTAGATTATATATATATATATATATATATATATATATATATATATATATATATATATATATATATATATATATATATATATTAATACAGGAATTATTTGGACTGGAAATGCAGTTGAATTAGATAGCCATCAGTACTAATAATTTTCCATTAGATTTAGTAATTAAAAGAAATGTGATGTGCATCCACTGAGAATATATGGCTAAAGAAATCGAACCAACATGGTAAAACTAATTTTCACTTTGTGTAATGAGTGACATTTCAAGTGCAATGAGAAAGTATCTTCCATCATTTTTGCCACAGTATTTCCTTTATCTCTGGAAATAATACAACTGCAATTATCAGCAAAGACATTTCAATGATCCAACTGTATGAATGCCTCATCATTATTGGGATTAGAATTGCGTTCACAGCTAAGCTAATTAAGCAGTGAAATCCCCAAAGGAAACTATTGTTTGTAGAATAATGAAAGATGTCCTCTGATCACATTTTCCCCCTGTTTGTATTTCTATAAGTAAAATGCACAAGCCTTCCAGCAAATACACAGCTGTCTACTTGGATCAATTTAATCATAGCTGATTTATTTCATGCCTGTGATGCAGCTTTAGCTACTTAATGAGCATATTGGTTACATTGCCTGCGAGAGGTACTGAAATAATGTCCAGTGGTCCGAATATTGGATTTATCCTTTTGTATCCAATTCAAAACATATTGCCAGAAGTGGGTTAAATAATGTTTACTCTCTCAGTGAGGTTTATTCAATTGATCTAAATGGTGGTGCATATAAATACTGTCTTGTATAAAGAACTGTTCTTGTTAGGTATTTGATTTTTGCAACCTTGGCCATATTTTGAAACATCTAAATAGTGGTGTTTTTTAGACTCACCAGTGTTTAGTTCAATTGAAGACCCTGTGTTCAAAATCACCATAGCTCTCTGCTGACCCAGTGGAAAGGGATCCTGAAAATCGGCCTTGCAGGATTAATTCCATAAGCAACACTAAATTAATATAATACCCGGATTTAATTCACAGCAGTCTAATGTTAATTTACAATAGTGTGGAACTAGTTAAATCAGCCGGTAGAGTTGGAAGCAAAAACTAAATTAATAAGTAAATAAATACTGGCAAGACTGTAAATCGTCTAAATGTCTGTTATCCTTTTTTGTCACAACCATCAACTTGTTTTATTCTCATACGTCTCCAGCAGTCAAATTAAAAGCATGCTGTACACAACAGGTTTTTATAAACACAGGAACACATTACATTGCAGTAAATCACATTAAATATAACTGCTCTTTAAAACCCCAAACTGATGTGAAACAAGTTGTCCCAGCTTCTCTTCACGTGTGACTTCAAACTGCTTTTCAAAAGTGTATGTTGTTGTCAAGTTTCCTAAGTCTGTTTTGTAATCCCTACAATCAGACTGAATGTTTGAAAACACCTGCAGTTCACCACTAAGCAGTTAGGAAAGAGATGAATAGAGACTTGATTCTTTCAAAGGGCCTTTTAGACCATCTGTATTGTTTTCTCTTGGGTGCTGTGGGTTTGCCTGTAGCTGACTGTCTTTCTAAAGCAGCCAAAGCCATCTGGCAGAGGATGAACTCATTTATATGGCTTGCTCTCTATCAAAACTAGGTTTATCTAGTTTACTAGTCATTTTTATTTTCTGTGCGTGGCTGCCTTATTTGATGATTAACCTTATCCACTAGGGAAGTCCTTTCCAGGTATACCAGCGCATCTCAAACAGGGGGATTTATGCACTTCAAACAGCGTTGCAATTGAACAATTTCAAAATGTTCACATTTTCAAAGTTTCCAAAATAACAGTGGTTTAAGGATATAGATTTTTTTTCTTGACATTCAAAATGCATTTTTTGAGTTTCAATGCCTAGATACAAGATGATTCTCAGGCAGTGTCACAACAAAGAATGTGCAAGGGGCTACTGCCAGCATGATTCGTGACTGATGGTGAATAAAAGAGGCACAGTATACCAATACTACAGCTTTTGGATTAAAGACGAGGAAAGTTTGGGCCAGATTTATCAAGGCTTTTACAGCACAATGCAAGTTGCACAATTTGTCTGTTTAAATAAAGATCTCTAAAATATAATTGTTTGTTATTTGTTACCAGTTATGTAACATTAACAGTTACATTTTTCTTTCGCAAAGATGTAGAAGATTGCATTTTGGTGTAAAGACCTTATTAAATCTTAAGTTTATGTCTACCCTAACCATAACCCTAACCTTAACCCCAATCTTTGGCACAGGGCAGTCTATATGGCTAAATATAAACCCATTACCATAAATCACATTCACTAGAATGAGTTGAAGATGCTGCTTAGGAAAGAACCATCACATACCAGCAAGGCCCAACTAAATTATAGCATTGAAGGGGGTCTAGAAGACAACAGCAGTTACAAATGCATGACAATTAAAAAAAATAAAAACTAGTTTCAAGTTTCACAGAAGGCAAATCAATGAGCTTCGACCTACTTGACTACCATAAATTCTGGTAAAGCTGTTACGCTACCCTGTGAAAGAGTAATTAAGGCAGCATTATTTGTGTTTCTGGTAGCGGTTTACTTGTTTTAGGAATGTAAATAAGCCATGGTGTAAATTACAACCACAGTAGAGATCATCATTTTTTCCAATCAATTTTGCATTGGTCAGTGGGAGGAAAGTATTTATTTATGGCGTCTGCCAGCTGTAATGCTCTTTGACATAGTTTCTTGAGCTTTATTTAAAAAACAAATGTTAACTGATACTGCAGGCAATGAAATAGGGAGTAAGGTGATGAACCCTTAATTCATATATATATACTTTGGACCAGGTTCTCAGAGCTGTTTCTCCATATTTTTATTAGCGTGTTTTTTTTTTTTTCCCAGATCGAAAAACATACGCAAAAATACCAAACCAGACATAAACCACTCAGACTTTTAATTTAAGTGCTTGAGAGTAGTCTAAACTGTTTTGTTTCTGTGGTTTTTGGAATGCTAATAGTGTTTTCTTTCCTTTCAGACAAAAATTGCACTTATGACAATTTGGAATAAACAGCTCTGAGAATCCAACCCACTGAGATAACTACTGTGCCCAAGGCGCCGAAAAAAATAGTGTTTAAATAACAGAGCTGTAAACAACTGTTTAAATAACAGTTGTAACTTATTTTTCGTTGTTAACATCCTGACAACTTTTTACACTTACAACTTTATAGTCTGTTTCAAAGCTCTAGTGCACTGATAGTATAAGGATTATTGCCCACCTTGTCAAACAGGTAACACAGCAACAACGATCCATGATGTGGTACGGAACAGAACACTTGTTATGTTTGTTTTTTTTTTAATCGCTCTTCTTGCAGTGATTTCGAGGACAGATCTCAAACCCCACTCAGTACAGCGGATATTTTGAAAATAGCTTTGAATCAGATTTTAAAGTCCTAAATGTAAAATGTTATCAGGATGCTAACAATGAAAAGAAAAATTACAGGTAAGTTATTTAAACAGTTGTAGCAACATGTGGGGACGTGTATATATGTGTGTGTGTGTGTGTGTGTTAACAGAAACATGTGAGCATTAATGTATCCCCAATTAAATAGAGACCAAGCATTTGTTCCAATATAATATTGCTTTAAAGAACAACTTGATATGTGTATATATTATAAAGAAGCACAGTACTTCTTCCTGTTGCCAAGGATCAATTTGTTTCAGTCATCACATCCTAAAGCTCATGCGTCATCTATAGACCTACCAAACATGTCTTTTCTCTCAATATAGGCGGTACACCAGAGTGTACCCATTAATTGGTACCCCTTGGAAGTAAGAAATACTACATTTGTTCCATGTGGTATTTCTTAAGAATTCCTTGCAGGGCATGCTGGAGAGCTATATTGAGGCCACAGGTATGATTTAAACGTCTGCATTTTGAAAAAGAGAATGATACACATTAGTTAAGAAGAAAAAATGAATTAAGATACTTGTGATACTTCGTACCCATACCAGATCTCTGTTTATAATTGCAAACAATTTAACCCTCTCATGCATGTATGAAAATAGCTGAAAAAAGTAGTTTTGGACACATAATAAATATATATTTTTATTGAAAGTTTTTTCAATTTTTTTCCATTGCTTTATATGGTAAAAAAGGCATCTTCATATAAGGTCATCATGCAATTGCATCTTCCATGTGTCCCCATATAAAGATTAGAAGAGAGTCTCCATCCCCATATGATGCGTGAAAGGGTTTAAAGCTAAGGAAGATAAGCTGGGAAAATTGCGCTGCTTTCCAGTTTGCACTTTCTCTTACACACCATCAAATCAAACCGTTTCTGAAACTGAAGGCTCCGCAAAATGGGAGGAGAGATATAACGCATGCAGAGCCTGATTATTCTCATGTTTGGGTGGGGGTCATATTTCATCCTTCAAACAAAGCAGTCTACTGACCTTCAGATCCATGAATCACAGAGGGCAGGGCGTGATATAAGAAGAATAAATTAAAAGTAATAACCCTAGCTGGACGATGTATCTTTTTTTTTGTTATTTCAAACTGGTTCACTGTGCACAGTGGCAGATAGCAGGGTTGCTTGTATATCGCAGATTAGCGTGTTCAAGTTCATTGTGAAGGCTCGGACGAAACAAAAGGCTATTCAAATCCAATTAAAATAAGGTTGGTAATTACTCACATACATTTCCCTTTATCTGCATTTGATGTTAGATTTTGTGGGCATCCCTATTCAGTGACGTGTACAGGGGGGTGGGGGGCTGGGTGGGCTTAAGCCCCTGCCTGCTACCTTATGCCCCAAAAGTGCCCTTTTTCTCAGTCATGAAAATATTGTCAACTACTAAAAGATACACCTGATTTAAAAAAAAGACCAATTGAATAGGAAGAAAAGATGATCTCTTTGCTTCTTGTGGCTTTTTACCCTATCTGCACCAGAGGCAACCTTCAATCCCCATAGTCTCCCCTAGCATCCATCATCCCCCACCCCACCCCCCAAAACAAACAAGAAGGTTTGCCTTGCCATGCTTGAAAAGTGCCCTTTTTTCTCAGTGAGTCTTGCAAGATCTCCTGTGATTCTCTGACACCTTTGCTGCTCCTGTGTTGGGATACATCCCCAGGTCCACATGGGTTTAATCACTAAACTATGGCTGGTTTAGATCACATGACATCTCACCTCCGTTGACTTAATGACATTGTGTTGTTATGGAGCACCACCATCCGGGCTACAAAATATCTCACTATGGATCCAGGATTTTAATACCTGGATTGAAAAAAAAAAAAAAAAAAAAGGGGTTTTGTACAGCAGACAGTTTATTTTTTAAAGCTTTCCTGCTTCCCAACTTTACCATGACAACTGACATCACACTCAAATTAGTGATGGAGTGCTGCAATATACATACAAACAATCACAGCCATTATTGTGGCTAGTACAATAGATGAGCCCACGAAACCTGAATGTACTGCATGTGCACAGCAGGGTGGATTCTGCAGAAGCAAGCTGTTTAGTTCACTTAAAATGCACAAAATTAATCTTCTGGATGCATCCTGCTGGGGTTTTAAAAAAAAAGGTAAATAATGTGTGTATTCTCCCTTCAGCTTTTCATCTACATTCCTGTAAGTGGTTATACTGTAGCCTCGACTTCTGACATATCAGAGAGTTTGATTTCCGGGTGATTCTCCTTATATAAAGATTTTGAATAGTTTAGAAAGTTTTGGGGGGTATGTCACAAAGACAGCTGTAGTGGGTGACGTCAGACCAGAAACAGGAACCAGGAAATAAACAACAGAGAGGTGGAGTTGGGTGGAGCTGAGCGATTGGTTTTACTCAGCATTTAATGAATGACCAGAATAGTAAATAAAAAGGTTGTAAAAACAAAAACACAGGACACGGCACTTTCGTCAAATTAAAGAGACAAACAAAATGGACTACACTGACAAACACGGTGAGATGATATTTTAACTATTAACTATTATTATTATTCTAACCTCCGATTCCAATCCCATTCTCCACTCATCAAACACACAACCCAGAGTGAGTAAAAACATGCTGCTTTTATGCAACTGTACCGAGACTCGATTGCTAATCAATCATTCAATTGGAGTCGCGGTACAACTGCACGTGAATTAATAAAGTGCAATTCCCCGTGCTCACATATTATTACATTTTACTTGCACGTGAAGTGCTGTGCAATCCTCATGCCTAAATACACATATATATATTTTAAACACTTGTGTTACACAGACCCGTTTATATCCCGTGTACCAATGACTATACACCAACATTAACACACGACATACAACACAAAATACACACAGAGGCAGGGCGCTTTGCCACAGGGTACAACACGTGTTATATACATTTTTATATTGTATTGTATTGTGTTAGATTGTAAAATATTAAAGGGCTAGTGTTCCATCAAGTGCAGAAAAGTTAGCAATAACTTTATATTATTACCATTAACAGATCTCAGCTATACCAGAAACAAATTTGGATTTGGAACAAATAGTTAACAGTGCAAGAAGACATGGCCTACAGATTGTTTCCTTAATATTTCTTGAGACACTGAGAGCAGGAGCACTAGGCACAGCAAACCATTTCAAGTCACAGTATTCAGGTTTTATAAACATACATGTAAATGGTTATACAGAAAACACACTACTGCTGGAGTAAATGAACTAGCCCTAATACAGAGTATAATAGGTAATACTTCCCAATAGCTGCTAGCTCCAGCTTGTTGGCAATGTCAGCTTTCTTCTCCTCTGTTCTCCAGCTGTGCTGAGCTACCAGTTTAACAAAATACTATACCCCCAATCCCAGTCCAAATGGGTTGGCAATCATTCATGCTGTATCAGTACACCCTCATTTAAAACTCCCTGGTTATTTCCCACATATAACTCTGGATACAAGTCCCTGGACACGGACACAAACATGCTAACTGTTAACGTAAACAGCTCTTCATACCCTACCTTGCTGTAGTTCCCGTGTGTATCATTTCACTCTTTCCAAATCACCTTTTTTTGATTTCCCACTCTATGACTATATGACTATACATGACTATATTCATATTGTATAGACTAGACCCCGTTTGAGTCCATTTTACTGGTAGATGGGGAAAGGATCATCTATGACCAAGTAAATTCCTTGTCCCACATAGCTTCACTTATATTGTGTCTTGTATACATATATTGAATACAATCTCCTTTTCCCATCAGGTTAGCAAGTCTCTAATTAATTCCTTTACCTGTACACCAGGGTTGCCAGATCTCTGTGGGAAAAAAAGCCAGCTGGACTTGAAAAGAAGCCCAACCACCCCTGTGCGTCTTTTCCGGTCACATGAAAATTAAATTGTCTATATCACGTTATTCAACTTTTCTGACTGAAAAAAAAAATACTGGGATCCGTGTGGCGTGCAGGATCTGCCCTACAGCCTGGAGAGCTCGGGTTCAAATCCAGGATATGTCACAGCTGACCGTGAAAATTAAACAAAAAATAAAAATTTGCAGGGCAATATGTGACAACCTTCATAAAAATATTGGTATACTGCAAGTAAAATAGTATAGCAGTAATAGTAAAACTGTAATATTTTGACGCGGGCATACTTGCAGTATACTACTTTTTTAATAAGGGAGATGACAAAAAAAAGATAAACGTGCAGCATATTTAAATTACAGGCTACAGTCTAGACTATCTAGAAAATGTATAATTGCTTAATATTGTGTATCAATGACACAAGGTAATGATACAACGTGCACAGTGCAATTGTCAATTTTATATAATAATTTCAAACATTATATATAGTTCTGTATTCTGTGATGCCCTTCACTTGAGACACAGGGTTATGCGGGTCTATAGTACCTTGCACTGAGCATGAAGCTCTTCATGCGACTCGGCATCAGCTTCACTTTTCATTTCAATAATTTTCAGATGTCATTTCAGAGAATAATGGGCTGTCTCTTAAAATGTGCTGTATAAACGTAGGACAAGCAAATGTACTAAGTTAGTCTTATACGTAATAATCCTAAATTAGTCCACCTGAACAGGATCATCTCACGTCTAGTCGCTGCAATCAGGATCTTGTTTAGTCCGATTTAGTGGATGATCCACCTGTGGTGATTATCGTCTGGTACGCTGCAATCAGGATTAACAAGTGTACTAACTTTAATCCAATCAAGTGAACTAAACCTGCTTAATCCACTAGTTAGATGCATCAGGAGGACTAACTCTGGTACGCCGCAATCGACCTCCTATGTCTTACAAAGAAAACCAAAACCTGGTAGATAATGTGTTTTGCTTTTGTATACAAGAGTGATATTTAATTGAACAGACTTTTGCAGTTTTAACCATTTTCAACATAAGCGACTAAACATGAAAAGAAGCCTAAAATGTAGTAAAAAGCGGCAAGGTAACATTGTAAGCAACTCTGTGGAAATAGAAGCCAAATTCCGTACTTTTAAAGGGAGGGCTGGAGGTGGGGGGGGGGGGGTTTCAAGACATCCATCTATAAGTTTCACAATGTTACAATTGTGCTGGCAGGACAATTAAAAAAAAAAAAAAAAAAAACGAAGGTCCAGGAAAAATGAAAGACATCAAAGTACATGTTTTAAAGACGCAAACAAAAACTGACTGACTGTGAGAAGCTATGGCTGGATTACATTGAAATGTTAATTGCAAATTACATACAATAAAAAAAAAATGCAACCCAGCACTTCACCGTAGATCACTCTTAAGATAATATCTTCTGTTAGTAATAATATTTGTATGATAATATTATTTCATAACGCAAGCAATAATAACAACAACGCTTACTATTTGTATAATACGACCCCAGAATGGAAAGAGTGCCCGTACCAGCTTTATATAACTGTTAGGGTAATGGATCATTCATTTATTTAAGTGAAATAAATACATTGCTAGATTTGTATGTATGCATATACATACAAATCTGGAGGGAATGTTTCAGTCTGGCACTCGCCTTCAAAACAAAGGACGTCACTGCACCACACTCCATGTGGGAACTTGAGCCGGTGGAGAATCTACACTGACAGGATCATTTGATCCTGATCTGTGCCATCTCCAGAGAGGTACATCTGATCCTGATCTGTACCATCTCCCGAGAGATACATCTGATCCTGATCTGTACCATCTCCCGAGAGGTACATTTGATCCTGATCTGTACCATCTCCAGAGAGGTACATCTGATCCTGATCTGTACCATCTCCAGAGAGGTACATTTGATCCTGATCTGTACCATCTCCAGAGAGGTACATCTGATCCTGATCTGTACCATCTCCAGAGAGGTACATCTGATCCTGATCTGTACCATCTCCAGAGAAGTATATTTGATCCTGATCTGTACCATCTCCCGAGAGGTACATCTGATCCTGATCTGTACCATCTCCCGAGAGGTACATCTGATCCTGATCTGTACCATCTCCCGAGAGGTACATTTGATCCTGATCTGTACCATCTCCAGAGAGGTACATCTGATCCTGATCTGTACCATCTCCAGAGAGGTACATTTGACCCTGATCTGTACCATCTCCAGAGAGGTACATCTGATCCGATCGCCGCACGTTTACATTGCCATTTCTGAGCAGGATCGAATGCTACCAATTCATTAGATCCCAATCAGAGGTGGTGTAAATGTGTCTGTTGTTATGCTCAGTGGCTATCAATTGACCTCCTTCAAATAAAGCTACAATGGTTGATTCTCCCATAGCTGCACATTGATTTGCCTCTACTTCTCCTTTTAGCTGCTGTAATTCTACTGAATTCCATACTCCTAACCTGGTCCCCAATGCTACTCCTATATCCCCATTGTGATATTTACATATGGGATTGCTCATCAGTGTAAAGTTTCATAGTTAATGTGTACAGTATCTACACCCCCAACCCTAGCATAAATTCCTTGATAAACAAGGGCCCCCTCTCCTTAGAAACCCCCCATAACAACTCTATTTAGATCAGAAAAAGGCCCCTCTGCCCAGCAATGCACATTCCTAGCTAATTGTCCTTCTGTCTGAGACCATTCACAAGATATGTCTTTACAGCCTATGAATTACTTCAACAGTGATCCAGTTACAGTAGTCCTCTGGTACTTATATGGTCCCATGGCATTTGCCATGATAGAATATGGACATATTAATACTGCATTGTCAGGGTTACCATTGTGCTACCATTGCCCCTTGGTTCACTCATATGGCAGTGCCATTGCTACAACTCATTTGATCTGGGCTTTGCTGAATAGAATACAGGCTCCCACATTTGTGTTATTTACTTTATTACTGAAGTCTTGTTTTATTGATTTATGTGAGAAGGATGACGAGAGACATTCAAATATTTCTTCTCACATTTAATTGCATGAGAGTATTTATTTATGCACGTTTTATTTGCCTGGTTTACATAAAAATACAGGTTATTACTCATCAAGACAACATATTCAGGAGTCACAGTAAGGAGCAGATCATATAAAAATAGCATTCCATCACGTTAGTAACAGAGAAATACCAAGACGGCCTTAGATAGGAAACTATAAATCTTTAAAAAACAAAACAACAATTAATTAAAGATGAGTATCTATTTGACAAGGTAATTTGCTGCTCACTGATTTCACTGATTACATTTAAAAAGTGGTGAAATGTACTCCCGTATTTATAGTTGAGAATAAGCTGTAAAACCAGGTCAGAACAGAGAAATTTAAAAAATGTCATGGGCGCATCAAAAAAGGTGAAAAAAAGCCACAGGTAATAGAGTTAGTGTAATTTCCACTTTATACTGGTAAGTTCTTTCTTTTTTCGATTTTTACGTTCAGCAGAATTGGTGCTAAAAACAAAACAAAACACTCCTTTAAAAGAGAGTGCTACTGCTAGCTGCTGGCATATCTGAAAAACAAGATTCCCTAAAAAAAACAAACTACAGAGCAAACCATCACACTTTCAAAGGACTAAAAACCTCCAGCTACTGACACATACGAAGGCACTGTCAGCTACAAAGTAAATACAGACATAATCATCTATAACCCATGATGTTTTGCTTGGTTTTGAATAACACCAAGACATTAATGAATGTATTTCTTGCATGCTATATTGCAATATTTATCATAGCCACCTGTTTACAGCTGCAAGGTCCCTGGTTTGGGATACTTGCGGTTTAAAGGGTACAGTGGTAAATGTTGCATGCCCAGGCATCTGATAGATATAAAATCATACCCTGGTTCGTAAAGTCCATATACACAAGTACACATATATAGAGGCTGGAAGCAACATCCTTGCCAACCACCTGTCATCTGATTGGCTGGTTGCTTCTACAAAAAGAGCCCTTGTGTGTGTAGTTTCTTTCTGTGGTTCCTTCTGGAAAACCTTATCGTGTGGTTTGTGGCTAGAGGTGGCTGTGTTGAGTGATTGAAAATGCTGCAAAACCCCAAACCTTAAATATGTAGAACCTCCTTCAAATAAATGAAGGGAATATAAATTGCTTACATAAAAAAATGCAATGACTTAACACTGTCACTGTCACTTGTGAAGTGTGTAAAAGCCAGTCAGATACAAACACTATATCTCTGTGTGCTACATGACTAGCCCACTTTGTAGTTCTTTATATCCCTGTCATTTTTATATCCCAACATTTAACTTTCCAAATTAGATCTTTATCTTTCCCTTTCAGTTTCTTATACAGATAGCAGCAGAGCAAATCTCATTTACATGTTCAATAAACACATTAATATCCCCTTCAATCCTCTAAGAAGAACTCAAATGATAGCCTTGAACATCTGGCTTAAATTGAACAAAATGAAAGAATGAATAAATAAATAAATAAATAAATACAGGGGTGCTATATTTGGAACTACAGAATAAAGCAGAGATATAATACCATATGCAAAGGCTTTGAACCACGAGACATAATCAGTGGTGCAGTATACTGCATAAGGTTTTTAATGCTGTGTTTCCATCTGCATCTTGAAACCAGTCTGCAAAACTCTCATCTCCTTCCAGTACCTAACACAGGCAGCCAGAAAACAGTTACACAAAAGATCACTTACCTCTAATACATTAATGATTGTATAATGAATCCACAGCCCTCCCTTTAAAGTTCTGTCAGGGGCAGGCTCTTAACAGTGGGTGCACATCTGATCAAATAATTTTATCCCAGACCACAAGTAAAACCAGGGAACTAGGGATCAATGTGTCACTCATCTTGAAGGAATAGCAACCTTCCCAGGAGACTGATCGATCTTTGTCAGAATCAGTAGGGGACTGAAAGGGAAAGGTGTAACAGCTGAACAGGAACAAGAAAGACCTCAGTCAATACAATACGCTCACTACCCATCTTTGGCACCTTCAGTCATCTTCTCTGTTCCAACCACATCCTTGTTATTGAATTAGAACAACTAAACCTCTGATCAGGTCCTAGAAAATATTTTATCAATTAAACCTGGAGTGGAATGGCCCTCCAGGACCGGAGTTTCTCATCAATGCAGCAGCCTAAACCCTGAACAGAGTTATAGAAGTGAGAGTTTGTTCTAGGTAATGAACTAATTCCATAAAACGTACACATATATATATATATATATATATATGTGTGTGTGTGTGTGTGTGTGTGTGTGTGTTATCTGGTACCATACTAGGCAAAGACAAGATCCTATAGGTGGTTTCACAGAACCCGATTAGCACTAGTCTTGGTCTACTTTACCTATATTAACATTGGGTAGTCCAAGTTTGCCGCTAATCTATGAAACCAGCCACCAACAGTGGTTCTGGCTGGAAACTAATTTTTAACCTCAGAGCAAATTTTTTTAGGTGCTTCCAACACCAGCTAAAATCATCAGCCGAATAGCTAGTATCTTATTTGTCCTTCGATATACAATACATCCAATGATCGGCAAGGAGGGGATTTATATTGTGCCTCAGTCCATTACATCCCCACTGTGCATCAGAGTTCCCCTCCTCCTCCCCAGCCTCCACCTGCTTTTTGGTTTCATCTAACGGGGGAGGGCAGTTATCTTGCCCACCTGACCTTGGCTTCCTTACAGTTAGCTTCTCCACTTATCTGCAAGTTAATTTATGGGCAAGGGTTCGGGAGTGTAATGTAGTGTAAAATAAATATAACTAGGGCTTCTGTTTTTCAGTTTTTATTAATTTCATTTTTTAATGCTTTTTTTTTTTTTTTTTTTTTTTTTTTAGCTATTTTCAAGTTTTATGTAAATCTTTTTTTTTTTAAGTGCTGTAGCTTTTTATATACTGTATGAAATTACTGTTTTCAGTTACTTTCCAAAATTCTTGAGTGTTTTTTTCTGCCAGTATATGTATAGTAACTCGACAGTACTTATGTCAGGGGCACATACTTCTGGGTTTTTTGTGTGTAGTATTTTTTTTTACATTTTGTCGCAATTTGCAATTCTGTTTTAAATCCTCTGTATCTTAACTGTAATACAGCTTTAAATCCCGTGAACAAGCCTTCATTCCTGATTGTAATCTCATCTCACAAGCAAAGTCTTCAATAGAAATGTAGGAATTTGCTTCCTCAGTAGTTGGGACGGGTTTAAAGTATTCAGAACGAATCAATGATAGATACAAGTCAGGAAGGAGGGACATTGCCCAGCTGCACTGGGAACGTTTTTTTTTTGTTTTGTAGCAAGTTGGGAAAGGGGTCAACATGAATTGAGGAACCATTTGCTGTGTTTTTCCAGTGTTTTCCGGGGTTAATGATTTTAAATGGTTATACTTAATTTCCTTTTTTCTCCTGTCAAAAGAAATATTTTTTCCAGCCTTCATCAGAGAGTGTCCATTAACAAAATAGAGCTCAGTAATACAAATGGGATTTGATTTCAAAGGAGATATTTTTTCAAACAGATGATCAGAGAGATAACAGATACTGTGTAGATTTGTTCTTTAAACTCCTGTGTCTTCTTTTCAGTTATCACCTCTTCCAAAAAAAAATAAAACAGCCACACTCAGTTCAGCCCTGGTCCTTGATTCACTATTTTTATATTTATGTATTTATTTTGGAGTGAAGAAATTAGAAAGGCAGTGCATCCACGCAAAAGTACGTTATGAACATATAAAAGTTTGAGGTGCAGATGAAAAAAGGAGTGAATCCCTGTAACCTCCAAATAATAAATACCAAATTGATAATATTGTCTTTATCATTTCCTAGTAGAGTAGGATAGACATTCCGAAATACATTTCTTAACCAGACACAGTGGCTGTGTCTGTTTCCCCTCTCGTGTTGTCTGTTCCAGTCGATCGCTCAGGCAGGTTTGAAGTTTGCTGCTCATTAGATGCAGTTGCTTGTTCATGGACCATTGCACAAAGGTGAAATGTCAGAGTCCCCTGAGGAACACTCAGTGGAAGAGTTCTCAGTTCCATACAGAATGCAACATGCCTGCCAGCTACAAGAGTCACTCACTTTCTCTATTTACTTATTTCCATGTGTGTGTGTGTGTGTGTGTGTGTGTGTGTGTGTGTGTGTGTGTGTGTGTGTGTGTTGTGTGTGTGTGTGTGTGTGTGAGCAGGTATTACTATCAAAGTGGGAATAAAATTAGAGAAAATGTCCCCACAATGATAGTAACTCCTGAAAAAAACAACGTTTAAATATGCCTTTAAAAAAAAAAAAAACTAAACGTGCCAAAATGTTTAGTTTGTTGTTGACTTTCACCCTGTAGGGAGTTTTGTCTGACTGGTGTTAGAAATAGTAAGTAAAAATATAATGAGAATCAATGAGAAGTCCCCACAAGTATAGGAATACAAACGTGTATGTGTGTGCATTTAAAGTCACATCAACAGACACACAAACGTAACTTGTTTTGAATTTAAGTCAAGCAGATTTAGTTTCAACTTGCTCACTGAATTTTGGCTTATATTCATATCGCTGCTAAATGTATTAGTGACTTGCTGACTCTGCATAATGAAGGGTTGCCCTACCAAATTAACACTGTTTATTTAAAATGTAACTAAGAAATCTCAAACACAGAGTGAAGCAATACATGTACATTTTAATTTTGTAACCTTTAAATAAGCTCACTATTCATGAAGGACAAGATAGCATTAAGATGATGGGAAACATACCGTTGCACAGAATACGCTGTTGTGTGTCCACCAGTTCTGTGCTATCGCACTTCGGTGCTGAGCCACACATGAGAAGCGTGGCACCCACTGCAAAATTGGTGGACACATTAAAAGTAAATCACATCCATACCAACACAGCCAAACTGGCCACAAATGATGGACACACAACCCTGCCAGACATACATGATTGTATTTCTAAAATGGAGCTTGAATTAGTAAATCCTGTAATGTAAGTGGTCAATTTAAAACTTCAATTATAAGTGGTTCTTCCACGTTGATGGATATTCGACAGTTTTCATCCAGACATAACGTATCGTGCAATCCTAAAACACCCATCCGATTGGTTAGAACTAGAGTTGCGGAGAGCACACAGCACGGTCATTACCTGTCATCACCCTTAAAGTGTCAAGGCCAGCGATGAAGTCAGCAGGCTCTGTTGTTTTCTTTCCCCCTGCACAGTAACTGCTGGCCTTGCCCCTTCAAATGAGCCGACTTCACTCATTCACATATGGGAATGAACACAGTGCTGGGGCAGGTGGAGATCACGCCTGACTGACTGCCTGACTCAAAAACAACCTTAGCACTCTGATTAACATTTCTGTTTGATGTGAAAGTCATAAAGAATTATTTAATTAACCACACTGTTACAGAAACAGAATTACAGTGCCTAATTTAATGATGTATATATAATTCAATATGATGTGTTTTTTTTCTTTCCCCAGTAAAATAATAAGATGCTATAATATAAAATAGATACTATAAAAATTGTATTTTAATAATAATAATAATAATAATAATAATAATAATAATAATAATAATAATAATATGTATTTTATAACAAGGAAATGCTGCTTCTTCTATGTTTGATATGAGATTGGATATTAATTATTTGTTTGAAATTTTAAAAAATCACACATTTCTATTATTTAATGCCAACATGGTCCAGTCACAATCGCAGCAACCCATGCTGCATTATAATGTGGTATGGTATATTAATAGTCAACAAATCCCTCAAATACAATTAAAATGTATGAATATGAATAGTAATATCATAATACCTATGAATTATTAAAATACAGAACGTTCAATCAATATTTTCAGTGCCACAAAATAAATATAACATTTTTGTAATATCAATAAACTATGCAAATCTGTTTATAGAGTCAGATTGAGACAGCATGTTCAATAATTGCATTTTTTAAATCTCATAGTTCCCATGCAAGTTTTGAAATGCAGTCAGATGATTAGCTCCAACAGAGATAATATCACCAGGGTGCTTTATCCAGAATTCACGACTCATATTACATTCCGCTCGTGTTGCAAGCACAAAAACGAGAGCTCTGAAAAAAGACAGACTTTACAGTGTTTTATGTTGATCATTATTTCTCACACAGGAAAAGGCACAACAACAACAAAAAACATTGTCAGTGTGCAAAACAAACAAAAAAAACATTGCCTCGATGTGTGATACACTGAAATGCTTTTCCGTCTGTGTAGGCTGCAATCGATACATAAAACTATGAAGCCATAAAAAACTCACATACTGTCTTAACATTATGTGACTTCTACATGTACAACACTGGTCTACTTACAGTGACCGGCTCCATTGCGTTACACCTTTATTTTTAAATGTAATTGAGATGTTTTGACATCTGGAGCATTCCATTTATTATATTGCTGACTACTTCTGCCTAAATAAAATGAAAAAAAAAAAATAGTTTGCAAACTTTAAAATATGAGATGGAAAAATACAGAATCCCAACACAGACAATAATGGCAGAATTCACACAGCATTAACTCTACCACTGTGATAAGTTTGCACTATTCTACATAAACAATAAAATTGTTAAATCGTCCCGGTTCTGTTATTGTATTCAAATGTGTTCTTTAAAGTACAAAACTGCCTCTGTGTGTTCAGCAAGTTAACAGTAATTTATTAGATTACGCTAGCACCTTTAAAAAAAAAAAAAAAACAATCTTATGGATTATGTGTTTGATAATTCATATTTTCTTTAACTTCCAAGACCATGGCTAGTTTTGTCTTGTTAGTTAGCTCTTGAAGAAAAAAGGCACAATAAATATATATATTATATTTATATATATTATATATATATAATATATATATATATATATATATATGTATGTGTGTGTGTGTGTGTGTGTGTGTGTGGTGTGTGTGTGTGTGTGTGATATATCACATGATTAAATGGTAAAAGCTGATCTAATAGTGAGTCTAAAAATTTCCCGGTTCTTCATTCTAGAAATCTGATAACCCTAACAGTGGTAAATGTTTTGTGAATAAGGCTGTAAAAATGGTGAAGTAGTCAGAAGACCTTGTGACAGAAATATAATGAATCGTGGTTGTAAATCTCCCTCCTGACCTGTGAGGGCGCTAAGCAGCGAAAATAGGGTCCTTTGGACAGGCTGGCCTGACAGTTATTTTCCTGGGTCGGGAAGTCGGTCAGTCTAGAAGAAGGTGAGACTCAGTTACAAGAACGTATTGACCCGGAAGGGAAACGAAGTAACAGCTTCAGATTGTAGAGACAGCTGCACTCGTTTATCAAGGGGTCATGCGTGACGACATAAAAGGGGCCGGAGAATCGTAATCTACTCCTTCACTTGGTTTTGCATTTAAACTAGAAGGACCATGAGAGACGCAGTAACAGCTGTTATAAAAAGAATATTCGTGAGTGTTTTGTTTGTTTTGTGCTTGTTGGTAATTGTCTTGTTTGTAAACCACCAGATGGGTAACACATATCCGGAGCTGTCGCCTTGGGCCAGCACAAAACCGGATCAACACTTCACTACAGTCATTAATAAATTATTATCGTCCACCACAAGCACTACTGCACGCATCCGGACTGGTGAACGTGGCTAGTATTATTGTGGGGTGGATAACAGGTATTTATTATTTGGGCTGTAATCCCTGTCTCAGTGCTTTACACATTGGTGTGTATAGCTGGAGCTTATTGTTTTGTTGCCAGACCGGGATTTACAAAAACAAACGTCCTTTTTCCCAAACCGGATTACAATTGTCTGTCTGTGATTATTCCTGCACCGCATCACCTCTGCACCAATTCATAACCAGCAGCCACTTTGCCACAGGACTCTGTTGTTTGTTGAAGATCCCTCTCATAGATTCTAGTGCTTTATAACAGCTTAGAGATACAGAATACTATGTGCATTTTGTTTTAAAAGGGGTTCTAATCTACAATGTTGTCCATAAAGAACTTCACAAACCCTGTACTGCCCTGTCCCTATGCATATATTTGTTATTTCTTACTGACAATGGAAAGATTACCAGTTTGTTTTTGCACTTTAGAAAGAAAAATGGTGCAAATGCTGCACTGGAGTTAAAATTCTTATTGACTCTGTAGCCCAGTATATCTTTTATTAGGTCACATGGCCACACACTGCAGTCTTTTAATTCAGGGCTCCAGGCTATAACACATTTCAGATTGCAGTCAATGCAAAGGCCTTCAGCTGTTATCCTGATTGTGTCATTTCCTTCACATGGACATTTGAGACTGAGATTCTGAACCAAGCTCAAGATATTTGGTTTCCCGAATGTTTATGTAAAGAGCCTTGTGTAGCTTTGCCATTAAAGAGACTTTAGCTTATGTGCTTTAAAGTGGCATGATCCAGGTGTGGATTATCCAGTCCCTACTGTATGTAAATTAGCTGTACATGCTTTATGGTAATCAGTAAAGGGCTAGATTCTCAAAACTATTAACTCCAAATCGTCATTAACACTTTTTTTCTGAAACTTCTAAAAACTAATAAAAAATAACTTGATTCTTCATTCAATCCCTTGAATTAAATGTCTTAGTTGTTTATTTCTGGTTTGGGAATTTTATTGCATTAAATAGCTTTGAGAATTTAGCCCAACATGTACTAATTACAGTTAAATGATAATTTATGAAATTAGAAAAACACCCACATCTTAAAATTAATTGAATTAATTTTTCTTCAGAAGGTTTTGCATATGTTGCTATACAGATATATTTATCTTGAACCCGCTTGGCAGAGGGGTGATGGCTTGGCCATGTGGAGGAACTCCCATGAGAATAAATAAACCAATACAATAGGTTGTTGCAAGGGTAGATATAAGAAATAGGAGGTCGAGGAATGGGATCAAAATCGAATGCAAAAGGAGAAGGGCAGTGGCTGTTTTTATATTTGGCTACTAATTAGATAAGTGTTGTGGGGTTTTTCCTTCCACTTCAGTTTCCAAACCACATTAAAAGTGTTAAATGTGAATTTTGAGGCCGAGGAGGGTAATATCTATCCCGCAGTATTGCAGTTCACCAAGCTGAAGAGAGGTTTGGGGTGAATGCTGTTTTAAGTGTGTTAATGTTTCAATATGTCCTGGGTAAGCAGCCATAAGGTTCTAATCTGTGTGCTGACAATGCTTTTAGCGGGTATGTTAATAAAGACAGTCACTGGCCAATCAATATGACCATTATATGGGGCATACGCTTTGTTTCCAATCCTGCCTTGAAGCCTTAGTTATAGTACAGAGACCAGAGCAAGGAGTGATGCAATCGAGTTGGAAGTTGCATAATAGGCAAGCTAAGTCAGATGACTTACATCTCCTGCACAACTGTCTGATTCAGTCAGCAGTCCTCATGATACAATGAAAAGAGCATTAGAAATCTCTTCTATTATGAACTACTTCTTTAAGAAAGCTAAAGATGTTGACAAAGATGACAGCTACAGTGTGTAGAAATTGGATAAATACACAGCATTGCCTATTATATGTGTCACTAGAAGTTCAGTATACATAATTGTGGCAAAGTAGTTTGTAGTGCACAGGTGCAGTGGTGATGCGGTGTTCAGGAATGATAGACACAAGACAGTTCACAGTGAAAAAGAAGCTCTTTATTTAGGTAAAAACAACACAGAAAACGAACTCACATTTTCTTTATGAACACAGTTTGTCCTTACAGGTCTTTCCGTAACCATAATCAAGGAACAGATTGCTTGGCCACATCCCCTGATATACCTTCAGTCACACCCCTTCAGTAGTGAATGCAATCACGTATCCTCCAATCCATGACTGACACATCGCCTACCACATTAAGGCGATGACTTCTAGTATTATTACTCCGCCTCCTTTCTGGATGGCCGACTTCCAACTGACCCTGGAATGAACTGACAAACCATCTAGTCCGTGGTACACTGTTCCTGCTATACAGCCCCCTCACAGGTCGGGAGAGAGATTGTTGACTCAGATTCATTCACTCTCTGTTACAATAATAAAATGTGGATTTGTAGAATAATTCTTGCTTAAGAAAATGTATTTGTAGCGTTCCAGTACCTTCAGATTTATGCCAGACTATGCCATTCGGAGCGAGCAGATCTGCCACTGCTTTGACAGCGAGCAGTTAACATATTGTAATTGGAAACTTCATCAACAGAAAGTCTAAAATGTAATCCATGCTGCTAGAAGTTTAATAATTTGTCAGGCTTTTTGATTATTACGGTACCGAAATGAATTGAGACTCTGTCAGACAGGAATGGCAGACAAAAATAAAGCCAACAAAAGACATTATTGCCAGCCACTGAAGATGGGCAGCCTAGAGGCTTAGTCCTAGATTAAAGAGATTTCACAGGAGGAAGATGTTTGGGAAGGGTGAATAGTCAGTTTAAGAAACATGTTCAAAAGCTCAAATAAAATGTCTGAAGTAGTGGGTTGTGAATTAAGCAAAATATTATGGAAAACATTGGGTATTTACACTCATGCAAAAAAAAAAAATAGTTTATAATGTGCTTTGACCCACAATGAAGGTACTTGATGCTTGTCACTGGCTTTCGCTGAGGTAATTACAATATGAACTAGCCCTCCCCTTAGGAAACCAGAGTCCAATTACATTTGGTTTGATTCAAATAAAATGTCTCGGCTGAATGTTAAAACCTTGTTATATATAAAAAAAATGTCTTTAAATTCTTTATGAGTGCCAGGTTATATCCTTCATGAATGCAAAATATTTCCAATTGGAATGTATTGTTAAAATAATTATGAATGCCCCTGGGAATACAAGGAATATACTCTTATTTCCAGTTAGTACTAGTGGAAATTCTGTTTCAGTTATGAAGGCTACGGGGCAGAAGGATGTTAAGATACATTGCACATGTATTGCCCTTGCTGTAACTTTTATCACTGTATAAATTATACTGAAATGTTTATTGTCAACAAAATATGTGTATTTGCTATGCTAATTTATTAAATACCAATGAACCTAACTTGCACAAATAAAATGAGATGGCAATGGTCTTCAGCTACACAATTGCCATCGTTTCCAGAATATAAGTTCCCTGCAAATCTAAGTTCCAGTTCTTCAATTTGAAGCTGTCGGGGGACATATTCTAATTAAGACATTTGCATCCATGAAAATGCACTTTAATTAGCTGCAGATTCTCAATCGGATTTTATGCAGAACCTGGATTTTATTCTTTAACCATTCTGAAGTAGATTTTGGATTTGGATCGTTGTTGTGTTGGAACGTCCAGTTGCGCTTTAAACCAAGTTTTATAGCGGAGGGTTTCATATGATTGGCCAGTATCTTTTGGTATGCGGTGGAATTCATTTTACCATGTAGTGGAACTACATTTCCTGTGCCATTAGAGGAAAAACAGCCCCCTAGAAGGATACTACCACCTCCATGCCCGACAGCAGATATGGTGTTCTTTTCTTTGTACGCCCCAAAAGACTTTCTCAAAGCATAACGACTATCAGCGTGACCAAATAGCTCGATTTTTGTTTCATCCACAAAACCTTTTACCAGAACTCATATCTAGAATTCAACTGTCATTTTGCAGACTTTAAGTGATTGTCTTTGTGACGTTTTCCTAAATGTCTTTTTCCTTGACCAGCGACCACAGAGACCTTCACCATCTCGGATTGTTATTAACCTTTCTCACACTTTTTCTACTTGTTCTTGGTGAAAGAACCTTCTTTTCTCCAGACCGAGGGAGCGTTGTGACAGCACCATGAGTCTTGTACTTCTTGATAATAGAAACAATAGCTGAAATTGGGATACTCAAACACTTGGAAATCTTCTTGTATCCTTCTCCAGCTTTATGACAATAAATCATTTTCTGCATAAGATCTTCAGATAGTTCTTTACTTTTTCTCATATTGACTTATTGGTAAAGGACAGCAATCATTCTATAGATAACCCATTATACTCTCTAAGAAAGTTCACCTACAATCCAGCTTTTTCTAGACTTTTCTAGAATTAGGTTCTGCATTATCATATAGAAATTTCTAGCACCTTTTAGACAATACTATCATAGCATCAAAGGGTATAAATACTTCTGAATTAGTATTTTTAGAGTTTTGTAAAAAAAAAAAAAAAAAATCTGAAATAAATAATTGTAGACATCTATTTCTTGTAACTTTTTGTCCTCATCCACAAAAGCAAAACTTTTGCTACAAAATATTTTTCTCAAAATTGTTTGTTTTTGACAAATTATAAATTTCCATTGGGGTACTGTATGTAAACTTTTGACTACAACTGTACATATAACTAGGGCTGTGCTTTTTTCACAGTAAAAAAAAGGCCAGGGATCCTAGAAATGTGTTTGCTGCAGAATAACATGGAAAAACACAGATTTTCTGTGCTGGCTGAATTTTTTTTGATAACCAGATCAATATACTTATCATATAATAATAATAATAATAATAATAATAATAATAATAATATCTTTATATAGCACCTTTCATAATGGACCATCATCACATTGTACTTTACAGAGGCAGGCTGTGAACTGTGCATTATATGCAGAGTCACTTACAATAGGACATTGATTTAACATCTCATCCACAGGAGGTTAAGTGAATTGCTCAGGGTCATGCAGTGAGTCAGTCAGTGGCACAGGTGGGATTTGAGCCAGTGATCTTCTGGTTACAAGCTTTAGACTTTAACCAACCTGTCTCCTTATATAATCATCAACAGGCAATTTTGCTTTAAATTCAGTAAACATACTTGTTCAATAAAACGTGTACAGTGGTGAAGGTTGAACGAGGCGCATTGACACGTTCATGCTGAAACGTATCTCCAGCTTACTTCAGTATCCAGTGCATTTTTACGACTGAACAAACTGTATAAAGATGCCGAAAAACCATAAAAATCACCTCTAAAGATCGGGTCAGTGTGTGGCAATAGCCTTCCAGGTGACAAAGACTAACTCGGAGATAAACTAATATGAATACTATTGTTACTGTATTGTTTTGTATTATTAGGCCCTTCCACACAGAAGTGTTTGTAATGTTTAAAGTAAAATGGTAAGTTTGTTAATATTATTGATTAATGGCACTCTAGTGAGTGTGTAACTTCCTTCGAATTTGAATGTGTACCAATAAAAGCACTGTTTGTGTATCTTATAATGTGACACAGGGAGGAGCTCTATTTTAATTGTGGAATAACGCAGATTTTTATTGCTTTTATTGTGGAAAGCTAGGATCCCTGCTTACTTCAATAGGTTGCCAGGTTCAAAGTATCATTTTCTTCAGTTGTTATACAACAAATGTTCTTAAACATTTAGGTGCTTACCTGAAAGACAGTAATTGCGACATTTTAGAATTTTTTTTATGTCTACCTTTTAATTTTAATTTCACCACCATCAGTGAATTATCAAACAAAATAAAAGCATAAATAAATGTAACAATAACAGACATGTGAAATGTCCACTTCTAACTGAATAAAGTGATTTTCTCACTATACTGGAAAAACAAAACCCGAAGAAAAATATAACTCTAACAATTGAACTGATCAAAAACAAGTCTGGACCATCTGATTCAACATCCAGTGTGTTGGAGGCATTGCAATATAGTTATTTCAGGCTGATATTCAGGTCAATGCAAAACCAACAGTGAATTTAATTGAAATCTTTGGCCACAAAGGAAAACAGCACTTATGATACTTGTTAGACCCTCCTGTAGGTCTGTCATGCACAGAAATCAATCCTAATTCTCATGCATGAACATGAGTAATATTTCAAAAGGAGCTGTATCAGCAGAACAATAAATAAATAAATAAATAAATAAATAAATAAATAAGCATGGGAAATTCACAAAGCCAGTTACTCCACAATGTTACAGTTTTAGCATTGTTTTTCTGAAAAACCTTTTAACATCTTTTAATGTTAAAAAATAGAAATGAACAATTTAGAATACCTAAGAGAATTATATTCATTAGTTGTTCGTTACAAGTTGGTTGTTCAGAAATTATGTTTCAAACGACATTTACTGTGCTAAAAGACAACCATACCTTATATATTAACTCAAATGTCCAATGGGATATGCTACTACCCTGTCGAGATTCCCATTATGCAACTAAAACTTTGCTTCTCAGTTCAGAAAACATCAACTTTTATAGAGTGGTTCTATAAACAGTCTAGCAAAAACAAATCTATTCAATTATCATAGACATCTTTCAAGTTATTAGCTTAAGTATGCATAGGTTTGTAATGTGCTTTTATTTACGTATTTTCTTGCTGTGGATTTCAAAGTTTTGAAGTCAAACCAAACACCAGGGCTGACAGATCAACAGATCAACACAATAGTACATAAATGTTTATGATAAGCAAATTATTAGTTCAATAAAGGGTTCAATTAAGTAACTGAGAGCTTGGTTGGAACTAAAACCAGCAGGGCAGTGATCCCCAGGACCAGAATTGAGAACCACTGCTCTAGAGAATAAGTGCTGAAATATTCAAATGTTCCTACACGTCTCTGTGGGTTTGAATTTCAGTTGGATTCAAATCACAGTTAAAAACCAATCAGCCCAGTTTTCGCTATGGATTCCAGAGAGAGCTTTGCATTGACTCTGGTGCTCCCACGAGTTAGAAAAAAACCCTAACCCTAACCCAAAATTAGCAGGTACTGTTACTCCTCATTGCACTACAGCGGACCCTAGTGACCAGGCACCTGGTGAGCTCAGGTGGACCCCTGCAGGGCTGGCCTTTGTCCTCCAGAGGTCAACAGCTCATTGGCATCCACTCTTGAGTTCCTGGGTGTGAAAGAAGAAACTAGCTTAGTCGTGGTGACAGAGAACGCCCACTGAACCCTCATCTCTCCTGAGCTGTGTGGGGAATTGCTGCGGTGAAGTGGAAAAAAAAAACCTAAATTGGGGAAAAAATTGAATAATTGGGCCCGCTAAATGAAAAATAAATAAATAAAACAAATCTGCGTTAACAAATAGCCTCTTTTTTTAAACTGTTTCTTTCTTTGAAGTGCTTTTATTACAGACGCTATACAACATTGAATTAATGTGCTTTTATCAGTAATACATTGTGACTTGTTTTTTAACATATGTCTCTTCTTGTGCTGGAAAAACAATAAACTGACAAAAAAACAACCATGACAGGTACATACTATGTTATGTATGGGATATATACATACATATATATATATATATATATATATATATATATATATATATAAGGCTACTGCTGTCCTCCCTCTGCACTGCAGGGTGCTTGCTGAAGCTTGGGTCCTAGTGCTGCTTTTCAAAAGAGAGAGTGCTCTTTTTAAATGAGAACTCCGCATTTAGAATTTTCTGTCTGTTCCTAATGGCAACATTCATCACGGAAATGAATCCCCCTAAATGCAAATTGAATTATTTCATAACTTAATTTTTGTGAAGTCAGCACCAAAGCAGTTTAAATTGTCCACTCATCAAAAGTAAAGTAGTCTCATTTGACTCAAATGCGCAATGATACATTTTTAAATGGTCTTTTGCAATGCAGTTGCGTAATTGTTATAGGCCCAAATGATGCGCTGTTTTTGCTAGAAGAAAAAAGTCTATGGGAACCTGTCCAAAGTTTCTAACTATTGATTTGACCTTCTAATGCTGGAGGTGCTGTACTGATGCTTTCACAAAGTATCATTTACCCATGTGTAAATCTTTTCACACGATGTAGCCCTAACCTAAAGCCTAACCCTTTTCTGATACAATTGTGTACTTACATATATTGTGCAAAAAGCTGTACACATTAAATCCATTGTCACTATGGATAATAACATTGTAATTACGTGTAAGTACTATATTTACTAAGTAACTACTATGTAACTACACAGTAATTTGAGGTATTTAATGTAAATGTTACCGAAAATAAACCATAGTTTCAACAAGATCCACTCCAAACATCATAAAAAGTTATAAATGACCAGTAATGAAACCAAGATCCACTCCAAACATCATAAAAAGTTATAAATGACCAGTAATGAAACCAAGCCCATTTTATTTGAAACTATTCTAAACCCCATGGTTTAGAAGGCAAGAGAAAAAAGAAGAGTGAGTATTAATTTAAAGTACAGTTGTCCTTTCATTCTGCTTTTTCAGCCAATATCAGGAAAGTTCACAAGCAAAATACTCTACGGTCCAACAGTTACTGTTAGCCTGTGGGGTAAGGTGAACTTCAACAGTAACCTTTAAAGGAGTATAATTTAAAGTCTGCTGCATCTGCCCCAGAAGGAATTTACATGTTTTGCTCACTTCAAGGATAAATCAAAGAACAAAAAGAAAAGGCTACACTTATTTTTTATGAAAATGCCTGTTTACAATGCTGTAACGTTCAAGCTCCATTGGTTGAACAAATTCTTCAGCAATATTTTACATTAAGTGTCTCTAATCATGTGTATTTACATAGTAGTTACTTAGTAAATACATGGGTACTTACACATAATAACACTGTTGCAATGCATAGGTACAATATAATTAATTTGTACAGCTTTTTGCACAATCTATGTAAGCAACAACTGTATCAGAAAAGGGTTAGGTTTAAGGTTATGGTTAGGCTTAGGGTTGTATCGTGCAAAACAAGTACACATTAAGTACATTGTATCTATGCATAATAACATTGTCATTATGTGTAAGTCCATATGCATTTCCTAAGTAACTACTATGTAAATGCACAGTAATTAGAGACACTTAATGTGGAGTGTTACCAATTCTTCCTTCAATTAATGACAGGTGGTCAGTTCTAAGAAGTCATCCAAGAAAACATGACGCATTTCCAGCCTATTGTATGAAGGACTTGCACCAGAAAAAGGGAGAAGAGGGGTTAGGTTACTATCAGTAACACATTGCCTATAGGATTTCATCTCAGCAGTTAAAAGCAACCTTCTGGCCTCAACAGAGAACTCAGAATCATGTCAGGTGTACATTGGATCAGATCAATCATATACCGTACATCCTACCCACATGTACAGTTTCACTTGAACCAGATTAAATAAAGAGGCTGGATATAACACAGTGATACATGTGAATCAATACTTTGTTCATATACAACCTTTAGTTCCGTGACCAAAGCTAGGCCCCAATCACATGTCTTCTAAGGTTATATCAGACTACCTGACAGCTGAAAGGAATGGAGTGAGAAAAACGTAACAGTGCTTTGAATTCATATTATTGGAATTATGCAATGCCAAAAACAGATGGCCTTTAAAAAAAAACAAAAAAAAAAACAGTTATTCTGAGGGCAAAAGGTCTAATTGGAAGGTCTTAATGAAAAATGGCTTTCGTTCCCCAGTAAACCATGGGTAACATATCAAACATTCTGTAAAGGTGCAGATTTACATGGTAATGATATCCCTGGCAGAAACCATAAACCAACCAAGACATGATATCAACTCCAGTCTGTGCTTTACTGTAATCTACAAATAACTGCTGCAAAGTGTTCCAGTACAATGACATGACCGAGGATATCAAGCACGTCCACCAGTGATTAACATGTAAGTAGCATGTAAAAATAATTTTTTTGCTGACAACATATAAATAAAGTACTTTATAATACCTTTCTAAAAATGTATACATTGTTTATATTTTTTTGCTTAACTTCTAATAAAAATGGATTTGAAGTCTCTCCCGAGCGGCCCAACCAAAAAACAAAAGCAACTGCTGCCAGTGACGTCAGTTTGAGGACAAACAGGCCGTGTACTGCAGAAGCCCGCATTGGATCGGGCTTGTTTATCAAACGGTGAAGGTATTTTGCTCTGTACTGTACAAAAACATTTTCACCACAGTACAGCGGTGTGTTATTCAGTTCTGTGGGAACTCTTATAATACTGGACATAGCATCCACGCATTTCTGAAAGATCTGTCAACAAGCCCCGTTCCAGCAAAGCAGTCCACAAAATGGAAGTTGCAAGGGTAAGTATAGTTTCTTCATTTAACATATTACCAAAAATGTATAATTAATGATAATATGGTAATTAAACCAAAGTATAATACATCAGCCAATGTGTAGGCCTACATGCAAACATAACTACCGTATATAGCTACACATACACACATGTAGCCTACATATGTGTTCGGGAAATAGACATAGATAGCTGTACATTGATGTGTAATCAAACCCAGTTTAAAGCAGCTTCCTTCTTGCTTTTTTGTACACAAAATCTTCAAAAGTCCCCAAAATTAAGTCCAGTGCTGATGCTGTTTTCGATTGCAAGATACCTGCGTACTGAAGCAGATAAATCCTGAGTATTTTCTCTGGGCTGGTTTAGCAAAAAACTGTCTTTCATTAATTGATATCCACTCAGCAAGATAACTAATGTCCCCCTTTGCAGTTTGTATATTCTTCTCCTTTATATTTTTTAGGATTTGCTGACCTGCCCTCACCTGTGGTTTCCTTTGTTGTTGGTCAGTGCAATGAACCAGAATCTTTTTTTTTTTTTAAATCTATGCCTGTACTCAATTTCAAGTGAACGTAACACAATGGGTTCGGATTTAGTCCAATTGACAAGTAACAAAAATCCAGTTTGCTGTTTGAATACAATCGAGTGTCACTATTTTTTTTTTCAGTTTTTTAATGTGGTAATTAAATATAAATACAAAAAATCATAACATCTCATCCTGCAATTAAAATATTTTAAAATAACAGCTTCCATTTGATGTGATACCACAACTTGAAACTAAGCCATTACTTGCCAATCATTATTACCAAGTCTCCATGCTGGTGGTGGCTGATTTCTCACCCGCATATTATCGCCAAAATATGTGGCCTTGTTACCGGTTCAAACCGGTAAGGTACTGCTCCATTACTATTTCTTCCATCTTCAGACATTTGGGACTATTCATGTCCCGGGTCACTTTCATTTTCGCTGTCATTGTCGTACAAATTATAGCAATCAGAATACCAGCTGCTGGTATCTCTATCATTTTCTGTATGGGACTCCATTTGATACATTTCAGGCATTCTCTTTCTATGCTGGTCACCATTTTCTATATTGGTCACCAGTCATTTTTCAAAAAAAATAATATTGTCAGTAAAAATGTCATACTGAGTACTTGCAACACGCAAAAGTTTGTATATAGTGGAAACTTATCCTTTAAATATCCAGGATACAGCAGCATGGGGAACCTCAATCTCAGCTGATACAGCTTGGCCAAAAGTTTTACATCACTTACAATTTTAGGATTGCGACATCATTTTAAAAGAAAAACTGTATGAACATAATTTAGATATTTTATTTAACATCATGTAATCAAAGAAACAACCAAATGAATTTGAAATGTCACATTTTTCAATGTATGTCAGTTTTTCGTTAAGTATATGGAAAACTACAAAGGGGTATGTGATTCAATATGTTAACGTAACATTATTCAGCAGGTTTAATTCGACTTTATGAAGCAAAATGTGTTAATCCTATAGGGTGATGCAAAGCAGTTGGCCCTAGCTGTAAGATAAAAAGCCTGCTTCCTCTGTCTGTTAATGGTACATTATGTGCCACATGCATTTAAGCAATATGTCTGATGCAGCAACCCTTACCTTCTAGATAAACTGTGACAACAATTAAATGCATCAAGTTGAATGCATTCTGCAAACAAATAAAATCAGTTACCCATCAGTTAATATCCAGTGCTATTATGAATAGCAAACTAGCTTTTATGTTTACAATACCTTTAAAATATATGTGAAATAGTTTGCATCACTTGATTTTCAAGGTGTGGTATCTGAAACATAATCAACAAGTACAACATCATCTGTAATTGACAAACCCGGGACTGGAAGACCCAAAAAGCTGTCTAACAAGGATCAGCAATACTTGAACATAATATCCTTAAGGAATAGAAAGACGACAAGCATTGATGAATTGACAACAGAACTGGCAGAAGGCACAGGTGTCGTTGTCTATCAAATCCACAGTACGAAGGTCACTCTTGAAATCAAGACTTAAAGGATGTGTTGCAGTAAGAATACCTCTGTTAAAAAAGGGGAAGAACACAGAAATTGGATTATGGAAATGGTCAAAGGTGCTTCATACTGTTGATTTGATGGACAAAGACACCTGTGTCTTCTGCCAGCTCTGTCAGTTCAATGTTTGTTCCCCCTTCCCATGAACACACAACCCCGAACGAATGTTTCGAGCCTCTATCGATACAGCTGTGCCGAGAGTCTATTATCCCGTACTCACTAACTATACACATTTTAATCTGCACGTGAAGTGATTGTGCCATTCTCGTGTCGAAATACAAATATACATTTTAGAACACTGTGCACCAATATATATACACCAACATTAACCCTTTGCAGTCCTATGTTGGACCAGGTACGACATTACAATTTTCCCTTTCCAGTCCGATGTTAGACCCTGTCCGACATCATCAAAAAGACATAAAGCACAGGTCTCTAGTCGTTTTTTCTCCTGGAAAAGGCAGAGAAAACCTTTCAATGGCCGAGTGAGACTGATAGGAGCCGAATGAAACTGAAAAAAAGTGTGTATCTCATAGACCCATGCATTACAGAGATAACACGAACATAACAAAGAAGGCAGCTGCTTCTGCATCCAGCGCTCAAAGAATATCACAGACATTTGCAGAGCTTTTTGAGATGTTACAGTAATAAAATAATGAATTGGATCACATTATTAAGGAGTTTGGTGATAATACAAGTGATAAGGAGACGATTTATCAGTATGCACGTCTATAAAGAGGTATGTGAAAAATACAGTGAACACGGGGTTGAGCTTGACTGTATATATATTTTAAATAGCGCGTGTAAAATAAACAGCACAGGTGAAAATAAATTGGACCTGATGTGCCTGACAATTGCTGAATAAATGGACAGCAAAGGGTTAATACACCACACACAACACAGGGGCAGGGCACACTAACACATATCTTCCCCCCTTGTGTGCAGCACACATGGTGTCAAAGGCCACCTCCCCCCTTAAAATCCTAAAAGTCTCGGTAATAGTCCTGGGCCAGGACCAGAGGCTTTAAGGAGCCCATGGGCGGCAATGTTGACAGTGGCCATGCTGTCATCAGAAACGCTGTCAGCTCTCAGGTTGACTCCTTCATCCGGGGCAATTCCGGCAGCAGAAATGCTGCCATTGGCACCGTTGGCAGCGGCAATGCTGGCAACGACACCGCTGTCAGCAGACGTGCTAACAGTGTGTAGGCTGGCTCCTCCAGCCTTGGCAAATCCCCGGAGGTCAGCAGTAAAGGATCTCCTGGCAATAGTGCACGGGCTTCCCCAGGTGATGGCGAACATGCTTCCCCAGGCAATGGCGAACGGGCATCCTCAGGCGATGCAGGCTCGGCAGCCCTAGGAGTTGTAGGCCAGGCGGTCTTAGACGATGCAATCTTGGCAGCACTAGTCAGTGTGGGACAGGCAACCCCAGGCGGTGCGGGACAGGAAACCCAGGCGGTGCGGGACAGGAAACGCCACGCGGTGTGGAACAGGCAGCCCTAGGCAGTGCGGGACAGGCAACGCCAGGCCATGCTCTTGGGAGCAGCAAGTAGTCTCCCTCTTCCAGTAGAGGTGGCAGCTGCAGGTTGTCTCCTGGTCGCGAAGGCAGGAGCATCACGCAGTGTTCGGAACAGCTGCAGCCTCAAGTGGAGGGGTTGATTGTTCCCAAAGGTGAGCAGGGAAGCCATCTCCAGGCCTAAGAAGGGGGCAGCATCTCCAGCATCCAAGAAGAAGGAGCCGTCTCCAGTTGTATTCTCATACAATAATTTTGAATTCTCCTGCTGCTCTTAAAGCAAAACGTCCTTTTTCTCCCGGGACTTGAGATCTTGCAGACTCCATCTGCCCATTCAGCATTGAAAGGTCACAGTATCACATGAGTTCAAGTCCAGGAACTAAAAAATAAATAAATATGGGAAAACTGCAGGCAAGATGACAAGAAGTAAAATGATATACAGTATGTCTGCTTTAATGTTATTAAAGTGGCCAAGCCTTTGCTTGTCATTTTAAAGGATTACATGTAGATATTATGTTTATCTAGAGCCATGGCTTCTAATTATAGTGGTTTTCAGGCACTGGAGTCTGTTGCATTCTTAAGGCTACTGTGGCAGGCTGGTGAGTGGATAGAGGCCCAGAGACAGTCTGAAGTTCAAAAAAATTATTATTTTATTATAAATACACAAAAATAAAAGGGCACAAGGGCAAAATAAAAAATCTTCAAACACAAATAGAAAGACAACAAAACAAAACTTACAAAAAAAATAAGGTTTCCAGGCTGGGCAATGCCTTCACTGGAATCAAACTTTCAAAAATACAAACAACAAAACACCAACCTGCTTCCTCAACTCCCTCCTCCTAAATGAGAAGCAGAGGCCTGCTGGGCGCTGATTGATCGTTAATTAACCTAATCAACTAATCAACTCCAGCCACCTGAACACAATGAACCCAGGCAGGTAGGGGAATTTAACCCCATCCCTGCCAATTTCTAAAGGGCTGTGCTCTGCCACAGCTACATTTTTTGCCAGCATGTTTTAATAAAAGATCCCAGACCACCAATGCTAGTGTATGAAAAAAAAACAGCAGGGGATCTTTATTTAGAAATAATTTCACAGAAATGTGACATTCGGAAGACAATGGGCTCCAGTATATAGTAAAATCTATGTGTTAGCCTGTGTTACAGACCTAGAAAGTGGGAATCAAAGATCCAAGCAATTGTTATTATGTTCTAAAAGTAATTGTAACTGTAACCAGACAAAAGAGTGAAATGCCAGATAATGCTGTCCGCTGCACGCCCCTATCAGGGTCAGGGTCCATTTCCAATTCCTTTTTAAAATCAATTCTCAATTCCCAATTTCAATTCCTTCCAAGGAAATGGAATTGGAATTAATATTTTAGAGACATGCCCTGCGATGGGCTGGCATCCCATCCAGGGTGTAGTCCTGCTTTGCGCCTTGTGCCTCCCGGGTTAGGCTCCGGTCACCGCAACCCACAATAGGATTAAATGATTACAGATAATGGATGGATGGATTTTAGAGACCTAATAATTGTTGTGGTTGTTCAACTGCTTTCATTTGAAGCCAATTTGATTGAATAACAGGAACTTCAATGGAAGTAATTTGTTGCCACTGTGAGACTCTCATTTTGACAGCATGCTGCTAATTGTAATTTTGATCAGTGATGTGTTGGAATTTATTAAAAGGGAATTGCAATTGAAATTGGAATTGAACAACAGGAATTGACCCCTGACCCTACCACATATTAGGTCTGAGAGTTCAGAGGGTAGAGTCTGACTTTGGGCTCATGTCCTTTATGGGTCTACAAATGTGACCTGCTCCTTTCAAGACCAATGTTTTTACAATTTATAGACTATTTTCCATTTGGGAAATATCCAAAAAAGATTTGTTATTTAGTCTTGTCTGCGAACTGAAAAGTAAAAAATAAAAAGTGTATTGTTTTGTATGGTACATCAGTCTCATTAGCATAATGTAACCACACTTTCAATTTCATTGATTTTAAGGCACCAGCCGTGTATTGTTAAAACTCCTTTCTATCCTCCAGTCTCTCTGTGTCCTGCAATCTCAGCAAAATCAATTAAGATGCCAAACAGGGAAACTGGGTTCTTCAGCTCTCAGTTAATTTAGCACAAAAGGGACCAAAATACAAAACAATGCATTGCTTTTAGTATTATACAGTATATTGCATTCTACATTACCTCCAAAAGCACACATTGTAGGTATTGTTATATGCTGTCTTATCAATATTCATATGCAACCTGGTTTGCAGAAAAATATTTTGCGTTGCTCAACAGAACTTATACTGTGAGTTTATTCCTGTGCAGTGTAACAACACATGGCACTGGCCTAGTGCAGCAATTCAATAGTTAAAATTACTTTTTTGCATATAAACTAAACTAACTTTGAAAACCATTTAAATCTACATGGAGAATAAAATACAGTAACTGTATTTCAATACTTTGGGGTGTTTAAGTTGCTTGACAGCTATTTACTGACAGAAAAGTTTACATGAGCATGAGCGTTTACCTTTCAATTAGCTTGAGTATTGTTTTTTTTTTTTTTTTTTTTTTTAAGATTTGTTTTTTAACATCCTCGGACAGCTTCTAGTTATTATCTTTGCAGTCAACTAATCAGCTGCCTGATTTCATTATTTCACTTAAATACGACACATGACGGCATTATTTTTGTCACAGAGGCACGTCTGTCTCCTGACAGCTGTTAATTAACCAGTTCAGAGTGCACTGTGAGGAATGCTGTGTGCCTATCTGATACCTGAACAAGAAATGTATGTTACATCCAGCCACTCACTCAAGCCCAGAGAAGGTATCATTGATGTAATTGATATGAATGCTTACTGTAGGGGTCTCGTGAGCGACTGACACCTGTGTGGTGTTGTCAGGACTGGTGAAAAATGATATCTGTCAAGGTGCGAGGATCACTTTCTCCTCAGATACTCAATCAGAGATAAAGACTTATCAAACTGCTTCAGACTCTGAAACATGCAGAGCAAGGAGGTTATTTGCGTAGCTTGCAGTCTTAAAAAAACAACTTTATATAAAAAAGAAAAACACTTGTTGTGTAAGTTCTTGGTTTGTTCACTGATAAAGGCTTCAGGAACATCCATGTCTCCATGATAGACATACACTGGTGAACAACACTAAGGGATCCGACTCCTTTGAGCTTTAGGCTGCTGTGGTGTTCTAAGTATAACCCTCCAAGTGATACAGGGAGCAACATCCTGGTCTTCCACTGCGCTGAACAGAAAAAAAAACTCACCACCACAACCGCCAAGCAGAGCTGCACGTGCAAAAATCATGTCTTCAAAAAAAAAAAAAAAAATTACATTTTAAATAAAATATGCCTTAAATAAAAATAAAAAAAAAAACAACGCAAAAAAATAATCAGCGGTAAAGCGAACTTCTGGTAGAATCAGCAATCTCAGGATTATCTATGCACTTAGCATGCATGCTTTACATCAGTGAAGATGAGGGTTTCAAACCAGTGTTGCAGAAAATAAGAGAAAATCAATTTGATTTGCGAAATGTGTTTTCATTTTTTAATTTAATATAAGCTTTGCATTAGCCGACACTGCTATAATCTGATCATAAACGTGTGAAACACTTGAAAACATTTTTCTAAATTTGATCAGCTGCTTCAAGGCGGATCTGCATGGGGCTCATTCTCAAGATATCAATCTATGTATCTTTCTAAAAATGCTGTGGGCTTTTGGGTTTTTCAGCAATTCTCATTTGTGGAAAATTACTGTGTTCCATGGACCTTCCTGGTGTATCCTCTATGAACCTATGATGTGCCTTCTAATTACCTTATGAGTAACACTAAATATGTAATAACACTGTAACTTGTATATGTTTCACTTGCATTTTACTATTACATTTGTAGTATTCTAATAACAACATGTGAATAGGCTGGCTGTAGGGGAGACGTCAGGCCAGGAAATGAATCAACAGCACAGTGGCAGACTGGAATTTAAACAAAACATACACTGTTAGAAAACAAAAGGCACGAGGGCCAAAACAAACAAACAACACAAGGAACAAACAAGTATCGTGCTAGTTTAAACTAGCACGCGTAGCAATTGTTTACTTTATATATTTCTATTTACCGCCTCTCTCCACTCCCGTTCTCCACTCACGAACACTCAGCCAAAGCTGTAGGTTCTTATAGTGGTGACCGAGGGATTAACTAGCTGTCAATTATCTTGTTAACCCCTCTGTAATTCCATATTTACTAGCTGACCGTCAAGCATTCTCACAAGGTATTTTAATACAAAACAATAACAGGGATGGCGGGCAGCTTTTTGTCCTCCGTGCATTTTAAATAATAATAATACAAAATAACACAAAACATGCACAGGGGCGGTGAGTACCCCGTCACACAACGGCAGCTTTGTAATTACACAATAGCGGTAGAATTACACACAGGAAAATATGATTAAATAACTATGCATTTTGTGTTTACTCAAATTATGCCGACTAATGTACTGTATCACCACTTCCCCCCCCATGGGTTACATGTACTATATTTTCATTTATATTCAATTTACTTTGGTACTTTGAGCGATCGTCAATTCTTAATGAATTTATTGACCTATTGAACCAAAATGCAACTTTATAAGAACTTTCTGTCTCCGCCAAAGTTATCAGTTTGATGGCTTTTAATTTGCACTGACTTCTTCAGGTGACCACAACCTCAAATCAGCCAAGCGACTGGCCTACTATACAGAGTCACAATTCAGTTTTACTGTATGTTTATATCAAATTAAGTACTTCCAACAAACCCATCAGGGTGGGCTGGCATTAGCGTCTCATCTCATAACTCTTGCAGACTGATCTAAATTGGTGTAGGCTTTCTGCTGTTGACCTTTCTCAAGGGTCATCACTTCTCATGGAATTAATTTAACACACTGGTCTGCCTGATATATGGGATCTCTTAAATTGCTCATACATGTCAATCCTAATGCCTATGGAAAGATCTCAGTCAAATACTGTACAGCATAATAGGTATAAATTTTAATAATCGTAAATTGAGTTCAAAGTTGATAGCCATATCAACATTGTCACCATAAACCATATCCACATGAGGCTTAATCAAAGTGATCAGAGTGATAGGACTCAAGGGGAAGCCAGAAAAGGGCATGCAGAGGTTGCGTGACTTGCCCAAGGTGTTGCAGCGAGGCACAGCAGCTAGAATTGAATGCAGGAACCCCAAGTCTTTATCTTTGGATCCCTGAACAGATATTAATGGTTGTTTTCCCCAGTTCACCGCTGGGGAAAAATGGGCCCAGCTGAGATATCTTCTGATTACAAAATAAATAGAAAAGCATAGATGATGCTTGAATAAAAAACCTGTTAGTGGACTCTAGTTCAAAGCCGAAGAAGACTTAGTCTTAGACTGGGGGGGGGGGCAGTCTTCCTGACCCTTCGAGACAAATACCAACATTTTTATATGGCTGAGAGCCGCAATATATACTGTAAACAGGAAATATTTAAAAGGAAGAAACTTCAAATACTAGCATTGTTTTAAAAAAATAATAATTCTCTCGAACATTATAAGGGAATCTTGCACTCTCTGTGCAATAGACCCTAGCTGTTATTTCTTGATAGAACATTGTTTGTGTATAATTTGTATTGTACTGTAGATCTACAGTGTATTAAAGTTTAAATGTAACACACTAGTGTTTTTCCACTATTTCAGTTTATACTGTATGTATTACAAACTTTAAATAAAATATATTCAGTTATTATGAATCAAAATACGACTTCACTGATTTCACCAAAAGCACATAAAAAGACACATTTATGTAAGGATTCTTTCTGACAGGCTCTTCTCTTGAAGATCTGAATGCTGTTTTTTTTTTTAAATGATTTTTTTTTTTGGATGACTACTGCTGTATTAAATACTTTTGAGAGCTTTGTGGATGACAAAGGCACTGTATTTATTTTGAAGGGGATTACAGTACCGACTTACGATAAGACGCAAGATATGTAACTATAATATTAATTGTATACCTGCAGTATAACATTTAAACTGCATTCTCTATGAATAAGGGTGTTTGGCTTCAGTGATATTCCATTCCATACAAAACTTGTTTGAGTCGTTAAATCTTCTTTACTGAATATTGAAAGGAGCATCACTGACTGCTGAGGCTTGCTTTTAAATAGGCCAGCTTGTTTATCTGATCCAGGAGGATATTCAGATGAAAATTTATTGTGATTTGATCATAATGACTGGTGTGTAAGCGATTTGTTGCAGATGAGACACAGTTTCACACATTCTCAAGGTGATTTTACGGGCATTTGTCTGCTTTTATTCGCTGTTTATTGCAGACCTTTCATATTGTCCTTGCGGAGACCTGCGTTGTTTGTACACGATGAAAAGGACAAGGAAAATAAATCATCTTTTTAACAAGCATTGTATTTCCTGACAAGAGCATATTATTCTTCTAGGTTTCCTGAAACAAGAGTTATATGTTTGGCTCTTTGGCGCTGTGGATAGAAGTGTATGTGAAGCCCTCACAGACCCCCCCCCCAACACACATACACACGTACACCCACTCACCCACACACACATACACACACACACATACACATCTCGAAACTCTGAAAACCTCTTAATGCTTTGGTTTCTTGATTAACTAATGTGGGCAACAAAATTTTCATCTGCAGTATTGAAAGATTCAATCTCGTTCCAAATGTATGTTGCTGCTGGTTACATCTCGCCTATTTAAATTTAAGTTTTCATTCATAAATATTCACCTGCCTCCAATATTTCCCTTCTGTTCTCCACCAGCCTCTGGAGTTTTTGTTTTGGAGGCATAGTTCGGGAAAAAAATGACAAAAACATAATGTTAGAGCAACAGAACTCAGACACTCTGAACGAATGCATACAGTACATCAGGCTATAGGGGACTGTAACAAGAGAAATGAACATGGCTTTACCAGCTGCTTACTCTTCAGTGTTCAAGCATTATCAAAATCAAAGGGGAACATCTGTGCTGTTACTACCGGACTGGGGGCCAATTACAAGTGTAATTATATGAGACGTGATGAAGTGCAATGTAATTGTAATTGTATGAGACGTGATGAAGTGCAATGTAATTGTAATTGTAACTGAACCTTGGCATAACTGGGGAATTGTAGTTGTAATTGTAATTTTACCATCTAATTCATCAATTACAGTTCAATTACACACCTTGCCAAGCTTAACCATTTGCATTTCCTTGCTGTGTTTTTCATTGAGCGATCAATACTCATACTGTGTTTTCAACCACTGTGATTATTGTTAGGGTTATTCAGAATAAATAGAGTAAACATGTTATGTTACTTTTTATTATAATTGTATATTACTGCAGCATAACTGTAATTGTAAGGTCTGGTTACTACTGTAAGTCCTTCTGCCCATGGTCAGTCAGCTGAGGGCATAAAATACTTTAGCATTACCAGATATTACCTGACTGTACCGAAATCAATGTTTCTGTCCAAAATACTGCATTATACTGGCTTTTATTGCAATAATACACCAAATTATTTTCAAAAGGTGTAGGATTTGTACTACAGGTCTTATTCACCCACTAAGGAGTATAAAGGTTTTATTGGACCTCACTCTGTTTTCAGTAGGTTTATTATTTTATGTATGTACCACCATGTAGTGCTTGCAAACAGCAGTGCTGGAGGTCTTCATGTAATGCTTGCAGACAGCAGGGCTGGAGGTCTTCATGCAATGCTTGCAGACAGCAGGGCTGGAGGTCTTCATCCAGCGCTTGCAGACAGCAGGGCTGGAGGTCTTCATCCAGCGCTTGCAAACAGTAGGGCTGGAGGTCTTCATGCAGCGCTTGTAGACAGCAGGGCTTTCCCAGTGCACTTGCACAATGTCCCTCCTTCCTGACTTGTATTCATCATTGATTCGTTCTGAATATTTTAAACCCACCAACTACTGAGTGGCAGCACATTCCTACATTTCTATTGAGACTCCGCTAGAGAAATTTAAACCAAGATTACAATTAGGAACCGAGGCTTGTTCGTGGGATTTAAAAAACTCTATTACAGTTGAGATACAGAGGATTTAAAAAAGAATTAAAAATTGTGTCGAAATGTTAAAAAATGCCTACATACAAAAACCCCAGAAGAATGTACCTGTGACCATAGGGATTCTGCTGTGGAAGACAGCAAAAGAAAGAAGATACAACTTAAGTGTATGAATTTTGGAAAGTAACCGAAAACAATAATTTCATACAGTATATAAAAAGCGACAACCCCTGGTTCTCTCCCCACCTGAAATGTGACTGCAGTTTGATTAACGGCAACAGGATTTCTTTCCACATACACGTTTCATTTGCAGTTTTTCAACAGTACCAATTAGCCTTTTACTAGTATCAATTTGAGCAGACTATTCAGATATAGCCAACACTAACAAGTTTGTTTTTTCACATAAGTTTTCCCTGGGGACATGTGGGTGAAAAAAAAATGCTTCAAACAGTAACTGCCTGAAGTGAACTTCAGAAGATAACGGGACTATCAAAGACTAACTAAACAATGTTTCTGTGTCTTTGTTATTAACAAGCTCTTTCTCACAGTCCTAAGACTAAAGCTGGGCTCCCGAGTGGTGCATCCGGTAAAGGCACTCCACATGGAGTGCAGCATGGGCCCTATAACCTGGACGTTGCTGGTTCAAACCCAGGCTATTCCACTGCCGACTGTGGATGGGAGCTCCCAGGGGGCGGCGCACAATTAGCCGAGCACCGCCCATGTGAGGAGGTGAGTGTCCTCAGCTCACCACGCACCAACAACCCCTGTAGACTGGCTTGGGCACCTGCGGGCTTACCTGTAAGCTGCCCAGAGCTGCGTAGTCCTCCAACACTGTAGTTCTGGGCTACAGAAGGTCATCCCCATCCACCTTGTAATTAACTCGACCATCAGAAAAGAACAGAATAATGAAATCACAAAAATATAAAGCATAAATACTATAAGAGACAAAATCAGTGTATGGCAGTCTGCAACAATAAATGTGCTAGTAAACCTCATTAATAATAATAATAATAATGCTTATACCTGACTCTGCACAGATTGTAAATACTGAAATATTACAACACAAATAAGCACCTAGACTTTCCATACAACCATTTGTAGGTGTGAATTCGGCAGACAGACATGTTCTCACTGCGGCATTCTGAACACAGTAGAACACATTAACAGTGTATGTTTTACCATTGGAACTGTCTATGATGAGTCATCCTGAACAAGATGGAAATGTGGCAAATAAAAGCAATGACCGCTAGGATGGCTCACCATATTGGGTCATTTACATTGCTCTGGAGAATACATAAACAGTCTGACATTGGAACTTTATACAGATAGATACATATATGAAGCAAGGCACGCATCCTAAATCGATATTTCAGGATTAATTTACCAAAGAGGATATCAAAAGTTATTTCGTAATAAAATTAAGTTTCAATTTCTGACACATACTGTAAAAAAAGAGTATTGAATATTCTGACAAGTTTAAAATGCTTAATGTTTCAAACAACCATTGAACTTTTACAGTCTGCCTACCATATAGGGGGTTGATTTACTGCATTGACAGAGGAACAGCACCACCTAGTGACAATTTGGTTCTACTTTTTTCTGCGCTAATACAATCAACACTGACATACCCGACCCTATAAAATTTTGACGACATCAGTCATATGTGATTAATTCATTTAGGCTCGTTCAACCCTAGTCCGTTTTTTCAGGGAACATAAAAGAGATACAATGTCAAATATACATAGCTGAAAGGACTTAAAATAAGTAGGCTTCCATTTAGATGTACTGTAGTTGGTTTTGTTGGTACAGTACTATATTTTCAAAAAAGCAGCGAGAGATTTTCTTCTGCAGTGCAAATATAGAGTGCTGCCGACTTCTTGAGACGGACATTGTTCACCGTGACATGGTTCACTTTGTATTAACAATGCAAAAATGCAACAAAAAAATGGGGGAGTAAATCCAGGGCATGTTTAATTTATTGTCAGTTTGTATTTTATTTTAAAGCTACATTGTTTGTTTGTTTTTCATCTACAGTACCATCTGGACTATGCAGGCTACTGTAGGAGTTATATGGAGTAACTTTTTATAAATGACAAAAGGGTTGCTTGCTGTATGATTAGTATTCCTTACACACATAGAGTATTATCTGAAACTTTTTTTTTATTAATATTTCCCTATGATTGCCTTTGCATTCTTTGTACTCACCCCCTTTCTGGAGGTCTGTGGGTTTTGGAGCAGGTAAGGATGAGTCACAGATGCACTTGGAGTAGAATAGGAGATATGCAGTGGTGACCAACTGTAAATAATATATGCCTTAGTTTGGGGGCAAAATACAAAGTTCTGTCTTTTTTTTTTTTTTTTTTTTTTTTGCCATTAAACCTTGGCCTGTACTTGAAGTTATGAAAATAAACTGCTGCTCATACTATGTGTTTGGAAAATAACGAGGAATGTGTTTACGCTTTCCCCATCTCGTCACAATGTCATCCTATCTATGGGAGAAAAGAAAAGGGTTTGACCTTCAAAGCCAAACCTCACCATCTTAAAATCTTTTCACAGTTTGTTCTCTAGTTGAGCCCAGGGAACGTTTCCTGGTAGATTCTGCTGCCGCTGTAACTCTCTAGGGTTGTCTCTCTCTAGCAATACACTTTTAATGGGTCTGCTTTGACTCCTAAACTCTGAAGAGACGTGGGTTTTTTTTAGAAATAACCACAAGTGCTGTGCAGCTGGAATTTATACCCCCTCTGCAACTGTGGAAACTGTGAGTTAGTCAAAGTAAAATGTAGGGGGGGGCAGAAATTATAGCTGCGCACCCCGGCTGTTCATTTTTCCAAACACCTCATTTTAGAAATGTGGCTTTTGGGAGTCTTTTCACAAGTAGTCCCTGTGGTTGAAAAAAGGATATTATAGTAAGCCTAGTAAGTAACGATAGAGGCGGAAACAGCAACAGTAAGTTATAAAGCACACATAACTGGATTAGGGATTGAAATATTCAGGGAATATAAATGATATAAACTAGCCTCTTCTTTCTGGATATCACGGAATTACAATAGGGTCAGCCTACAAGAGGTGGATGGCATTTCCGTCTGTCATAAATAATGAAGAGAATAACGCAACAAAATCCCTGGTAGGCACATGTGCGTATTTTGTGTTTTGTGTTTTATGTTGTATGTATGCATATATATATATATGTGTTGGTGCACGCAGTATGGGTTATCGCAAATGATTTAAAATATGTAGTTGTATTTAGGACAGGGATTGCAATATCACTACACGTGCAGATTAAAGTGGGTATTAGTACAGAAACACAGAGATATAAAAGACGCAGTGTTTCACTCACTCGCGGTTGGGTGTTCAGAGTGTAGGACGGGAGTAGAGAGGAGGCACAAGAAATCAAAAGAAATCAATTGCTACCCGTGCTGGTTAAACACCTTGTTTGTTCCGTGTCCGTCTGTTTATTTTGGCCATAGCGCCTTTTTGTTTCTGGCAAGTGTTATTGTTTTGTTCACCCTTTTTATTTTTCAACAAATCTGAGACAGCGCTGTCCTTCACCTCCGTCCTGGGTATCTTCCAGAACCATCGTCCTAAAACATTGGAATGGGAGGGATTCAAACTCAGTTCAATTCATCACCAGTTCTGATGGGGTATAACAGAATAAATATGTTGCATTTCATTTGATAATTTAAGGGGAAGTTGGTCTATGGGAGATCACTACTATTGTTTCAATTTCTGTGTGTTGTAAGCAATACGGACTGGGTTATATAACTTCTATAATGTAATGAGCCCACACGGCAGAGTATATTCAATTATCCTTCACCTTCGCCTTCAGGTTTATATAATGGATAAATTAACTTGACTGATAGCTGAATGCATTAGAAATTTAATTCCAAATATTCTAACATAAACTGAATCGTGAATTTAAGGCATTCTTTACATAGCCTGCTCAATACAAAGAAACAAAACCATATTTTCAATTTGAATATAATACATGGATGAAGGTTATATTTGCATCCTGAGCCATTAAAATGTATGTGTGTGTGTGTATATATATATATATATATATATATATATATATATATATATATATATATATATATATATATATATATATATATATATCACAGTAGTGATATCAAAAACTGATAATTCCTCTAGAGGAAAATATACTTGAACTTTGACCCATTTGACTCTTCAAGACCATCACTTTTAATTCAAACACAAAATGTCTTGTTTTCAATCACTGGACAACACCCACAGTACAGAAATGTTCATTAAATGTTAGCTTGTGTAGTTCAGGGGGCTTGTAGCTGGGGGCTTCCAATTTCCTATTAATTTGTACCTATTTTCTGTAAAGCCCTGATCACTTGCACCTTCGCTGTCTAGTGTTTCGTTTTCCTCCTCCACCGTTCATACCTGCCTGATCACGAATGTGGGGAGTTGGTCCTCCTCTGCATGGATTCTTACATTCATTCATCCTCCTCTGATATAGTAGCTGTGCATTTTAAAATTGCTAGTATGCCTGGAGTGGGGGCTTCCTGTCTGCCAGGGCCTGTTCTTGTTTATGTAATATCATTTTTTATGCTTTCACCTTAGATTGATGGAAAATAAGTAAAGTTATAATCTCCATTTTACTAAAGAGACATATTAATTTGTTATTTTATTATGAAAAACGCTTATTCACTGCCAAACATGAACTGCTTTAGATGTGTAATGGCAGCAGTATAGGATACTGACCTTAGGTTTAGGGTTTTGGTGTAGGGAGAGGATTATTCTTTGTTTTATTAACCATAATATGATAACCAATCAGAATGCAATGTCCTGACAGGAACATTTCGTGTTACCTTTGTAAGGACAGCACCTGAGACAAGTAGAGGGTACCAGAATGCATTGCGTGAGTTGAAAAGAAATGGTAAGTTGAAATGCGTGAACTGCTCTTCTGTACATGAAGTCATGATAACACTAACTGTGGCATATAAACATTTAAAAAAAAACCTTTTAAAATCATGACTTCCTGTCTACATATTGTAACTGCCCACTAATTTAGACTTCAGGAAAGCCTGGTCTCCCAGTAAGAAGTATTTAATGGAAGCCCACACACACACACGGCTGTTTTTTTTGTTTGTTTGTTTGTTTTAAATGTATTTTTCAGTTTCGTCTGCCAGGGCAGCAAATTTCGTTATCCTACAAAGTTAACACAAAATTCTCCTGTCAGGACACTGCTCTCTGATTGGTTATCATATTATTGTTAATAAAACGATGTATAATCCTCCTCCAACACCGAAACCCTAAACCTAAGGTCAGTGTCCTATACTGCAGCCATTACACATCTAAAGTAGTTCATGTTTGGCAATGAATAAGAATTTTGGTTACTTTAAAAAAAAAGTGACGGGAGGTGCTGACTTCCTCAATTGTCCTGACTGGAATATTTCGTGGTACTTTTGTAGGCACTGTGTCTCAGGTACCTTTCACAGCAGGATTATACTAACCAGAATGCATTGGGGTGTTTGTTGAAAAGGCTCAGATGTCCCAAACGCCTAGTGTAAGCCTACCCACAGTATTTTATGAAATGTTCCGATTAAAAAAAAACAATTTTTGCAATATTGCTTATTAAAAAGTCCCACTGATTAAAATATGCTTTAGAAATTGCATTGCAAATAGTAAAGCTCCAGAGAACTGAAAACACTTTCAAGCAACAGAGGGAACGCAGCTGCTACTGCTGCAAAACCAGATCCCAGGTCATCAGCTGCAGTGTAACCCAGCAAAAATGATTTGTTTTCACATGAATCAATAAATAAATAGGCCGAGATAGGTTTGTTTGTGCCAGAACACCTGAACCTACCTGCAGTGTTTGCTCTGTAAACACACTGACCGCTCAGGTGCCCTGCTTCTATTAATAACCAGGACGGTGCTGCTTTGAAAGCATGGAGCCTCTTCGAATCAGTCAGGATAAATACTGGCATTGTCCCTCTGCTGTAGCACTGCACACACAATTGTAAACACAATGTGTGTCATTCAGTGCTTTGCATAACATGTAACGACTAGGCAGTTGTGTCTATTTGTTAGGCATGCACACTTCTCATAGCAATTATGTATTGCAATGGACACTGTTTATGTGTAGTTATAGTCCCCACTCTGTGTAATGGTTATTAGACACATACAAGCACCAAAAAAACAACAACTTTATGGGCAAGATATTCTGGGGCAGTTTTTTGTAGAATAAAATACACTAAAGCAGACACAGACTTCAGATTTAGTTGCTTCCAGCAGTGTAGCAGCAAACCCAGCTGGGGGTGCTATAGTACCACAGTTTTTATTTCAGGACCTTTGGTGAAAATTATGAAGGCTAAGGCTGTTTTAATCCTATAACACGAACAGAAAACAGAATCGCTTTCTTAGTTTAGAAAAATTGCTGTTGTCTTTTCAAATTGCCTTTGTACCTTGAGTCTTCATATCGAGCCAATGTCCTCAGGGAAGGCAAAACAAAATTAACCACATGGGCTCATGCACTGTAGATGTTTTCTTAATATTATGTTTCATAAAAAAAAAAAAAAAAAAAAAAAAGAAAAGATGTAGGGGGGGACTTAAATCAAAACAAACCCATATTTTCTCATAATTGTACAAAATTTTTACTAATATTGTTATACTTGTTCACAGAAACTTCAAGTAGAGTATGCAGTACACATTTCTAATGTAAGATAGCTGTCATACAGCTAATAGTTCTCTTGCTGCATTCTGTGCACTCTGAAGCTCCATCACAGAAGTGAGTTCCTGCTTTTAAACCCAATACTTGCATTATGATTTTGTCTTAACCTTGAACACTAATACTGATGACAGTTTCAGTGCTGTGATGTGTTTTTTGTTTTGTTTTATATATATAGATCAGTATTGTTCAATGCATCTGATTTTGTTTTTTTTTAATCTTCATTTGTGGTTTTATGATGTGCATGTTTTGTTTTTTGAATGCAAAGATACCACTGGAAATTGGTCTTCTGCTTTTCATATGAGAAAACCACATTAATAATTTTCAAGTAAAAAAAAAATGTCCTTGTATAAAAGCTGAACTGTTTAATCTTTCACTTCCATTTCTTTAAATCATTTTCGCCACCACTAGCTTTGTGGGTTGTTTTCCACCGTGCTTTTCTGCTTAAACAAGCACTGACGCATTGACTTGTTTTTATCTGCTTACACAAACATACAAACACAGACACAGATAGACATACATGTAGCAGTAAGACAGAAACCCACACGAGCAGACATAAGAAAGACACAGACAGACTTACACAAAGAAAGATAATCACACAGACAGGCAGAAAGAAAGACATATAAGAGAATCACACAAACACAGACACACATATAAGAACACATAAACAATACGAATTAGCGTTCAGCCCATCAGTGCTCCTCTGGTTCCCAGTTGCTGGTGGTTTCAATACTTCGTCGTCCTAAAGGATCCCAATGTTTCAGCCTCAACACCATGGCTAGCTAACCCATTCTACTCTGCATAAAGAAGTGTCTCCTACCCTCTGTCCTAATTCTGTCTCCACTTAGTTTTCAACTGCTTCCTCTGGTCTTGGTTTGTGTGCTCTGTTTGGTTAGGATTAGGTTTGTCATTTTATGATTTTAAGGACCAGTCCAGCCTCCCTAATGATTCTTTGTTCAAGGCTAAATAAATACAGTTCCCTCAACCTGTGTTTATACCTCATTAGTCTTGTAGCTCTTCACTGGGCTCTCTCCAAGGTCGCATACACAGACATAAACATAAAAACCAGAGAAACGCACACACAGACACACACACACACACACACACACACACACACACGCGCGCGCGCCCGCCACCAACCACAGGTGTCGCCCCCCCCCCCCACCCCCCCCCCCCCCACCCCCCCCCCCCCCCTCCACTAGAGTTATCAAATAGGTTCACGTGAGCCACAGACAGTGTCTGTCTCCTGAGACATTAGAAGACATGCTTGAACCTCGGTCTATAAATTGGGAGGTTACCGTCAGTGTGTTTGTTTTTTGTTTTTTTTTTTTTTTTTTTAACATTTCCCACAGATATCAACCTGTCAATAATAATTATCAAGTCATTATTGCTCAAGCTGCACAATAACTAATTACAAAACCATACTACAATCAGTATGTATGATATTAATGGCATTATCTAGCCACTGCAGGATTATAGCAGAGGCCTAGTCAGCAACACAACTCCTTGGTTGTGATGCTATAACTATAATCTCCTCACCCAGGTTGACCTTGGAAGACTAACATTCTCAGTAATCCAGATCAGTTACTTGCCACGAATACTCACATAAACCATATAATACTGGGCTGCACAGTGAACATGCTTGTCGTCCATATCTTGGGTTAATACTGTTAATATCAAGCAGTGGTGTAGTCCTTATTTGTATACTGAACTTCTAGTAACACATATAATAGGTAATGTTGTAACACCATTACATTAAATTAAAAGCTTTCAATGAGAAAAGCACCAAATAAATAAATAAAGTATAATATCCCTTTAAGAGGAGCCATTGGACTCCAGTACCTTTCCATTCTGCCTCCAGGCCTATCTACAGGTGGCCAAATTATTAGGAAAACTTGTTTTTCCACTTTTTTTTCTTCCATTGTTAAGGTCAGGTGGTCATCAGAGGAGGGGGTGTGTTTGTTCTGTGTTTGCTAACAGTTGGGTTTTTTTAAACCAAAATCATCTTTAAAAAAAAGGTTATAAGGTCCTTTTAGGAAGAAGAAAGTATTAAAAGTACTAAAAACAAGTTTGAAAGAATAGTTTTCTGACATCTTACATCTTTCTTCCTTTTGGATGGGCAGCTCCCCCAAGGATTTTCTACACTGCCAACTTCCCCAGACTGGTGAGATCTGCCCAGTCTTTTTTTTTTTAGATTTTGGATTTTTTTTATTTTATTGTTTTTTCTTGTTTTCCAATATGAGGAGCTGCAGCAATTTGACTGTTCTGTTCAACACTGTGTATATATTTGTGAGGTGTTGGTTTGGGGTTATTCTTGGTCACTTGTAAATGTTGTATCTATGTCATTAATGTTTCTGTACAATACACCTGTTTGTTGGTTAATTGAACTGGGTCCAGAATCTGTTTATTTTTCTGACAGTATTCCATAAATTTTGGAAACCACTGCAATGTATTTATCTAATTTCTACAAGCGTCTTTCGCCATCTTGTCAGAATGTTATCCTTTACGTGTCTGTCAGTGGCTTTGTTTGTGTCCAAAGTCGTAGTCGATGCACTGCTGCTGTCGTCCTCGTCAGCAACTTTATCCTTAAAGAAGGAATTTGGAATAGAAGAACTTCCTAATGCTCTTTTCGTTGCATCAAGAGGACTGACTGAATCAGACAGTTGTGCGGCTAATGTGAATCAACCGACTTAGCTTGCCTATTGTGCACGTTCTGGCTGATATTGAGGCTCTCTTTCTTAAAGAGTGTTGCAGGGGGGCATGTTAATGGTTACACTCTGGTGTACCAGCAGTCTGGTCTAGAGAAGATGTTTTTTTAAGATCTCTATGGAGGCCACAGGGGTGTTTTTAACTTTTAAAGTCACCAGGATGTGATGAAAGAAACTGAAAAATTTAACATGATTATGAACAAAAACTAATACACAAGTTAAGATAGCTGTGACATTTCATACTCTTTAAATACACCCTGTACAGTCTGGTGGTTAGTATTTGCATAAGGCTTCCCTGTAGGCAGACAGATTGTGCAGTCAGGGGCAGGATTATCTGCAGGTGTTGATGGCTGCCTGATTCCACTGTACAGTTTCTATCAGCATTCATCTGAACTAAATCAAATTACCCTGGAGCAGGGCCAGAGCTGAGTAAGACTTACTCTGTAGAGAAGTCAAAACTCACTGCAAGAAACACATGACCTTGATTCTAACTTTTCATACTGGATTTCCTTTTAGTTGATGACAGCAGTAGAATATACAACAATCGCTGCGTTGGTTATGTATTTAGGTGACATATTTGTCATAAGACTTTGCCTAAAAGCAAAAGCAAACTTGCGGAGGAGAAATAAAACAAATGTAAGAGCACTGAAATAAAACTAACAAGAAGCGACTGTCAGCTCTGTGTCTTTTTAGTTTAATTTGGTAACGCTTTGTGTCCCTAACTTCACTTTAATTACAGAGGAGGCAAGGGAGACAGAGACAGTATATATATATATATATATATATATATATATATATATATATAGTAAAGATAGCAGGGAGGGGGTTAAAAATCCTCCCTGCCAAACACATGTATTTGCTAATTGTTTTATTTATTTGTTAATTGTTTTTGCAGTTGGGATAATTTTAAATTAGAGCCAGCTGCCCACAATTGTTACTGCGGGGCATATAAGCCTTACAGTTTGATTAATTCGAGACTGGTGAGTAGAAGGAAGCAGGAAGATGTGTGCCTTTTTGCCGAGCAGTCAACCAGAAGACACTGTGTGTACGATTGTGTTAACTGTGTGTTTTGTTTTGTGTAGGGCAAAAACAACTTAGCTGTCATGGACTAGACAGGTCTGCTCCTGTTCTGTTTAGTTAGTGCTCGGGAAAGAGCTAGGTTACTGTTTCTTTATTTTCATTGTCTGTATTATTAAAAGTGCGCGTAAAAAGCGCTACAACTCAAGTCTCAAGTTCTGTATGCTGGGTCTCAGTTTATAAAAGGGGCGAATGAACGTGAGTGAACGTAAAAAAGCAGTTTATGAAAGCATAAAACTTCTATATATATATTTCTATATAAATATAATATCTATAGATCTAAGTAACGACTGAAACTCATGGTTGTTGGATTCGTTTCCCGATATATAATAAAACCTGAGAATTGACCACGCCGTCCGTCCCTAGTCAGATTGGGGAGATTTATGTTATTTTTTTCAGCGACTATAGCAATACTTTCAGTTATTATACAACCGCAATAGTAAGGTGTGTCCTGCGGTTGTAAAATACAAAACATGAGACCACACCGACAAAAGCCTGAATGTATTTCGATTTCGGGAAAAGATTTTCTTCTAATTTACTATCGCACACATGCACATTTTTAATCGTCCCAACAAGATGTCAAAACAAAGTAAGCAAAACTAGATCCAAACTAAAGCCTGTTTCTTTCACACAGGAGTAAGTGCCAACGTATGACATTTGTTATAACAAAGACGATCCTAACTTGAGCGGGTAGATTCGAACCAAAGCTACACACATTTTACCATGTCCAACCACACAGGTTTCTTCACTATGACACCCTCACTTCACGCAGATTGCAGACTGTCCAGAACAAACATTTCTGCTTGTTTAAATATTTACAGCAGGCAGGTGATAATGATTCCACACTGGAGCGAGGTGAACACCATCCTGGCTCCCTCTATTGGCATTCTTGGGGTTGTAGTCCTGCAGCTCCTTCCTTGGACTACATTTTTTCTCCTTTCTATATATAAAATTATTATTATTATTATTTTTTTGTTATTTAAAAAACGTAGTAGTCTGCAATTGATTTTACCCTATTTTTCTCCCAATTGATATATCCAATTGTATTTCGCTTACAGGCAAGCCCACAGGCACCCGACCAGTCTACAGGGGTCACTGGTGCACGGTGAGCCAAGGCCACCCTGGCCGACCTAAGCCGCCAGGGCGGCACTTGACCAATTGTGCGCTGCCTCCTGAGAACTCCTCCGTGAAATAGCCTGGACTTGAACCGGCAACCTCTTGCAGAGTGCCTTTACCGGATGCGCCACTCGAGGGAGCCTCTGAAAAAATTACATTTGAACCAAAACTCTAATCAGCATTTCTTAACAGTAACTAACATTAACAGTAGTACTGGCTCAGGAGGCACGTCTCCATTATAGAATCCTATCTGCTATTGACGACAGTGCTAGCAGTAGCAGATCACGTGATATGAGCATGGGTTTTAATTAGAGGAGTCCAGAGAGTTTTTTTTTTCATCAGAGGAGATAAGCCTCTGCTATAAACTCGTTTTTTAAATTTTATTTATTTTTTTTACATTTTTTTATTTGCTTAACAAAACATAACACTACAATATATAACAAGAGGAATCCAATACCTCAGAATTCTATGCATAAAATAAAATGCAAACGCAATGCCAGGGCTACCATTAATAACTGGAAAATAAATCAAATAAACTAAAGATATCACATTTACTTTTTTTGTTTTTAAGCATATTGATGGAGTTAATGTAATTCTCCACTTCTTTTTTTAAATAAGGTAAATATTGGTTTATATTTTAACCAGTGCATTTAATGAATATGGTATTTCCCAAAATTAAATTGGAATCTCTTGTTTCATGTCATGTGCCTTAGAAAAATAAAACAAAATAAAAACCATCAAATCTCATGTTTACCAAATAATGCTCCATATCATTAAAAAAAAAAAACTAACAATGCTAATGAGATTAACATACAAATAACTTTATATTTACACACTCAGTCCTTCAAAGATTCAGTCTTTGAGGCTTGATGCTTAGTCCTCCTGATCTTGTTCTCATTTGGGTCGTAGCAGGATGTCTGTTACAGGAATAGATAATAATGGCAAAACTGTGGTTGCCAGCGGTGGTTGCTCTTGCTGACTGTCATTTTGGGTGATGTCACTGGTGAGTGGATTCAGTGGATGTCACTGGATTCATTTGCACCAAGTAATGACGATTTGGGCACATCCACCAAGTATGAACATGGAGTTGAATGCTCAGAATTCACAGTCCCGGTTACTCTGGTCACGCAGGCTGTCACGCAGGCTTGGCTTCCTGTAGTCAACTTACTCAGCTTCTGGACTCTGTGATGCCTGTTGAAGCATTTCTTCTCAGCCGCCCTCTTCTCCCTTTGTTTGTTTTTAACAGTAGCTTCATCTGGGAGCTCTGGCTTGAACAAGGAAAGAAGAGTTGGTAGTGTTGTGTGAAATCTTCCCATTAAGAGTTGAGCTGGGCTATATCCATTACTCAAAGATGTAGACCTGTACGCTAGAAGCGTGCTGTATGGATCTTTAGCTTTACACTTCGCTGTTGCTTTGCGGGAACTTTGCACTGCTGGTCACATGACGAAAACCACAAACTTTTGCAAATGTAGCAAAGACATAGCCAGAAAACTGGTCCATAGTCTGTCACAAGAGTCTCCGGAATCTCATGGCGTGCAAAGATTGACTTCAGGTGTACAATGACATCTGATCATTTACGTTTAGCTATCTCTGTAGAAATAATCTACTACAATGAGGTAGTTTTTGCTGTCAATCATCAACAAATCTGTTCCTAACTTCTGCAACGGCCGTTCGGGTAGCTCTGATGGCTTTAGATGTTCTGTGTGGTTGGTGCGTTCTTTGGTGCATGTCAGAACTAGCTTGTTGAGTTGCTGGCTAAGACCAGGCCACGATACAGCTTATCTTGCTCGTTCCCTGCACTTAACCACTCCTTGGTGTCCCTCATATATTTTAGTTAGGATGCCGTTTCTCATTGCTGCAGGAATCACAAGTCTGGTTCCTCTTCGTAGAAGTCCATTCTGTACTATTAGTAATACTTGCTCTGTCCATTATAGCTTCAGCTCCATCAAGTCTTTGCTTGTCTGGTCGTCCCTCCGTGCAAAATGTCATGACTTTAGAACGCACACTGTCTTCTTTAAAATGAGCTCTGATTTCATTAAGATACTTTTTGCATGCTGAAAGATTTGCCATTACAAAATGGAGCTTAGTCCCAGTTTGGGTGTCCTTCGCGTCCAGCGGTGCATGTGACATTGTGTCCGCTGTGGTCAGGTTCTTACCTAGCACATGTGAAATGGAATACGAGTATCACATCAGTCACATTCTAAAACATTGAATTCTGGGTGGGAGTGCATCTTTAGCACCCAGTAAGCTCGGTAAAGGCTTGTGATCTGTTTCCATTTGAAAATGCTATCCAGTGCTTTCACATGCCCACGTCAGGCCTAAAGCCTCCTTCTCCACCTGAGCATAGCATTGCTCCATGGATATCAAAGACAGTGAAGAATAACCATAACTGCTCCCAAACCATATGAAGAATCATCTTCTGACACTTTTGTTTCTTTGCTGGGGTCATACAGAGCTAACACAGGTACTGACAAAAGCTCTTTTTTCAACATTGAAAAGGAATTGTCTTGATCAGTGCCCCAAAACCATTGGTTCTTCTTAGAAAGCTCATCTCTAAGAGGGTTATCTTTTTCAGCTAACTGAGAAATACATTTTCCCAGCTGACTGTCCACTCCTAGAAAGCTTCTCAACTCACTAACGCTAGCTGTTTTTTTTTTTTTTATTATTTCTAGAATTGCAGTTGTTTTTTTTGATGCCATGGGCTGAAAGAACGTGGCCCAAGAACTTAACTTCCTGTTCTCGAAGCTATGTAATCTGTTCTTTCGTTTTGGTTAATGAAAAGTGACCCGAAAGGACCTGTTTTTTGTGTATCCATTTTGTGAGTGTTTGCTTGTTCTGTCTATTTGTGCTTGTTATCACTACACAGCTGACATGTTTCGGAGCTGTCCCTAGAGGCCAGAACAAACCCAGAACAGCACTGCACTTGTATCACAAATAATGTTCTTTACTGTTTGTTTTGCCATCAGGCACTGGACTTAAAAATCTCACTAAACAAACTTTGCACCTGGATTGTAATTGTCTGTCTGTTCATTGATCACCTGCACTTGCACAATATAAACCACTTTGCCACAGTTACATATTAACCGGTTATCCTTTAAAGCCTGTGCAACATTAATATGCTTCCCTAGTGCACTTACATACAGTAAGTCTGATGTTGAGCCAGTGTGATTGGCGGAGGCTGGTGCTTGTGCAAACAGCTTACCACACAGTCATTAATGTAGTGTTATTAACCACTGTAGAAAAGGATCAGACTCTTTTGCAAGGCTAGTTAACAGTACTTAATGAGCACTTGGTACACATTTGAAATATTACAGTTAACTTTACTTGTGTATTGTTCTAGCTGTTTGGAGTCACTTTCACATATTATTTTTTGATTCAGTCATCCCCTTCTGGTCACTTTTTATTCCACTTTCCACTAAGGGTAAAGAGAAAGAGTAGGTGAGTGTTTTTGAAATGTATCTGCACATACCTGCACGCCCTTTGAGTCATCATGACCAATCAGCATCCCAGAGAGACATCAGCACGCCATGTGCAACAGTAATTCTTGCCCCCTTTACCAAATATTGCAGCTGTGAGTTAGAAAATCTGTATACAAATTCCCAGTTACAGAGGGGACAGAAAATAAAGCTGCACACCCCTTTGACTTTGTGACTGTAAAAGGGGCATTTGTCAGAGTCCTAGTAAGCCTAGTAAATAGTGCTTTAAGCAAAAACCCAGCGAGAGAATGCCCTACTAAAGATGACTGATTCCGCTTTGATGTAGTCAGAAGTTTCAGCTGGGTCACATCCTGGTCCTAGACTTAAATTATGAATTATAAATTGTGAGGAAGAAAGTGTATTTGCCATTCAAACAAGGCTGTTGTTTTAAAGTGTGGAGGAACACCACTGGGGCTTGCTGAACTGCAGCTAAAACTGAACATTAAATATGGAAAATAAGATTATTTATTGCTCAGGTCACCAGAAAATGATAACTTGTGCTAATTACTGTTTCTTAAAGCGTGTTCAAGTTAGCCTGAAGGAGGCTGCCCATGTGCTCTTTTGTATTATGCAGTGTATTGTCATGATATTTGATGATATACTTCAATTGTGTAGTTTCCTGTTTGTTCACATGGATCGCTCCTAAGTACCCATTAGGTATACTACAGTTTCCACACCCAATACAAATAAAGAATAGGAGAGACACACACCTGTCACCATACATTGACCTTCCAGGTCACATAGTTAGTAAGTACTGTATATGTAGTCAGTGGCTTAACAAGCAATTTCGTGTTTTGTGGCTAATTTATCCAAGTGCCAGCAATCTGTTATTTCCCTTTGCTTGAAACGTCAACTTAAGCTTTGGAAATATGAGATTTCCACTTCATTCCTTTATCAAAAATGTTCTTTTTATTTGACCCTTTCCCTGTGTTATATGTTGGTTACCTAAGAGAAACAAATATATACAGTAAACAACATACAGCTACTATAGGCTACTGCCTTTTTAATTATTATTATTATTTTTAACAATATTTACTTATCATTTCTATGGATTTGGTTTTAAATGTTTCAAGGGAGGCACTCTCAGAAGGCAATGCCTTACCTATTACAATGTGGCTACACTGTATGGAAATGTCAGTAACTGACAATATATCTTAAACAGTATTGTCCAACTGTCTGACACCATCTGAAATGATATCACTTGTGGTAATCTCTCTGCAACCTCGTGCTTCTCAAGTACCGTATTAGGTTCAAGTACCATATCCAAGTTCAATATAATACAATTATATATATATAATATATATATATTATATATATATATATATATATATATATATATTTTTTTTTTTTTTTTTTTTTTTTTTTTTTTTTTTTTTTTTTTTTTTTGCAGTAACTTTTTTTTTTTTTGCAGTTTTTTTAATATTTTTTTTTTTTTGACAGCGGCACTCGGCTTTAACATGTTGAAATCTCTTCACATACTCCCTCTAGCGGGCCTCTGTGCCTCGCTCGCCCCGCCCCAGGGCTACTTTTGGTTGTCTGCGCTCTGGTGCTCGCTGTGGTATTTTCAGTTAGGGGGTACTGGAGAGCTGTAAGGGTGTGGGGGTGTGGGAGTGTGTGAGTGAACGAGAGTACCAGCGCCAGATAGAGTCAGCTTCAGCTGCTACTCCGGGAGAGAGGCGATGATGGCGGCGGCTGTGGAACGAGGAGGAGTTCGGGCCGCCTTCTTGAACCCTAGCAGCGGCGGTGGCGTTTTACCGGGGCTGGCAGTTACACCAGCGGGACCCGGAGCAGGGGTCGGAGTCGGAGCCGGAGTTGTAGTGGGAGGTTCTGGTTCAGGAGGCTCCGGTCCAGTCCCGGTTCCTATGAACCTGTTCGCTACCTGGGAGATAGACCGCTCTTCCCCAAGCTGTGTTCCGAGGTAAGTTGCGGTTGGCTTGTTGTTGTTGTTATTATTATTATTATTATTATTATTATTATTATTATTATTATTATTATTATTAATCAGATGAATATCGTAGTTAAATAAACACTGCAAAATATTCCATTGTGTTGAGGTTCTGATTTGTGCATGTGTAGTTTAGACACACCAGGGATATGTAAGTACCGTGAAGTGGTCTTTCACACTCATGTCTGACATTTGTTTATTTCTACACCCATACAATACACAGAGTACATTTGTGATCCAGTCAAGCAAAAGCACGTTGTAATCTATACTATTTACTAGTTTGCCTAAATAGTGCAAACACTGCACATCATGGCATGGTACTGTAGCCAGACAATACTATTTTATTCACACCCTTTCTCTGGGGATTTAACGTTGTGAAATAAACATGTTTGCTAAGATGTCCTAGACTGTATTTACGGTGAACCTGTAGTGATTAATTATGGCTTTGCATGTCAGCGAACCGTTTTTATTATAGCTGTTATTGTTGCCGTTGTGTGTGGATGAGACTGTTTAAACAAGAAAGTGAAAAAGAAAGGGCTATGATGGGGTTTTAAAACGAAGGCAAAATCTGGGTGAACAACTTTAATATACACTAGGATGAACAGAACAAGCCACTCCACAGACTAGTGTGGAGAGATCTTACAGCGTTCGCAATTATGTTGCTATTCCGATTTGATTGTACACTTTTAGTAAAATAAGTATTAGGGATCCTATATTAAATTAACGCGTTTACCTGCAAATAAACGGACACAAAATGGTAATCAAATTACACAACACTTGTCAAACCAATTTTTTTTTTTTTTTTAATCGTAACATCTATAAAATGGCCAATTTGAATGATACCATCAGATAACGCTGAACAATACAATTTAAATTCAATGGCAGTGCAATGCTGGCTGTAACTGTTTTTTTGCTGTTTTTTTTTATTTTAATTATGCGTGTAACTGTGTGGTCCCTCGAAACGTTTTCTGCACAGATTTCTTGTTTAAGTTTTGCTTTGTGGTTTCAGTGGACAGGATGTTTTCAAACCATGACAGGAATTTCAATTAATTTTCGTGCTGGCTGCTGCTGTTATGAGAAGTGAGTGTTGCATTCTTAGCTCTTTAAACCTGCATTTTCCTGTAGTTGGTTCCCTTGACCTATTAAAATGTTGAGTTCTACGTGGAGCGAGGTGTGCTCTTTTTAGGTTCTGGTTACAGTTATTACCGCTGCCTTTGTTTTGTTTCAGTACAGCATAACCATGCAAGTCAGTTGCTCCCTTATAATGTAACTGTTCGTTTGGGATTTCCAGTTAACACGGATTTGTCTGAGAAGAGATTTATATTTATTTATGTAATTTAATTTGGTTACACTTGGTTCTCCTGTTCAGCCAGTCAGCCCTTGTGATACTGTGGTTTTTAATCACAGAAGTCTCAGGCTAGTTTAAGTTTCTGTCAAAAGTGACACTTTTTTATTTTTGTTTTAATAACTGCATCTTATGGCGCCCATGTTAGCCTACTTCATTATTGGCTTTAATGGTAAATCCAAAACTTTATTTTTTTAATCTGTGCAAATTATATGTGCTTTTTCCAAGTGGAACCTTCGCAGGATTATTCAAGTGATTTTTACTACCGTATTGTTCAGTCTATAGCAAAATAGATGTATTGTAATTTTTTTTTTAAATGAAAACTAAAAGTACCTGTGTTATCCATAATCTTTCAACACAATACTACCATCATCAAAATATTGTGGAAAACCCCCATTCTTAACTGAACTCGCTTAGTAGGAAATCACCATTAAATTGAAAAGGGAATTTTTGAAATTGTTAGCAGGAAGAATGTTTGAACATTTGCATGATGTCACTACATATGACTTTGGTGAATTATGTTTGCCTCTCCTAAAGGGAGAGAAATTAACTTCTTTACTTAGGTAGTTAATTGCATTCAGTTCTTCCCCCTCCTGGTATTCTAGTTGAACCTCTTTATCCAAATGCACCACTGAACTGGACCAGGAACTGGAAAGTCCCCAACACTTTCCACCACTGCCATTCTCCCTAATGACCTAAAACCCTCTTTGTCCAAACACATTTATATGTACTTCTTCCATGTCCCTCGTGCAGTTCGAAAAGGAAATCTACTATATGGGGGGAAAAAGTCACAGAACCAAGAAAGCAGGGATGAGCCAAGCTTCTGACACAGCAAGCATAACTTAATATTATATTTTATATATATATATAAAATATATATATATGATGTAACCAAATTTAACATATCTGAGATTGATTTTGAAAGGTTCGAATTTTATATATTGCATATACCTGAATCAATTATTAAGAATGCAACATCAATTATTCATTTTGATTGATCTGATTTTAATTGGCATAGTTCAGAATACAACCTTATTTTGGCACAGATGAGTGACAACCTTTAAAAATGCACATTAGTGAGTCAGAGTAGCATCTGTTGACAGCTTTGTTTTAAATGTCAGTTGCTCTTTGATGTATCCCCCCCCCACAGTGTTTGTTTAGGACTGTAACCAAATTTAAAATATCTGAGATTGATTTTGAAAGGTTGTAATTACAGCCGTTATGTAAATAAGAACGGTGGTTCTTTATTGGCAATGTTACAGTTCTTTTGAAGAGCACTTCCTGATCCACATGTTACGTTGCTCACTGTATCACACTGTTACTGTATAGCTAATACAACAGTAAGCAGCATTTTCTGTGTGAAATACATTCAAAGCAATGCATTCAATAAAAAAGTGCCCCAGGTTATTTTCCTTCTGAATGAAGAAGTCACATTTCTTTACCGTACAGTATAGCTGAATGTTAACATACTGTCTATGCTGCATACTGTACTTGTCTTGTGTGCTAAGATGAATTATGGAGTTCATGGTCTACAGTAAGATGTAGACCATTCTAATTTTCTTCTAGAAGCTAAATTGTTACACTATGTTTTCACCATGAATTGAATCTTATGATGCTTCCTTTTGTTAAACCAAATATTCAGTTAAATCAAGACTTCAAACCTGTGTGCATCTATGATTCCTATAGGAATTGCTTGGAAGAATACTTGGTTGACTCAGTATTTGGTAAACTCGCTGTTGTTTACAGTAGCTTTTGTAGTGTTGCTTTGATTTATGGTCACTTTGACTATGCAAGGCATTAGTGTGTGCTATCTGACCTGTGTCTAAATCAAAGTGTTGTGGACTGCAAAATTTTTTTTCATTGTTTAACCTCACTTTTTGCTTATATAACATGGATGGAAATAAGACTCATACTGCACCATAGTTTCACCTATTCCAGATTTTACTACCAGCTTGATTCTCTCCATTGTTCATGTAACAAGCTCAGACTTAAGTGTCTTGCTCTAATCAACTTTTACAGTATTTGTACAATCAAATCAAAGTGCCCCTTGGTACTTTCAATATTACTGTTTAGGGTTCAGAGAAGGTAGCTCTGGTGTTAGTTCAAGCTTACATTTTTACATATTACAGTAAGCTAGTCTTTTGGGAGCTTTGACCATTAGCACACAGTTTACCTCCTACTACTGTTGCATTTTCAAGTTGCAAGATACATTAAACTGGTTGTCTGCTGGCACTGGGGGCAGTGTTCCTAAGAAGCTGTCAAGGTCTCTGCTACTTAGTGGTGTGTGATCCTTAAGAATACAGATCAGGGAACCTCTACAAGATATCCTCAACATGGAACTCTGGGTTTGGAACTCCAAGGGCATGATTATTTAGGAATGTATTTAGCTTCATCAGTTAAGGTTGATTGCCCTCCCACTGCCCGAATTAGGTGGAAAAGCGGACACACTGGACTGGCCATACCAGGGCATGCTGTCTGTTGACCCAGGCATTGAGGAGGCATCGACAGGAAGCAGCTGTGGATGCTTTTGCAGCTGCTCCAGTCCCACCTCTCTTTGCAGGTGTTGAAATTAATAGGCCGACATGGAGAGGGATTCCCAGTGATGGGCAAAGGGCCGGGATAAACAAAGTCGGAGGAAGCTGAGGCCTGTCCTCTAGAGAAATTCTGTTACCGGGTTTCATACAGACCCTAAAAAAAAAAAAAAAAGTGTTTGTACCGTAGCCTGTCATACACAGAATAACTTAAGTCTCTGTAATTCTTTGAGTAGGCCCTTTTATGCTTAGAGTGCCTCTTGCAGAAAACATAGACTCTTTGGTCCTGAGGTTTGGTCTGGTGAGTTGTGTTTTTTAGAAATGTTGTATACTTAGTTTAACCAACTTCAGCCTCTTCAAATGCACAGTACATTTGACTGTGCAGTCATAATGACATGTGCAGTGTCAACAGCTGTAGAAAGCAAACGTCTGTGGCATAATAAATGCATGAACGTAAACAACTGTGTCTTATTATTTTTTCAAAGGTTTGTTATTGATATTTTTCATAAAACAGAACGTAAACAACTGTGTCTTATTATTTTTTCAAAGGTTTGTCATTGATATTTTTCATAAAACAGACTATACCGGCCTTTTTTTTTTTTTTTTTTTTTTTAGCACATACACATTACGATCGTTACCCTGGACAAATCACTTATCTGAACAGGGTCGGGTCAGATCGCAATACAATGTGTATCAAAGATTCAGTGTCTGCAGCTAAAAAAAGTTCTGTTATTAATGAGCAAGCCCAAGCCGTTCTCTTTGGAACACCTCTAAACTGGTCTGCAGTGTTATGACAGTTAAATCCCGTTAACTGTCTGTAGATCAAGCACGAACTAGGTGTCAACAGATGTGTTTATTTGTTACTTGGTGTCTAATCTGTGGTGTATAATAAAAAAATGTTGTTGCTGTAAATAGTAAATTAGGGAGTAATGTGAAGACTCCAAAGTGTATCTTGATTATTCATGAATTAATCATGGTCTCTTAAATTGCAACCTCTCCCCCACACCAAACCATAGGCCTATGCTGTAGTACAAGGCATCTGGCGTTGCAAGACCATACAGTATGTGTTTGTAGTACATAGGAAGTTCTAAAGTAATTTAGGTGTCCACAAAATTGTTTCATGTAGGCTTGTAAACCAGCAGAGTGCTCTGACAGGTCCTATATTAATCTGAAACTACTTTTCTCATTCTGTTGAAAGATTTCATTTAAAGTAAGTTATTATTCTGATAAAATGCTTTATCTTGTGCTGCTCTTTGATTACTGTGAATGCAGTTTCACCCCTTATTCAAATTCTAGAGAGTATTTCTGGTATCTGTATGCATTACAAAAGAAGAATAAGCATGGATGCCGATAACCCAACACAAGTTTAAGAAATATCTTGAAATTACTTTTATTTATTTTTTGTGTTCTGTACCTTACTGTTATGCTAACAGTGACATTACTGTGGCTGTGCAAAGGGGTTGAACTTTGCTGGGGACTCCAAAGGGAGCGTCACATTGGCTCTGATGCTCCCGGGATGGGGAATGGGAAACCGGCAGCAATTGCTTCTCCTCATTGCTCAATAGCGAACCCAACTGGCCAGACACCGAGCACATTCAGAGTGGATAAGAGGCAAGACTGGTCTCTGTTTTCCAGGATCCATAACCTGCCCACGTCTGCTCTGGATTGCTCGGCATAAAAGCGATTCAGGCTTTAGGCTTATGAGATCAGAAGATGCTCACATGCCTTCAGAAAGTCTGTGCTGTGGGGGGGTGGTGGTGAGATATTTGTTATATATTATATTTATTATATATTTATATGAGTTCTGAAATCCATGGCTTTCTCACCACTTGAGTATATAACCATTGGGGTTAAATTCTCCCTTGTCTAAAAGTATTAACTTAAAAGTTGATTTCTGCAAGATCCTTAGTTTCAAGAAACAGAAAACGAAGAAGAAATGTAATTTGCTTTATGCATCTGGTCCTTGAGAAGAATGCCTTGAATACTGAGCACAGGTTAATTATTGGGACAGATGCAGTACCCCAGTCCTCTGGCAGGAAACTGGTCTAAAGAGAATTAGAAGAATAACTTCAACAGTATTCTGGATGTGCATGTTGTTGTGACCAGATGCTGCTACAGTAAATTGTACAGTTGACTGCTATTGACTGCTATTGATTGCTATTGACTGCTATTGGCTGTTTTCTTGAATTGGCTACCTAAAAGTAAATACTTGTAGTTTGCTAAATTTTACATTTTTCTATATTATTTCAAAAAAGACTGTATGGACAGACTCGATTTTGAAATAATAGAATCTTATTTCCTTGCTGACTGTAAATATTATTATAATTAAAAACGTATCTGAATTGCTAAACCTCAGACTACTGAATTGGCAATAATGTCTCTAATAGGAAGATTGGGCACAGTGATGCTGTAAAAAAAGGAGCAACATTCATGCAGATTCCTAAATGTCTGTCCCAAAGCTTATCGGCACTGCTGGGCTTTCAAATGGAACGTGAAACACAAACCACAACTATATGTGCATTAAATGCCTGCCTGTATGAGTGACAAAGATCAAACTGATAAAATGGCTTGTGACGCTTTCCCTGGAAGCAAAGGAAGGAACACGTTTCGCAAACTCACATTTTGTAAAGTGTTTTTAATGTATGTGTTTTCCTGTGCAAGGAATTCCACTTTACTTTTCTATTGCAGGGTTCCGGTTTCTTTAAAAGCATTTTACCAGCTTAGGTGCGATTTGCAATTCCACAATTTGTTTTATATTGCAGGATCCTGCTTGTTTCCCCTTGGTTTGCTTCATTAATGAGAGACACTGAGGCACAAGGATGTGCACAGTTAACTTGCCCCCAAAGGTCACACAGAGCGTCAGTGCCTGTCCTGGAATGTGAAACCAGGATCTCCTGGCTTGTCTTTGCTCTGAACTTCTTCAGTATTCTATTAGAAAAAAAGTGTTGTCTTCCTTGTATTTGACTCACCGACACTTTCAGAGAATTATTTACAATCCCTTGCAGTGTTTCTGTATATTTGGATATACAGTACTTGTTGTACAAACTGTAAAACCAGTTTTTTGATCTACTGTGTTGAGCTGGGTTGTAGTTCTTCAGTCGCTAGATAAACACTTTGAAGATGTTTTTCCCCTCCAAAGGAACTTTTTTAGGGAAAGCAAATGTATGCCTTCTTGATATTACTTTTGCCATATCCGGTGCTATGTGCTATCGATTGTAAATAAGATTGCGTAATTAAGGGAGCATCCACGTACTGTATTTTGACGGTATTAGGCTTTTAAAGTGGATTTGTAGAGTAGAAATCTTGGGTGACTTGTTTTCATGTATAGCATAGGGCTACAGCAAAAGTGTAAATACAGCACTATGAATTGTGTAGAAAGTTACCGTATAGAGGGTGCATGGGCCGGCAAACTGTTCAGGTTTTACTTTGGCCAGTGAATGGCGCTTCGTTATGAAGAAGGTTATTCTAGGGACACAATAACAGGAACACAGTCTGTTTGACAGTGCAGCTGTTTTAGAGAGACAGTTACATTTTCTTCATTCCATTGCTGTGCCTGTGCTGGGTTTGTTTTTTTTGCCACTATATAAACAAACCACCAAAAGCCTGCAGGATTAATCTTGGATCAACTGTACTGTATATTTGTTTGCTTTGGAGAGTTTTAACACCCTTAGTCACCAAATACATGCTTTTATATGTTGAAGAAGTCAGATAGGTTTGGAGTATGCTGTGCATTTTAATGGATCTCTTCCTAGTGGCTGAGTTAGTAATTCCAACATCAGCATAAGATACATACTTGTCTGTTGACTACAGATCTTGTTCTTTAGTTGAATGGTAAACGATTCACGTCCAGCCTTTGCATCTTCATTTAATTTGATGGGCTGAGATGCAAGTTCAGTATCGGCCTAATTGGAAGGCAAGGTCTCAAAAGTGGTTTTTCCCCTGTGGTTACCGTATTCAAATTGCACTATTACAGAAAGATGTAGTATTCCCTTGTTCTCCTAATTGGTGCAAAACTTGTATTCTTTTTGTAAATGATATACATTTTAACATATTAGTTCTAGCTATATTGCTGTCCCATCCACACGTGTGTCTTATATTGCATTCAAACTTCTTTCCATGTTATCCAACACATCCCATTCTGCCAGTATTACAGGTTTTATTAACATTAATGCTCACTTTATCTCTTTTGCCCTTTCTGCTTCTTTTGTGTTGGAATTTAAGGCTGTCTTGTGCAAATGTTTTGTTTTATAGGGAGTTGGAGCCACCCTTTTCCATCCTAAATAGTTGACTAATGCACCATAAAATGCTGCCTAGCAGCAATCGGAGAGCAGGACTTAAAGCTTAATTTTTATTTTTTTCCCCTAAAGTTCTGTTTCTGAGGGTTTGTAAACTAACCTTTTGCCTCCTTACCAATGTTTATACAGTATTTGGAATGGGATTAGCAAAGAAGTGTCTGACCTGTCTTGGGTGGGTACATTTGCCCCCAGTTTCCTATTTTAGAAAAAGGTATTGGCTGGCTTCTCTAGCGTCTGCAAGGGCTCTGCTGACCTTTGCAACCAAGGGTTGTAAGTTTGCATTTCAGCACTAGCAACTTTCACTTGCTTTTTATATTACAGTAGTGGTGGACTTTTGTCTAGGTGGTATTCTTCAGTGCGTGCATGTACTGAGTAATTGTTTGGTTGTGCACTGCATCTGGATAAACGTGTCTACTGTAACAAGATTCTTAGTACATTTGCAGGTTACAGATTCTGTTCACTTCTCTTTGTTAGTAAAATGTCTATCCCAGAGAATCTGGGTAAGATGGTTCTCGAGCTATCAAAAGTACATTTAACCTTTTTTTTTTTTTTTTCTCTTGTAAATTTGGGGTTCCCAAAAGGTGCCATGTTGACTGCTATTGAGCATGGGTTATTATGAACCAATTATCACATGGGGGGGGAGCATGTACTTTTTGTTTTACCTCCATTTTGTGTGTAAAACCTGTAAAAATGTATGTGTTACGATTTTTTGTTTTTAAAAAAAAAAAAAAAAAAAGAGCTGGGGTCATCTTCATTACTAGATGGGCTTCCCTGAACAAATGTGTAGCAGCCTGTGGTGTGGTTTGGATGGGATGGGACGCTGAGAGGTTTTATTAATGCCTAGAAAATTCCTCATGAGAGTTTTTCACTGAAATTTCAGAGTTGTTTGGTTTAATTAACATGTTTTGTGGTCTTACAATTTGATTAACTAGATCATACTGCTTCAAATACGCAGTGTAATAATGCACAATGAACAGATGTTGAATTGCACATGTATTCTTTTGGGTTTAATCATAAAATTGAAGTCCTTACTGTATGTAAGTACGTATTAATCTTGGACACAGACAATGCTGTACAAGAGATACACAAATAGTATACTTATATGTATAATATATACTTACAGTAGAAACTCAGATGGCCTTGGCTGAGCCCTGGAAGAAAGTAAACAGGCAGCAAAGAAATGTAACTCTTTGTGGAGACATTTAGAAATGGGGATAAAAATAAATGAATAAATTTATAAAGAATGAATAAAGAAGATGCAGCTTCAGGTGGTTTAAAATACATTTTATGAGCTGTTGAATTGAATTTCTCTTTTCATGAAATTGTACTTGTATCAGGAAACCCCAGCTCTGACCAAAGGAAACAAGCCAATGGAAACAAAGTTAGTGTCCAGGTCTTCTTTTTTTTTTTTTTTTTTTTTTTTGATATAAACGTAAGGCAAACATTCTGTTGGCTGTGTCCGTGCTGTTTTTGAGGCTTGTTGAATCGCTGCTGCTGCTGTTGTAGGGCTCCAATTAAACGTCTTGGTAGAGACACAGTTAACACCAGTATAGGCAAGTACAGTTGTTTTAACCAGGGTTGGGTTAGTTAATCTCTTTTCAATTCCTTTTTTTAAACATATTCCCAATTTAACAACTGTAGCAGCATCCACTCAGAGGGTTGTTTCTCATGCTGTGATTTATTTTTATTAGTTTTTTTCAAACAGTTTACTAAACAGTATACGCACACCAATCAGACCGTGGTTGACCAGGTTTTATGCTTCCTTTTTTGTTTACTTGATTTATTTGTATTTGTGATTACTGTTGCATATTGTTGATTTTCATATTAATCCTCTTTACAATTCAGAAGCCTGTTTGTACAACAATTAATCAATCTGATGTGCTTTTTTGTGGTAATTTGGAATGGTGTATTTGAATTGCTATCAGAACTGATAATTGCAAGCATAACTGGTTTAATCTAATCTATTTGAGAATTAAGGTTTTTTTTTTGTGTGTGTGTTTTTTGTATTTTAAAACACAATATGATTATAACAAATCATCTATACTCCTATGTAGATTTTATAAGATCTTGGACATTTGTTTCTTTCAGTTTGTCTCCCTCAGTAATCTGATTTCATAACTCCTAAAGAGGATTAACCTGTAATCTGAACATGTCTTCACTAATCTACTCCTCTGTATAGCACAGACATTGTTTCTATCGCTTGTATTAGAGTCCCACCCCCTCCCATCCCCTCTGCTGCTTTGGAAACACTAAATGTTCCTGTAAAAACATAACAAAACAAGATACTGCTTTTTTGCGAGTTGTGTGGGTGTACATTTAAAGTCGTATTACAATGTTTAAACTGACAGTAGGTCTCCCTCCCTTTGGATACACGATCATATAATCCTTCATTCTTTCATCCCCTGTAAGGGATGAATAGCCCCAACTACAAGGTTATAGTGGAATCGCCTGTAATGTACCATGGAATTGGTATACAATTACCCACACAGTATCTTGAGGGGAAGACTTTTTCGATGAAATCATGCATGGGCATTTGTTATGAAATGCTGATTTGTATGGTATGGATGATTCTGACACCTGTATTTTGCTTGTTCTATTATTTGTGGGGGACCTACACAGGGTTCTCCCCAGGAATTCTGTACACCCGGGCGGCAGAACATTATAGCCGGGATCACTTAACAGGGAAAAAAAAATAATTCCCTTTTATCTTAAATATATAATACGACAAAGCATTTGAATAATGTATTGTCGTTCGTTGAATATATCTGGTTGCACTTTTTTATATTCTACATTATTTTTCTTTACTGTTTTTTATTATGGTAAATGACCGTGCTTATTTAGGCACTGTACGATTTGACTGGGGATGGATAATGTAGGTTTAAAGGTTACAGCCTCTATACATGAACCCCCAATATCTCTCTCTCACAAGCACCTAGGTACATATTTTTACGATATCATGATAGGAGTACTTTCTGTACTATATTATGCGCTATATATCACCTTACAGTACAATAATACGACAACAAATGGAGTGAATGATATACCCAGAAATAATCTTGATATGTTTTTAATAAAGTAGCCTCCGCCAGTATAGTATTAGGCGGTGGACTGCGCCGATCGCTGGCTTATTTTGAAAACCCTGCATTCATTGTCATTTATGTTTTTTATGTGCTTAATACAGAAAACCCGCCCCTTCAACTCTCTGATTGGTTAAATGTTGTGTCAAGCCGTAACACAGTTGTCATGATCCAAGATTATTTTTTTTCACCCAGCAACACGCAAGTGATCTAGTCTGCTTGCAGCACAATCAATCCTTATAGTTAAAGGAATAGTAGTATCTGCAAGACACGCAGATCAGGTTTTTTCAGCCGGACGGCGATAGCCACTTCGCTGGGCGGCCCATCCGGCTGAAAAGGCCTGGAGAAGAACCATGCTACAGTAATAAAATGGAAAACAAAAGCAGTATCTTGTGGTGGTTTATTGTTACTTTTAGATCATGAATTGATAATGGGACATATAGCCCAATACACAGGTCGGAGTGCTAGATGGAGGATACAATCTGAAATCAGCACCAGGACTGTCAAGAGTGGCTGCCTCTGTGTCTCTGAGACAGTTGAGGTTGTTATTCAAGTACAGTGCCAGCTTGCATTCAGCACGCTATAATACTGTGTACATGGCATGTAATAGAAGTGTTGCAACACATTGTGATTTTATAAAATGTACAACTACCTTGAGTTTCCTATAAAAAATGAGTCGCGAGTCAAGAGTCGCGCTGTTGAGTCACACTGAGCGAGTGATGTCCTTGGCAGTGAAGGTAAAGCAAAGCTTTCAGAGCTGCAAAAGGTTTATATATTATTTATTTTTCCTTGTTATCTTTGTCAGTCACTGAAATGTCTAAACTATGTTTTGTAGTTGCCAAGTGATTTTTTTTTTTTTTGTTTGTTTGTTCTGTGCTTTCCTCTGGCTGTCAGTATTTTCTGTTCTTCACTTTTGATTTGTGATTGATATATGTAGCCCTTAACTGCAGTACCATCTGAGTCTGTATGGGGACCTCATATTATCACAATACTATTACTGTGTCCTTGCTGGTTCTTCATGCCAATACGTATTTACTAGCATGTCTTATGAGAAAGCTTTTGAAGCCAAAAACATAGAAAACTACAATTAAATACAGTAAAGCAAAAGCATACATTCTATACTGATTCATGGAAAATGACGGCAGGGTACTGTGTGGTCATTTTCTAACCAATGTTGGTCACCTTTCATGTTTGTTGTTGTTTTGTTTTTTTATGGGATACAGATAAAGAACAGGGTACAGTAGTTAACTCCAGCATATCAAGATGAAATGTGAATGTAATTTTTCTCAAATCCATGGATGTCCTCTTAAATGTTAAGACACCACTCTGAAGAGAGTTTGCCCTTTAGCTCCTTGGAGCAGCAGTCATTCAGGGAAAACGGGGCTATGTAAAAGTGATTATTGGAAGCCAAACGCTCTGTTACAAATGAAGGAGACGGACACTCCTCCACGGGTACTGTAGGTTAACCCTGGTTTGTTTTCTTTCAGTCGGGTGGATTCTGTTCACTTCCTTTTGGAAAAGGTTTCCTGATGCTGGAATAATTTCCTTGGGAAACGTTTGACATTCCTCAGAATTGGAGTGCGTGTAGCCTTGCCAAGACTTTTCCAGAGCTTCCCGATTTGTTGATGAATCACTTTGTGCAAACATTTGTGTTTTTGCTCTAGTACCATGGTGGTATACAGCAGTTTACAGATACACTTCTGTGGCTTTGACCTACTATGGATCACAAACGTCTGACAGGGCTTGCGATACAGGCAAATACTGGCACTGTTGTAAAGTGTGTTGATCCTGTAGCTTAGGCCTGTAACAAAATTAAAATCTCACTTCAGAGCATAATAATAATTTTAAAAAAAGACAGTAAGCAATGATCTAAGTGGACTTCAATCCAGGCCTATTTGGGGAGTTCCAGCTCCAGGTCAAATGTTATGTTAAGGTTAAGATGACTTGGAGCTTCTCCATCCAGCAGAGTAGAACAGGAGGGGGCGTAACAGTGCGGTGCTGCACAATAAGAGGGCGCACTGTGCTATAAAAAGTGTTGCCCCTTGGATGAGATGTTAAAGGTCATTTCTTTTATTTTGTATTACTGTACTCGTCTGCCCTGGTTAAATGTCTTCCCTTTATATCCCAGCTGAATAACACTAAATGAGATTGCATTCTCAGTAGGACTCCCCTATATAACCTATTTAACACAGGGAATGAGAATGCAAGATTTCATTATGCCACACACACACATTATATGTATTATACACGTTATATATATATATATATATATATATATATAAAAAAAAAAAAAAAAAAAGTTAATAATTAATTGTGTTAATTGTTTTATTGTTAATTATCCCCTGCACCTGGCTGTCATTGTAAATTAGAGCCAGGTGCAGGGTATTTAAAGAAAACAAACTGGAGTGGTACCATCTTCGAATCCAGACACGGACTGTGCAACAAGTTGTTCTAAATTTTTTAAATAATCCAATAAAATATTATATAAATAATAAAATAATACAAATATCTGTACAGTATATTTAATAACTGATTACCCTAAACAGGTAGTAGTGGTTGGTAAATTAACAAAAAAAAAAAAAGAATAATTGCCAAACACAGCAAGATATTACTGAACTTAAGTTTAAAGCACTGCTGAAAGGCAACAGCTTTGGGAGAAAAAGGGACAGACGGCGCAAAATAAAAGCAGATTAAAACTGTGAAAAGAGTGAAGTTGAACAAATAAGACAAATTAACATTCATTTAATGTTACACAAAGATAATTAAACTTATGAATTGTATTTTAATATTTAAACAGCTTAAACGTTTTCTGTCTTTCCACAAAGTGACACACTATGCAAGACTGAAGAGACAAAGTCGTGCTGCTCGTATTTATAGCCTTTGTTGTCTTGGCACATGCGCGCTGATCACCTGAGTTTGAGGTCAGGTTTTAGGGCAGGGTTTGCTTAAGGTTAGGGACTGGGTGGCTTGATTTCATAGAGCTTCAGAGTTCTGGAAGTGAAAGGTGGGAGTAAATGGCAAATGCCCTTGAATCATCTGATGCCCTCAGGACAATTTTCTAGGGGATATTCCTTTACACTGCTGTTTAGTACATTTGACAGTCGCACCATATTCAAGGCGATCAATTAAAACAGAATTTATAGATGGTGTCAAAAGCTGCACTTAAATACAGTAAAACAAGAAGCGGAGGTGAGCCCACATCAGAGGAGCACGACACATCATTTACCACTCAAATTAGTGCCGTCTCAGTGCTATGATACGACCTAAAACCAGACTGAAATTTCTCAGCCATGTTCTGTGCAGCAAGAAATCTGTTAAGCTGCTCCACCATCCACTTTTTCTAACACATTGGATAAAAAAGGAAGACTGGATACAGGTCTGCAGTTACAAAGCACATTGGGATCGAGGGTGGGCTTCTTGAACAGAGGTTTTATAACTGCTGTCTTGAAAGAATCAGGAACAATACCTTATGAAAGAGAGCTGTTAACAATATTTAAAACTGAGGTATTTATTTTTGGATATACTTCTTTTAAGAGTGTAGTAGGAATGGGATCTAAGGTACATGTTGTAGGTTTTCTAAATGCCACCACATGACTGAAAAAAATATGCGCTAGCTCGTAAAATTCGCTCAGAAATGATACATTTTTATCCACCCTTCTCAAACATATTTTATTTATTTTTTGCTTGCATGATTGACCGAGTTTTGCCCGTTTCCATCACAATTATTACTAACTATTATAATCCTTCAACAAGGTACCGTAGCAAGGGAAAAGTAATTATCCCTCCCACGCTATACAAATAACTCTCTTCACTGTGGTGCTGAAACGTTTTCATTTTAGAAGAACTGTTTTAATCCTGGGTTTGTCATTGGTCCAGATGTCATGAATGTAAAAATGAGGGGGCCTCATAAAAAGGAGAGCAACTTATTGCAACACACCAGCAGTAGGATTCCTTGCATTGTTCAGCCTGTGTGACCTGCCACAAGAGACCAACACTGGCATCAAGATCAAAAGCTGAGCTTGCTGTGCTTCAGTACTAGGGAGATTTAAAGAAAAAGCTTCAGAATTGTGTAAAGTATTTTGCATGGTAGGCAGAAAAAAAAATATATATACTGTATTACTTCAATGTGGCGCTTAGTTTAAATTGATGAAAATTACTGTGACGCTTAAGAGGACGGCCTTTATACGAGGACAAGCTTTATTAATAATACGATTTTCAAACGCTGCAGTATTTTATTACATGATTTATGAGATTTTAGAAGCATCACGGTTGCTTATTTTCTGTAATACGGTAGCCTATCTGTATGTAGCAGTGTGTGTGGTTAACCTTCTTTGACTACAATGCATTTATGGGTGACAGTTACCGAGAGCTCATTAGGTGGGAGTTGGAAGGCCAGGGGAGTAATGTACCAGCGAATCAGGAGTGTGTATTGGTTGTTAAGGGGCGGGACAATGCTGGTGTGGCAGCCAAGATGTCCAATTGTGAACAGGAATTGAGTGGTGCGGTAATAAATCCAGTGCCCAGACAGGATTCTTCCCAAAAATATCTGTGTTTATTTACAAACCAAGAGATTTAAAGTTCGGATCCTTTCTCTCTCTCTCGCCCCTATATATATATATATTAAAATGAAGCTGTTTTATTCAAAACGTATGTAATGCACTTAAGGAAGGGGGGGGGGGGGGGGGGGGGGACCTCTGCTTTTGTTTAAGCTAAAATATTCGAGTAAAATTGCCGTACTTTACAGAAAACAGTTAGTCATTTTTTTCTAATGTTAGGTAAAGAGAGAAACAAGAGTGAAATGGAGAATGAACCAAGAGCTGTTCTGGGTTTTATATGAGTCGCAGTTAACCTGATAAGTGGGTGAGTTATTATGGCTGATTTTATATCTTTCTTTTTTTTTTCTTTTTTCTAAAGCAATGATTTGTTCTGTTTTAATAACTGTATTAGTTTTTGTTGTTTTTTTTAGGTCACTGAATGAGTATTATATACAGAAGACAGTGACTTTTTTATGAAAACTAGGACTAGTACATTAAGGCAAGGCTTAAGGTTATACAGTGTAAACCCATCCGTTGTAGTTTAATCTCTGTTTATTTTCAAAATGAACCCCCCCACCCAAACTAACACTTCAGTATCACACTGGATGGCTGAAGATGAATTGGCAGTTTGAGAATGTACATGGGCTAAGCTTGTCAAAAGAAAAAGGACAGTGTTGTGCATCAATAAAGGATGACTGCTGGCTACTGATGAGAGCTTCACCGATCCTCAGAGAGATTTAGTTACCTTGCAGTAACAGAAGTGGCTGTTGATTATAATTAAGTAATGTTCATTTTTTTCTTTTAGCTCCTAGGCAACAGTTTCTTTCCTCTGTAGAATTTTAGAAAAGTGCTTGCTGGCTAAACATAGCATGTTGTTGTTGTTGTTGTTGTTGTTTGTTATTATTGTTGTTGTTATTTGTTATTGTTATTGTTGTTTGTTGTTGCCTGTGTGAACTATGCATCAGCTACAGTCACTTACAACATCGTGTCACTGATAGACGGAGCACAAGGAGGTTAACACAGTGAGTCAGTGGCTGAGCCAGGATTTGAACCGGGGAACTCCTGGTTATAAGCCCACTACACCGGACCACACAGCCTCCTGTGTCGCATATCATATTTTTATTATTGAAAAATATTTCCAGTCTAAATGTTTGTCATTTGAATTAATGTTAATTCTTTCTCATTTGTTTACATAGCAATTTCCTAGTTCTGTTTTAAAAAATAAATAAATAAATCAAATAAAAAACTGATCTTTGAAAATAGACTGGATAAGTAGCATGCTCTTTTGTGTAATAGGATTTTGGATTCCCTGATATGTATTTTAATATACAGTACTGTGAAAGTATTTGCCCCATGTCTTATTTTCTGCATATCTGACACTGAATGTTATCAGATCTTCAACTAAAACATAATATTAGATAAGGGACCTTGAATGAACAAATAACACAAAATTGATGCTTATTTAATTTATTTATTAAAGAAAGTTATGCAACACCCAATGCCCCCGTGTAAAAAAAGTAATCACCCCCTTAGACTCAATAACTGGTTACGCCACCTTTAGCAGCAATAACTGCAACCAAACCCTTTCTGTAGTTATTGATCAGCCTCTCACAGCGCCGTGGAGAATTTTGGCCCACTTCTTCATGCAGAACTGCTTCAACTCTGTGACATTTGTGGGTTTTTGCATATAAACTGCTTGTTTCAGGTCCTCTCAATGGGGTTTAGGTCTAGACTTTGACTAGGCCATTCCAAAACTTTAAATTTCTCATACCATTCTGATGTAGACTTGCTTGTGTGTTTCGGATCATTGTCTTGCTGTATGACCCAGCTGCGCTTCAGCTTCAGCTCACGGACGGATGGCCTGGCATTCTTCTGTAGAATTCTCTGATACAGAGCAGAATTCATGGTTACTTCAATGACGGCAAGTCGTCCAGGTCCTGATGCAGCAAAGCACCCCCAAATCATGACACCGACACCACCATGCTTGACCGTTGGTATGAGGTTCTTGCTGTGCAATGCAGTGTTTGATTTTCGCCAGACATAACACGGCTCTTGCTGGCCAAAAAGTTCCAAACTTGAGACAAGCATTCATGTTCTTTTTAGTGAGCAGTGGTTTCCACCTTGCTACTCTACCATGTATCCCATTTTGCCCAGTGTCTTTCTGATGGTGGAGTCATGAACACTGACCTTAGCTGAGGCGAGAGAGGCCTGCAGATCCCTGGATGTTGTTCTAGGGTTCTTTGTAACTTCCTGGACGATTTGCCTTGGAGAGATTTTGGCAGGACAGCCACTCCTGGGAAGATTCACTACTGTCCCAAACTTTCTCCATTTGGACAATATGGCTCTGACACTGGTTTGGTGGAGCCCCAGAGCCTGAGAAATGGCTTTGTAACCCTTTCAAAACAGATAGGCATCAACAACTTTTTTCCAGAGGTCTTCAGGAATTTCTTTTGATCGAGGCATGATGTGCCTCTAGAACCTGTGTGCTGACAACTTCACTCTGATGGTAAGGGCCAAAGTTAGTCAGATTTATACTGGGCAGGGCTGGCCCAAATCAGGCCTGCTTGTTAACCAAAGTATTCAAACAGCTGACCCTAATTATCCCTTAAATTGGGTTGAGTTAACTAGGGGGGCAATAACTTTTTCACATCTGAAGATTGCATGTTTGATTACCTTGCACACCAAACAAATGAAAGAAACACCAAACTTCAAAAAGATCTGACCAAATTCAATGTGAAAAATGTGCAAAAAGGAAGAAAATCAGACAGGGGGCAAATACTTTTTCACTGCATTGTATACTAAACATATGTTTATGTAAAAGCTGTAAATCTCTGTTGAAAACCAGTTTTAGACATGATGGGTAAGTTTGCAGATTATGACAGACTTTGATAATCACAAACTGTATCATTCAAGAATGGTGATACATCTTCTAGTGTTTATGTCCAATCAGTGCCGTCCTGTCTGCCTGTGCCATATGCTCTATTGACTCTACTGGTATTATTTTGGAAAGAGTTTTAACAATTTTCTGCCCAACCTTATTTTTCCTACAAGTGTGTTTTATCTTAAGCCTTTTTAAGACTCCAGAAAAGTTAGGTGCTACAGATACTGCTCTCTCCTGTCATGTGGCCTTAAAGTTGAGTTTGATTTGAAGGCATGAATTAAATAGGAGTGCTAAAGACTGTCTACATTTTCACAGACATCATGGAAGTAAGTATTTCACTTTGGTACTGTACAGTTTCGCTGTGAAGTTTGTTTATTTATTTATTTATTTTCCCTTTGAAAACTTGTATGCTTTGGTGAGTTTGATCTCCAGTATTGACTCCATGAGTGTGCCTGCAGTTTTGTATTCATCATTCCTCTACAGTTCTTGCACCTCGGGTTAGGTTTGCTCAGTTTGGATATCTGTTATCTCTGTTGACATACTGGAGGTTATTGAAATGAATTGCAAACAAGTGTGTCTGTCTTATCTGGCTATGGCAAACAACAGGAAAGCCTGCAGTGTAAATTGATAATCCCCATTTGACGAAAGGACTAGTTAAAAACCACAATAGGGACTGTAAAGCAATACACTCTAAACTGTTCTTGAAAATCATTGTACTTGTCTCTGTGTACTGTGCCTGCTGCGCATGTCTCTGCGTACTGTGCCTGCTGCGCATGTCTCTGCGTACTGTGCCTGCTGCGCATGTCTCTGCGTACTGTGCCTGCTGCGCATGTCTCTGCGTACTGTGCCTGCTGCGCATGTCTCTGCGTACTGTGCCTGCTGCGCATGTCTCTGCGTACTGTGCCTGCTGCGCATGTCTCTGCGTACTGTGCCTGCTGCGCATGTCTCTGCGTACTGTGCCTGCTGCGCATGTGTCTGTGTACTGTGCCTGCTGCGCATGTGTCTGTGTACTGTGCCTGCTGCGCATGTGTCTGTGTACTGTGCCTGCTGCGCATGGAGTAGAATCCCCCTTGTAAATGTGCAGGTGATACCAACAGCATCAATTATAAACAGGGCTAAAATCAACTTTATTTAGGAACTGATCCTGATTCATGCTGCACTACAATGTACTTCCAGTAACGTCTCTGTCTCTGCAGTACTGCAGTGGTCTTTTCTGGGTATGCAGTTGAACATTTTTTTTAATCTCATTCCATGTAATCTCAAAATGTAATCCTTTGACTTTTCTGGACAATATGGCTCCGACACTGGTTGCACTGCAAATCCACACACACTCGGTGTGATATTTAATAAAATAAAAATGTTGGACGTGAATCTGTTTTGCACTCGTCTCCCAGATGGCTTCTTCAGCTATTATGTAAAATTGACTTATCTGCTCTGACAGCTGTAAAAGTTGTTTAATGGATCAATGTAACTGAATTCAACACTTTTAACACTGGCTAAGGACCTATGCATTGCGGATTATTGTATTAATCACAGAATTCAATACATTTTATTATTATTTTATTTTTTATTTTGCAAGCGGATGTATTTTAATTGAATACATTATTTGAATTTAGTTAAAGTTGTAACGATCAGCACTATTGGACATATTTTTCAAAGATGAATTCCCCAGATTCAAAAGTTGCATAAACCCATTATGCAGTTTCAGTGTGGTGTTAAACTATTCTGGATAGCCCTTATTTTAGCTTATTATCGCCACGGGGGTGTCATGCATGTGCGAGAACCAGGTAAGAGTTTATAAAGTGGTGAGGAGTGTGTGATTTTTATTTTCCTCTCCTAAAGGCTTTTCCGTAGATGAAAATGTCCTACTGTGCCAATTGGAATGAAACTTCCAGGCAGACCTTTCTTTACAATCCAGGCAGGTTTTCTGTAGAAGTAACTGTTCATTTGTATGCTGTTGTTAGGTGTTTTAAATTAAGGCTAGTGAAATTGCTTTAGGAAAGTCTTCAAGTATATTTCCATTTAATGATACAAAAAAAAAAAACAATTTGGAAGGAGAAGTGCAGTTCTATTCAAGGTTGTGGATGGGTTAGATGGATTAAGTAAGATCAGGTCTGGATACTGTAAGCATCTCTGGGAGGGGAGCTTGTAACAATTAGCAGGTCCACCATTGCATTTAAGCTTGCTGCCTCCTATTTTAGTGTTATAGAATCTGCCCGGGCAAAAACTAACAGTACCATTCACTTTTACCTGGGATCTAAGTGTCCAAACCTAAATAATTAAAAAAATAAATAAATCTATATAATGACATTGAAAATCTATCAAATGGATTGTTATATATTCGTTGTTCACATTTAATGATGGATTAGTATGCAGTTCTCCCAAAAGGGGAAAATATAGCGAATTGATCTGACTCATAGGGTGGCCCATTGCTCTTCTTTCATTTTAAGTAATTATACGTTGATATTCAAGCCCTCGTTGTGAACCATGGAGCACCATCCTCCTTTTAACATGAATGATGATAAGCCCCTCAACGTTGATCAACCAGAAGAAGATTAAATGAGATACCCTGTGCCCTTCTGGATGTTGAGCAAGTCGCAGTATATCCTATATTACTAGATTAAGTACTGTAAATGGAAAACTACTGTTAAACTAACAAAATAAAATACAGTTGGTTAACCATGGTGCAAATGCACCAACTGAAAATACTAGGTACATTTTTTTCAAAATCCAAACTCCAATAAGTGTTCTGAAACTAGTCCAAACTAAGAGTCCAAAAACAGGTTATGCTTCTGAAAAACAAAGCTAAGGTTCCAATTTAAAACAAAATAAAAGTCATGCATTTCGTCCAACAAATGCAGAAGTGTAGAGAGAAAACAGATTTATTTACATAAATATTTTTTTAAATTGATCTCGAATGTTATCGTTGAACACTTAATTAACAGACATGTTTATTATTTGTGAAATCATTTTTTAACAAATATAAGGATGAACATTACTTTTTTTACCTACTTTGTCCAAGTAGCTACTGGTAGTTTGTTTACTGTACTATATTGCTGTGTCTTGATAATATTTGATGTTGTAGTGTTATGTATTTTAAAAGTAACCGGTGCTACCGGACTATTAAATGATCTAATCACTACGCTTCTTTAGAGTGATGTTTCTGCGCATGTGCCAACGAACAGGACAGTGCTCAGAAAATAGCTTTTGAAGTTACTACAGTAATGTTGGCAAAAGATGTTAATGGCCCCTATATAGTACCCTAGATTTTTCTCAAATGTACTAATCAAACTTTGAAATAAGAAACCCTGCTAAATCCAAGATGTTCACCTTAACATCCATAAATTGTCAAAAATAATAAATCTAAAAAGGACATGAAGCAGTCCTCCCTCCCTGCCTGTATCCTCCTCTTCCCACCATTAGCCCTTAGTGACGCCATAGCTTGCACTCCAGAGATGCTCCTGCAGTTGCTGTATCCGTGCACCTTGTTCTCTTTGCCTATATACCTGCCTATATTGCCTTTTCTCTTATACTGTGGTAACGTATTTGGTTTTCTACCAGTGGAAGCCAAATCTGGCTATTAACAATCGGAACTGGCGGCCGGAAAGAGCAGCAGGAGTTTTTAAGGATGAATACATTCATTTGTAATGTCTAGCTGATGACTTTTAAAGACTGAATATCTAGATCTGCTGTTTGTATAGCAGGTAAAAGACTGCAAGCGTCCTCATGTATCCAGTGCCTGCTTAATAAGCTAAGATACTTGACAGTACTGCAGTATGGCTCTTTAGTCGCAGCTAGGAGGTCGGTTCCTCTTTAGAGCTGTTTATGCGGTCAGCTCAGACCCTCATAAACCGGGAGATGGTGGCAAGCCAGTTTGTTTGAAAGTTCTAGTTTAATGGCAAGCTGTTTTCAATGGCTTTCATTCTCTAAATAAATTGCTGTTCAAACATGGATGAACGGGAATGAAGGAGAACAGTTGTTTGGTGTTTGCATCCAGCTGGTTGTTAGCTGAATGCAGAAAATAAGCTTTTTGTATAGTCTGTTTTTTTGGGGTTTTTTTTTGGCTTGGAGTAAAACACACTAACACACCATGGCAAGATCAGTAACAGTTGATTTAATGGAGTCACAGAATTCATAGAATTGTAATCGTATATCAATAATGGCAGAACACTAACCTTTATTTGCACAAACCCTCAGGAGATGGCAGATCACTGAAAGATAACACACCCGAGTTATGCTGTAGCACAGTCTCAGACATCGATCTCTTTATGCCTTCCTGTCAAGATATGTCTGAGGTCATGTTTTAGATGGTTGCTCTCTGACCCTACTGTAGTATTTTTGTGTGGGGTGTTAATTTTTATTCAGATTTTCAACTTAACCTTATTGTTATCCACATTCAAAATACAATGTTACTTCTCTTGTCAGCCTTTTCAAGCCACTTGTTTTGTAAGTTTTACAAGCTATCTTATGTTTTCAATGTAGCTGTTGTGCAACATTGTTTATAGTTGTGGGTTTACTGTGTTTTTTATACACCTCAACAAGACTAGATTTCAACATGGCTTTTCTTTCTGTGAAAGCCAATTATGTTTACAGTATATATTGTGTTCATGTGATGCTGGTGTTTTATATATTGTCTTCCTTGCCAGATCTTGCATAGCAGGGCTTGAATTTCATTTTTGTGTGCTGTGGGGATTTCCCCTGTATGCTGCAGCCAATGGCCAGTGACAGAGCACTCTCCATTGCTTTTGCCATTGCCTGACGTGAAGTTTCTGCATGCAGCAGAAGAAAAAGGTGCTTTTCTTTTTAACCAGCGCTCAATTTGTTTTTTTAAACTCTTTACACTCAGCCCTGTGTCCGCTTGTTTTTCACTTTTTTCATTTCTGTATGTTTAACTACTGGATAGTTTGTGCTGCATGCATGTAACATATCAAATGAAAGGCCTCACAACTTTCTTTCATATTATGTAAGTTGCAACAGGATCAGGCATGCTACAGCCTCCCCTCATTATATCGCTCGTTATGCTGCAGATTCGGATATATCGCGGTCCTGGAGTTGGCTCCCCATTTTTACTGTAACTGCATATGCCTTAGAATTACTGTTTGTTATATTTCATAATGCACATCACAAACAACAATATACAAAACAATTAAAAACAAAGCATTATGTCATACATTTATCATATACACACCTGTTGCACAATAACACAAAGCAAATTAAATATCTACTTGCTGAAGCGGTTTTTATTTTAGCAAACAAGGTGTTCATGAGTGGCAGCAGTGCACTAGCAAAAGCCACAACAGACGCAAAACGAAACCTAAGCTATGAACTCTGTCACATGATGAGAGGCTTAACTTCAGGCAATCGTAGTTCTAGCTTGGAGTACCGCATACACACACTGAATACAGTACATCTTTGGAAAGCCCTGAATCTGTACTTTTAAACAAACCAAGAACCAGTTAGGTGGCTTTTACGTTGCCTGAGTAATATGCACACAGCCTTCGGTGCCCTGGTGTCCCAAAATAAATGGAGCTGAGTTTTAAGAGTTAAAACGAAAGTTGCTACTTGCAAAACAACACTAAATGGACTTAATATCGTCTTTCTTAAAAAAAAAAAATGTTTTCTTAGTGCATTGTACTGAGTTTCTATAATGCTTGACTATAGCGTCCGAGAATCATGTACGAGAGAATAAACTCTCGCGGCACTTAAAATATCCAGCACTACTTTTTATTTATTTATTTATTTATTTATTTATTTTTAGGTAGGTATTTTAACCAGAACCACTCAGAATGCTGCTCATAGTGCTTTCGTCACTGACACCCACTTCTTTAGAGATTGTTGTAGCATTTCAGGCATTCTAAATTGGGTGAAAAATACAATAGCTTGGTGTCCTAAAATATCTCTGCAGGATTTTCCCGCACTGAAAGTTGCAGATATGCGGGAGCAACTTGGAAAAAGTGCGATTCCCTCCATCCCGCTCTGAAATTGAAGCCCTGCTTATTAAAGGGATTTTTAATCTCAATGGCCATCCTGTTAAAATAAACAAACGTAGCATTTTTTTGTGTTCAGTTATCATTTATTTAACCATCTCTTGTCCACAAAACCTCTACAGTTTAGAAAAGCATAAACAGTACAGTACCTTGAACGACAATGCATATTCAAATGAGTAATTTCTTTAATGGTCCCAGTCTGTACTAAGTGAGTACAAGTGACAGCAATGGCTTATTAATAATGAGTGATACACTTAAGGAAACAAGCTACTCATTTGGGTAAATCAGTGCTTTAGCAGTCCTTTTTGCTTCACTTATTACACTGAAGTGACTGGAGGTGATGACAGAATTTAAAAGAAATGTTGAAAAGAATAGCATGTCCACTTGGGTGAAATTACTGGATATCCACAGGGGTCAAACTAAGTCATGATTTTTGCCAGTATCTGCAAGATTGAAATGTTCCTCATTGATACAATACTTTACACTGTTCTTTGTGTGGAACCAAGCTGAAATGCGTGATAGAAACGCTATATGCTACAATAATTTACAGTGGTTAAGGTTATCCTCTGAGGGTGGGCAATAAAGACAAAAATAGATTCAGAGTTGATCCAGTATCCAGTATTGAGAGGACTCCCTGCTCTCGATCAAGGCACAGCGTGAGACTCGTTAATAGTGACAGAGTAATCCTGCTTTTCTCTCTCCACGATCATTTACCCCAGACGATTTTGAGACCTGCACACAACATCGCAATAAAGCAGAGAGTGCTGCGGATTGTATTTAACTAGAGGGGTGTTCGTTTGATACAAGCATTAGACAAAGCCTGTATACTTCTAGCAATCTACAGAACAGTATCTCTTCATTTCATTTTCATGTTTCAAAAGATCTGCTCTTGAGGTTAGGAGTGTTGACTGTTAAGTTTAGGAGGTGGTTTTTCTTGTCGCTGATTATTGGATGCAGTTTGCTTCCTTCACACTAGGATGGGTTTTTGTTCTACTTGTAATCATTATCTCAGTTATTACTGTGTTCCCTACTGAAGATTGAGTGTCCTTTGGCGACAGGGATATAGTTTAGTAGATTACAGTTTTTTTTTTTTTTTTTTTTGTTCTCTATTGCTGTGTTTTTTTGAACTGCCCATCCAATTGTGTGAAACTTGAAATGGGCATCGTATTATTATTGGGCTTCTGGTTTTTGTTTTTTTGTTAATTGCATGTATCAGTGCTTATTTTTTTTTTAGCTATTTTCCAGTTATATGTAAATTTTGTTTTTTGGGGGGATTTTGTTTTTTATAAACTTTCGTTTTTTTCTGTCGCAATTGTTTACTCAGCAGTACTTGGACACTTCAATTGTACATTCTTTCCTTTGCTGTTTTCCACAGTGAAATCCTTGTGTTCAGACATTTTTTAAATTTATTTTTTCACCACAATTTGCAATTCTCTTTTCAATCTCATGAGCGGGTAAATACTATGTGCTGTAATATAGCTTTAAATCTAGTCGCGAGCAAGAACATCTCATTTGAAATCTCGCGAGGAAGAGGGGTGGGTTTAAAGTTTTCATAACAGATCGATGCGAGATGCAAGTCAGGAAGGAGGGACATTGCCCAGCTGCACTGGGGATTTTTATTTATTTATTTATTTATTTATTTATTTATGGGTCGTTTTTTTTTTTTTTTTTTTTTGTAGTTTTTTTTTTTTCTACAGGGAAAAGGGGTCAAGTCAACGAGAGTTAAGTAATCCTTTTCCAGTGTTTTTTCTGTGTTTATTGACTATACACCAATTTTAATATATATATATAAATACATTTTAATGGGGGGGGGGGCTGTCATTTTTTTATTGGTTAAAAATGAGAAATAACTGTTGAGGGCCTTCATTGTAGTGATTCTGATACACTGTCACAATGTGGTTATATTGTAGCGTGCACAGGGGATGGCAGCAGCAGGGCTGGTAGATGATGTAATCACATACGAAGACATAAGCCCGATATACGGTCCTTGCAAAGGAGCCGGCTCTTTTGTACAGCGGTATCGGTGCTATGCTTTATTGCAAGAGGTCCCGGGTTCGCGCCTGCCCTCCGGCTGTGTGTGGATTGCCTCGCCCTATGTGAAAAGCCTGCCTGCGGGAACCGAGATCGCTAAAATATGTTTGCAGGAATATGGGTCTGAATTATGAACTCTTAAGAATTGTCAAGACACTGCATTCTCCATGTAAACTCGTGTAACATGAACAAAGGTGGACAATGGACAAACAGCGTGCCTCCACATATCCCCATATTATGATACTCTTAGTAACTTGTGTAAATCAAGCGCAAAGCTCTACAATGGCCTGCAGACTCCAAATACATTGTTATTACAATGAATTCAGTCATTTTTGCTAAAGAAAGTCCTAAACTTGCCCATAAAACCAAAGTGCAGTTTCAAACCTAGGCTTGGCACGCCACATATGAACACTGTCTGATAGGTGATGAATTGTATGAAGGTGAATCGATAGCTCTGTTATGCAGCCTTCCTGGTGGATGTACTCTATAGCAACATACAACACTTGAGTGATTTAAGCCGGGTGATGTTTGAGTATGGCACCATTGCAGCCAATTCTTACGTCTATTTATTACGCGCTACCATGAAAACTGTTGAATAAATCAATCTTCTGGGGGCTCCCGAGTGGCGCGTCCAGTAAAAGCACTCTGCATGCGTGCAGGATGCGCCCTATAGCCGTGACGTCACTGGTTCGAGTCTGAGTTATTCCACAGACGACCGTGGACGGGAATTCGCATGAGGCGGCACTCAATTGGCTGAGCGTCACCGGGGGGGGGTGTCTGGGTCTGCCAGGGTGTCTTCGGCTCACCGCATACCAGCGACCACTGTAGTCTTGACTGTTAGCTGCCCGGGAGCTACGTCGTTCTCCCACGCTGTAGCTCCTGGGTGGCTGCATGGTGAATCCGCAGCGTGTAAAGAAGCAGTCGGCTGACGGCACACGTTTCGGATGACAGCGTGTGTTCGTCTTCGCCTCTCCTGAATCAGCGCAGGGGTGGTAGCGGTGAGCTGAGCCTAAATAATAAATTGGCCATTTCAAATTGGGAGAAAATAAAAAAAGAATTGTCAACTACTACATTTAAAAAAAAAAAAAAAAAAAAAAAAAAAATTTAAACAAATAAGTCTATCTTCTATGCTTATTTGCAGGGCCCTTACAAGGTGGGAGCGACTAATACAATATACTAACTTGTTTGTGTACCTGATAAGCTAAAATAAAATACCAGTAGTTTAATACAGATGTGATCTGTGATGTATAACTTGATTTTAAGCTCTGTTAATTATTACTTTTTAAATTTTGAAAAAACAAATAGTTTCTAGCAGTTTAACTAAAAAAACCAAAATAGGTGTTTTCCTAAAATTGAAGTCTCAAAATGGGGGGAGCGACTTTTACACCAGTGCGACCTATAAAACGATTTGTACAGTATCTATCTGTGTGTCGGTTATAGGCATAGTGGACAGCTTTAACACACACTGCTGGATGTTGAGTATATTGTGACGGGTGGAGTTGCTTTTTTATGTTTTTGCTGTCGTAGAGATTATAGCTATTAGCCCTTATAAATTTCTCAGATATTTCATGATAGCACTTCCTATGGGTTGTACATAAAACACTTTGAAGATCAAAACTTTAGCAGGGATCTTTCTGCAGAGGTTTACTCAATTAACACTAATGAATTTTGCATAAGAATTTAATTTGCATAAACTGTTTATGGAGTGAAGGTAAGCAGCCCCTGTGTAAATGCCCAGTTTGGCAGAGTTTATTAATGTGCTGGCCTGGTTTTAAAGGCAGGTGAGAAACAGGGTCATTAAATGAAACTGGGATCCAAGAAATAAGAAATTGCTCCACCTTCCTTGTACCTGACCAGTATATATATTCGTATGAGCTTAACATGCAGACTACAGCACTCGGTATTCCCAGGTGGTCTCCCATCCAAGTACTAACCAAGCCCAACATTGCTTTGCTTAAGCATTGCATGGTAAGTTCGATTTTGAAGAGCTTTTTGCCGTCAGAGACGTTGCCCAGGGGTCACTACAAGGAAGTAGCTCTTCTTGACCCCCATCTGACCATTTAAACTATTGCAAAATAGCTAGTTTTGTAATAAACTAAAACTTTCAAGCATATAAAGTATAGATCATCTTTTAATGAAAATCGACAAGCAAATTTAGTTTTGGGTCTTTTTTTAAATTTTATAGACAACCTTTGTTTACCCTGCATTCTAGCATTTTCACTGTGTTCGTTCACGCGCACTAAAGATGTAGATGTCATTGAGTTTAACAATGGCAGTGCAATTGCTGGAATTGTACCAGGCATTAGTTAACTGCATTGGCACTCAGAGTGTGGGCACTAAGAATGTTCTCTTTTGATTTTGCTTCACATTCCATTCAGAGCTCAACTGAAAGCATGCATTGTGTGCTTTGTGGCTTGCACAGATGCCCAAGAGCACCAAAGTCGCTTGCCAGTTCAGCATGCAGCTTTGCACTACGGGCTGTTGTACGGGATGTGGGTGTGTGTATATGTGTATATATATATATATATATATATATATATATATATATATATATATATATATATATATATATATATATATATATATAAATTGTGTTGTGTTAGATTAAAGGTTCTTTGGGTTTTTTTTGAAGTATAGCACTATTTGCATGATAAAACTTGATAGCCCTGTTTGCTGCCTCAGAGTATAAAAATTACAGTTTATTGAGAATGAGACTATCCTCATTATTACTTGAAACATGAATCCTCAGTCTACTGGTGCTTTGCCTCCAGTGATAATTCTGCAATTTCAGTTGTTTATAGGGAAAGCCTATAAGCCTGTGCTATTTTTCAGATATGATGCTAATCTTTCTTTTTATATGGTACTGTTCAAGGGATAGCACAATGACTTATTTCTGGACAGGGATCAACTTTGTGCCCTGATTCTAATATCAGGATCACGTGGTGGTATTATAGGCAGGTGCCAGCAATGGAAGACTTGCTGAGTTCTTAGAAGGCCATCTTTTCACAGAACTAACCATGCTGTAGCTACATTGCCCTTATAATGGCATACCTCACCATTACTGCAATAAACTGCAGTTTGTATTGACACATTTAATATGCCTGGGCAGCATTGTTACTGTAAGGTGTTTAAAAATACAGCAATACTGTTTTGTAAAGGATTGTTAAAATATTGTTAATATTCTTGTTTTATTAAGTTTCAGTGGATTTCTGTATGCAGTTCTTTGGTGATAAGTGAAACTGCATTCAAAAGAAATGTAAACGTAATTATGCTGTAGTTAAAGAGCATTGCTAACTGAGGCAGCAAAGTTTGCTCAAGACTTGATCAGTGTAGAGTAGGCTAGTTCTGTCAACAAATAACCCTCCTCATTTAACCCTCCTCATTTCCTGTATTGATTTTAACAAGTGCACACTCTGCCTGCACTTCAAAGGCAGCGGTGGATGACAGACGATTTGTCTTATTCATTCTTGCTTTTGTTATAAAATTTGTATTTAAATGTAATCTGTTATTAAATCAAAACTGAGAAGTTCGAATTAGCCTGCGCAGAACATATGCAGTTAGCAAAGTGTGACATCCTGCATCGTGATTGAGCTGGTGAAATTAAGCTTTCGGGGCCTGTTAGAAAACCCTGTTAAATATAGACATAGATTTCAAAAATAATTTATAGGTTTTGGCATCGCAACCTCTAGCATCTGCCAAAGCTGCTAATAATCTAACCAGCAATGTGAGCCAAAGAGATTTTGTGAAGACAGGTATACGGTACAGTAGCACCCAGGATTAATCTGATAACAAAATCCAGTTGTCATGTTTTGGATTGAAGATTTGTTGGGTTCTGTTGATTTTCTTTTTTTTTTTTTCTTTTCAGTTAAGAGACTTGGAAATGGTTAGTCGAACAGAGCCAAATGTAGCGGGTTGTCGTTTACGCTCGACCTCACAAGTAAATAACATTTTATATGAGCATGTGCTTTGGGAAGTGCTCCAGCTGCAGTGACGTATGAAGTGGGACACCTGGCTTTTAAAATGTATGTGGGACAAAAGACAATATAGGGCATCCAATTTTAGCTGCAAGCAAAGTCAAAAGTTTTTCTTGATTTTTTTTGTTTTTGTTTTTGTTTTTTTTTTGTTTTTAATGTTGAGATTTAAATCCCTCTTAGCTTCAGCACATCCCTGTTCTGTGTTTCAACATAATTGTTGACCCAAAATAAAATAAAAATTGCTGACCAGTAGCTGCAGCAAGCCACTAAAAAATACAATGTACATCTGTCTTCTGTGGTGCAAGCCCATGTGACAAAGCCATCTCGTCTCCGACTGACTTCTACAGTAGGCAGTTTCAGAAGTGCGACAGACTGAGGTTGCAGTCAGCTGTTCTGCAAACATCATTGCTCTTTGACAGATTACGAGCCATGACCACCAAGCCGGTCACATTTAATCTTGGGTGAAGGCTCAACATCCGCCTTATTTGCCCTCTAGTCAACGAGTCCAACTGACAGGCTTCCATATTGTCCCGATTTAGTTGTTCTAGCGGCAGGAATGTGGCAGGTGAGCCAGCTCTTATTGTCGTTCCTTGGAGGCATCCTACGACATTCCAATAAGTGGCATCTTCCTGGGCCAGTGTGAAGGATCAACCTAGGCAATATGTCCACAAGCCTTCCTATGATACTTTCAGCCAAGCTTGTTATAAAGAAGACCGACACAAAACGATAACAGAAAAATAGCTCTGCATTTTGTCATTTCTTTCAGCTTCCTCAAAAATAGATTTATTTTTTTATAGCAGCTGTAAGTATTTCCCATATTCGCCTCCATTTTTCTTAATCCTTTTCTGGTTCTTTATATACCTTATTTATTTAGTACCATATCGCCTGTTTTTATAAACACATTACTGTAGCAACAAACTAAGAGGGGTAATGGTAAAAGTGATATACCAATGGCTACAACTACAAAATGATGTTTACATTTCCCTATGTTCCATGTTATACCTTGGATATTCTTTGTCTCTTCCTCTTGCTTTAAAAAGCTTCCCATAATCATCAAAACCTGTTTGCAAATGTTGCACTTGACAATAATTTCTTGGGATGTTTTTACCCTTGAAGTGAACATTGGTGTCCCTGTTACTCCAGAATTAAATGTCACCCCTCTGGTTTAAGGATTTACCTGGCAAATTTGGAAATGCTGAAAAATAATGTGGTTTTAATAATAATGAATGTATTTTTTGTTTTGATTAACTGTTCATTGGGGTGGGGTGGGGGTATAGTAAAGCATTATGTGTGCATTTTTTATGTGTCCTTTTTTAATACCAGGTTTTAAAGTCAAATTGTCATTCAGCACTGGTACAGAGAAACATTATGAATGCATTGTTTTACTCTGCTCCCTACTGGCTCTGTGATTTCATTAAGTGTGCATACTGTGTAAATTTTCTAGGCTTTTCATCTTGGCACTCACTGTGCCAAAGTGGTATTTCTGTAAAATACCAGCATGTGGTTGGGTTTCTGCTCTGTACACAAAATCATTCTCAATTGGAATGTGCTGTTCTATTGTTTCTGATTTGTGTAAAGTGAGAAGATTTTCAGAGGGCAAAAAAAAACAAACAAACAAAAAGAACCCACCCAATTTCTTGAATAGGATTATGTTTCATTTTCTTAATTTGCATTGCTAGATTTTACTTTTGTATTTTTTATAAACTTTAACTTTTTAAGAACTATAGTGATAATACAGTAGTTGGTTTGCTTTTTTATTTTTTTTTAAACAAACTGTAATGAACTGTTTAAAGCAATGTATTAAATCGTGTTTGCGGTTTTATGAAACTTTTTCAATTGTTTTAGAGAGGACAGAAGTTTATACTCCTTATATAGTAGTCCTTTGAGCTTAGTATTATTACTAGGGCCGACAGTTTTGAAATGTTTCCTTGGAATTTGAGGTTTTCCCCTACCAGTAATTTTACATTCAAAGTTCCATTCCAAAATGATATAACTTTCTTTTTTTTTTTTAGTTGCCCTGGGTTTGAACAGCCATTAGTTAGTTGTGAGTGCTGCTGCACTGGAAGTGAATGTTCTGTTATGGTGTTTGATGTTTATCTCCGCTCTGGATTATTGTGTGTCAGTGAGCAAGCCTTAGCAATCATTAATCATCAGTGCGGTGTAATTAAAAACGTCCTCCTGCATTGTAACTGCAAGGATACACTGAGCCGGTGGAGAATTATTAAAAGCTAGGATCTAAAGCAAAGCACAAGGGGCCAGCAGGTCGGTGTTTTCTTCGTCTCTGGTGATTACTCACCACGAGCCAGCCATTAGTGTACTGTCTTGCTTTCTCTGGGCGTACAGCTATCTGTTGAACAAGTTCAACTACCCAGACACTGTCTGAACAGCAAGCAGATAATGTGCTGCTTAAGCAGATTTTTGTTTACAGTTTTTTTTCCTTCCATTGCCAGCCTTCTGCCTCAGTAACTTCAAATGAAAAATAGGACTTTTCACACAGATAGCATTTTTTTTAATATTTAGTTTCAAGGAGTTCCTTCTTGAGGATGCAAAACGCTATGGACAGTGAAAACTTGAAGCACTGTTACAAAATATGAAGGTGCCCCCCCCCCCAACCACACCTGTACTATAGGTACAGTTCAGGTTTTTTTTTTATATATCTTTAGAACCTTTCCATCCAGTTGTTATGGTAATCCTTACCACATGTTCTTGATAATATCGTAGTCTGGTTATCTACTTTTTGAATTCATTATGGCCTCTGATTGGACAGTGATGATGGCTAGATCTTCAGAATAGCTTGCCAAAATTTGATGAAGCTTTAAAAGGAGATTTGTTACGAGGATGTGTTTTAACAAGAGAAAGTGATGATTATTAAATCATCTGATTTTCATTGTGTGTGCCATGCCGCTGGTAAGCAAAATCAATATTTTGTTTGTTGCATTTCAGGTTATGTAGCCTGACTCTGAAAAAGCTGATCGTGCTCAAAGAACTGGACAAAGAACTCAACTCTGTTGTGATTGCTGTGAAAATTCAGGTAAAGCATCTTTAATTTATGTCACTTGTTCATGTTCTATAGTACACAAACCAGTGAAATAGATAATTGTCTAATGCAGAACATCTGGGTGCTTGTGAACCGTTTCCTATTGTGATGAAACTTGGCACATTTGGAAACTGTCTTGTCCTTTTGTATTCACACTTACGTTTCTGTATCTATATACAGTTGATGTTCTGTATCACGGGTGAGGTACATTTTATAATACAGATACTGTAACCCTAATTACATCTGTAGTGGGCCCTTTGTTTCTTTGCTTTGTGTCTTATTAGCTTATTTGTCTCACTAAAGATGAGAAGCAATACATATATTTGTGTCCCACTAAATCTCATCACATTTAACCATAGAACAGCTACAGTATTTAAAGTATGGCTGCCCAGGTTACCTTATAGTTAGCAGATGTCCGCTTCATTTTTTATGACGTTTACAGGCTTAGTGGAATTCATCAAAAAAAAAAAGGAAAATCCACAGCAGGTGTTCATTTAAATGGCACTGATGCTAACTAATCTAAGCCACTGTTACAAATTGCAATAAGAACCACTCAGTTTTTGCAAATACATACAGAAATATCACAGTAAAAAAAAAAAACATTGTAATTTGAAGCTACTGATTTTTTAAAAATGTACAGAATGTAAATAGCTGGTTAGAAAACAAAAGTTGGACTGGGTTGGTACCTTGTCTTTTTTAAATTAGTTTCTTGAATAAATACAATACATGTCATTGGACGACATAGCCACACTCATTCCTCTTTCTAGACTCTCCTTGAAGATCGATAAACTGCAGGAAAGTCTCCATTCTAAGCTCTTTTTACTTCCAGATTTTTGTTTTGTTTTATTGTTCTCTCTGCTTTAACGCTGATGCAGCACCCCACCTTGGTTGAGTGTGGTTTGTCGTTATTTTCTGTGCTGTTGCTTCTTTCCCTAGTCCCAGTCCCACAGTTGGGGGTGTTCCTTTCTGCAGTCTTGGCAGTGTTCTTGGATCAGCCTCTTTGTTCAGTTTCTCACACAGTCAGGCTTTTGCCACACTGTAAATACCAGTAGACACACTCTCTAGTTGGTGCACGCCTCACGGGTCTTTCTTGTGATTGTGGTGCGCCAAATTTAATCTAATAATGCTACTGACATTTCAAACTGTGAAGGTTAGCATCCAGGCAAGATCTCAAGGTCACCACACAAACCATGTTTATTGTTACTTGCTCTTACTGAGCGTGGGTAAATGTAGAACATTTGTTCAAGTGCTGTTTAATAGTTGGATAGCATTATTCTTACCAATGGTACGTGTGTTTTTAAATAAATAAATAATTGCCCTCCAGTGGAAGTGGTGCCGTGTCTGTGTCGCTCAAACAGTGGTTAAATAAATAAAACTAAAAGCAACATTTGCTTGCAAAATTAAACTGATTATTTGCACAGCAGCATTATTTGAGTGTCTGTTTAAAACAAGAACTATAATTAGGGCTTGAACTTTTCGGTTTTTATTTTCCAAATCTCTACCTCACTTTAAATTTTAATTAGTAGTTGTTAGCTGTCTCTGCATCGTAATAAAGAGAGAACTACTATTTAAAAACTGGGTTTAAGTTTACTTTTTCCTTTGCTGCAAATCAAGGAGATTTTAAATGATAGACTTGCTATCAGTGTGCATTCCATACTGGGGATTTTATGCTGAAAAGGAAATCTGTCAGGACAGCTCTGTTAAACAAGTACAAATAACAAAAGCACAAAGATAATCCAGGGACTGCAAGAATGAAATGCAATTAGGATCAGAGATGAGCAATTGACTAATTTGTCACGTCTATTAGAAATAAAGATTAAGCGAAACAGAATGAGGCTCAGTCAAGATATGAAGGTAAAAACAAGTGACATTGTTTTGTAATTAACAGCTTTTTCTGAGTTTAATTAGGAAACCGAGTCGGCTCAAAATAAAACCTGAAAACTTCAAGCCACAAGCATAATCCATTCTTACATCCAGGCTAACCTTGTGGCATGAGAGAAACTTCCAAGAACAGTATTAAGTAAACCATCTGATCAGAAGGGAACTAATGCAGTTACTGTGTGTAATTTGCCCCTATCTCGCAGATGATAAACAAAGTATGAATTGGAGGTTCAAAAAATGTTTGCCATCTTCTGTGCTGTGTATTTAGAAATAATAAAAAATGAGAGCTGTAAGTGAAATTATTTTAGCATGTGTCATCTTCAGTATTGAACTGCAGATTTCTTATTTGAATACCATTTTGTTGGACCGAGTTTCTGACATCCACATTTGGTCTGATGGGGGTGGGTGTCAGGGAACCCTTGATATCCCAGATTTAAGATTTAAGAAACGTTGCTTAATATTATTTTTTGAAACAATTCTTGGGTCTCTGTCTTACTCAGTCTCTGTCTTACACAGTTGTTTAAAAAGAAAGAAAAATCAGTTCTCAATTCTCAATTTAATTAATTGATCACTAGCGTTAGTTAGACTCAACTCTAATGACATTTAAGGAGTTAAAAAAAAATCCTTACTGTAAAGGATAAGTACAGTACCAGTGCCGATTGGTTAACCCGTATTTCTTTACAAAGTCGTCTTTAATTAATCGAGTGATCAGATTTAATTTCCTTTCTACAGAGTTTTAACTGCCCTAGTACAGTACATTACATCACACGCACTGTTTAACGGGTATGTTACTTTAACTCTCACTAAATCAGTTCATTGCAAAAAAGCAACAAATGTGTATAATAACGTGTTTTTGTGAGCTGCTTGTTGAACTGTGATAGATCACATTTTGGAAGATAGCCAGCCTGGGTCAAATTACAGTTTACATAGTCCTAAGCAAATAAAATATGTTCAGCACTGTGATAAACACTGATTTTTGGCCATCTTCATAAAGCCTGAACACTTCTAAAATTAAAAACCAAAGAAGAAATTAAATAAGCATTGAAACATAAGCCTTGCTTAAGCCTAGTAAAGGGTTTCCTAAACCACCTCCACTTCACCAGCTTTCCCAAGTTTTTAGAATCAGATTCTGCCTATGATAGCTATGATTTGGTATCATTTTTTTTATTGCTTTAACAGAATACTGTATACAAGTACAACGACTGGCACGTTAAGACTTCAGATTTCACAAATATAAATACATTAATTTACAAAAATGTATCTTCATATTGAATGCATTTCATGCCATTTTTCATGAACACTGACAATTGAAATTTATAGTTAGTGGGGTTTTTTGTAAAGAGATTGAGGTTGTGTTTTTTTTGGTTTTTTTTTTTCTTCCTGGGGATAAAAACAACTGGAGTGTGAATTTATCTTTTTGAGCTGTGTTTTCTCCGAAGCGTGAAATCTTTCATTTTCTGCAAGTTGCCCAGCAATTTAGCAGGTTTAGCTGCCAAAGACAACAGCTCAGGCGGAAAAGAAAAAAAAAAAACTGCATGATTTATTTTGCTTACTGCTGTACTGTAGCAACATCAGTGCTTTAGTCAGGCTTTTTTTAAATTAAGTTTAACTCTAAATATAAATTACAAAATAAAGTAGTCTTGGTTAGCACTGCATCAATAATAGCATCTTACTGTAACTCGGGGATAAAACCTCTGTGATGTCATCATATCCTCTTCAGGACCACTGTTTGTTCCACAAGACAGTATTATAAAACCAACTGTGATCCCAAGTGTATGTGACACAAAGAAAATCTTAGTGTTCTGCTCCAAATGGAAACGCAGCATCTCTTCCTATTTCAAACAAACTGTACTGGTAGCCTGCACAGAGAGCTGCTCTTTTAACAAGTTTATCAGCATCTGACCTAATAATACAGTAATACAATGGAGTTAGATTTTGTAGCCGACTACAGTATTAGGTAGAATACATGGTATACACAACAATATAATAGTCACAACTAAAGTCATTAAAGTCAAGATCACCCATTTGCAGCAGCTTTGGAGATGCAACCCCCCCCCCCCCCAGATATGTTAAATCAGCCATCTATAAAGAACACTTTAAGGTGGTCCCTTATGCAGCCATTAATATTAATATTAGGTGAACTTTAAGGAAAAGCAGGGAAGAACTATCATCTGGTGCAGTTCCTTGGAAATGGCTAGTTTCCGGATGAAGTGCATTCCTTCCCATCTCCTCTGAGTGTTTGCAGATATGCAGCATGTGTGTTTAATTGAGAGAGCAAAGCTGTGCAGCATCCCTGGCTCTGAGGCCCCAGGTGTCTAGAGGCATTCTCCACGTTTTCCTTTGCTGGCGAGGATTTGTTTTTACTCACAGGAAGGGAATTTCTTACAGGCAAACCTCCTGAAAGGGTTGAGTGAAATCAGAGGTATTTGAACTATTGGTTCATTCTGGTTTGTATTGGTTCAACATGCATGTTCATGACCACACATTCGTATAACCCGCCTAGTAGATTTCTAAGTGTCTGTTTTACCCAACATACTGTAGGTTCTCATTTAGCATACATTGATACATGCTTTTGTTTTTTTATCCTGATATTTTCTGACTTTCCTATGAACATATACAGTAATTCCAGTGACATTAACGGTGAAAAAGTCACTGCATAGATTAACTCACTCATGCTTTTGCCCAAAACTAGGCTATTGATATGCTGACAGCACATGCAGAGTATGTTAGAAAATCAAGTGACCTGCAGTCATGTTAAATGTCCTGTAACTAATGTGACTGAAAGACACGTGATTTCAGTTCGTGTAGCAGCAGATCTGCTGTGAAATGTAAAACAGTCTGATGCACATATTATGATATATCTGCATTCAAAACTTTACGCTCACAAAATATTTATTCTCATCGCTCAGTTTAGTTTTTTCTTTCTTTAACTTGTAACCATAATTATGCTGTGTTTTGCATTGTTACTTATCTTTCAATAGAAATGCTGGGAAGCAGTAGCTTATCCCAAATTTTCTGCATTTTCAGATTTAGTTTTTTTTAAGAAATATGAAACACTTCAAAAAATATAAAAATTCTGAACATATCATTTTAAATGCTGTATTTGGAGCCATAGATTGATATGTAAAAACCTAACGAGTTGTGGATGGTCATTCTGAGGTAGCACGTTGCCCTCCTCTTCTGTACATCTCTGGTTTGTCAGTCTGTATCACCCTTTGCTGGCTGGGTTTCAGGATCAATTGTGCCAGGCTCTCCTTGCTAATTGGGAAAGTGGAATCCTTGCCAGTCCTTTTCCAGGAACGAATCCTTACTTGCTAGTGAGACACAAGTCTTGACAGGCATGTGTTGTTCGTGGGAGAATCAGCAGAGAATGAAGTGAGTGGTTGTTTCACGGGCACAGGGTATCCACTACTCCAGAAAATTCCAAACCACCTTGGCTTAGTGCCCGCCTTGACATTCTGCATCTTGATGTAAGAATGTTGTTCTCTTTACAGTCATGCCCTTTTGTAATATATTGGTGGGTGAAAGAAACAATACAGCTGAAGTTGAGGCAGTGCAGTATAGGTTACATTCAGAATAGATTGATTCCCCCCCGTGCCTGGTGAACATTGCTTTGTCAGCTGTCCGTGTAGGGTATACAATGCTCCCCCTTTATAATGCTGGAGTCAGGAGCCAAAGTTAAGAGGCCATGCTATTTGTGTTTCGCCTATTGTTACTAGTGTTAGTCTAATGGCATTATGGGGCAAATTGGAGTCATGACCGTACCGCCTTGTAACCTGTTCCGCAGTATAAATGGTTGGCTTATAAAGGGGGAGCAGTGTATTTCTGTATGTGTTTGGGAACCACTGTCCTTCTTTACAGATCCAGTGTTCAATATGATGCTCCACTAACGCTTGCTGCATTTTAATTAGACTTTGTGTGTGTGTGTGTGTGTGTGTGTGTGTGTGTCCAATCGAAATTATAAGGAGTTTCCGGATTAACTGTGCTGATATTTTTATCTGCAGCATTGTATTGAGAAATCTGTGTTTCCTCAATTTAAACTAGGGATGCACTGAATCCATCTCAACATATTCGACCAAATGGCGAACCGGATACTGAATCTACAAAATTGTTAAGAAAACTGAAGGAAACAGTTGAATGAAAAACAGACTGGCAGCTACTAACAAGGGACACAAACAATCTATAGCTTTGAGCCTTTTAGTTAATACTGTAGTGTTCTTTATTACCGAGTGGAAATATATCCCTGAATAAGATTTCAGTTTAAAACTTACACAGTTTACCGCTAGCCCCCTCAAACGTCAAACTACAGAACTGTTTACCTTTACAAGAAAGGAGAGCTGCATCTTTGCCTAACTCTCTATTTTCTTTAATGATGTTTCAACCTGTGTCACATGATCTGAAAGCTATGAGGAAAACATTACTGCGATGAGTGACCTGAATGTCCTTGCAAAAAAAACCATGTTGATTTAAATGCACCATGTGTGTAACACATGTCAAATAGGCTTGGAAATAGTTTATTAAACTCAGCAGTTCCCAAATGGTTCAACTTGTATTGGCACATTACAGTAACGTAATTGAATTTACTAAAGCATATTGTTCAACAACGTCTTGCGCATTTAACAATTGTAAAGTTATGTACATATATATATTTATTTTTTTGTACACAGGTTTTTTTTTTTTTTTCCCTCTCAGTATAATCTCTAGAACACGTTTAACAGACAAAGCACTAAAGTCTACAACAGTTTGCTGTTACTATATAGTACAGGTTTAATGCATAACTGTACTCCATGAAAAGTGTGATGTGATGTGGTGTTCCATACGGGGGTTTGCATTCAGCATCTGAGTGACATGTTTAGGGAGTTGAGAGCTGCGACCAGAGTTCATCAAACATGTTCTTGTTATTAAATACAACTGTTACATTCAATACCAGAATCGTGTCTCTTATTTAAAGAACTCCACACATTGGGGGGGGGTCCCCCACCCCCACTTCTGTTGGGGTATTAAAATGGATGTGTGTCTGGACGGATATAGGATTCAGATTCGGTTCACCGAATCCTAAGTATTTGGCAGAATCCGAAACCTCCTCAAAAAGTAGGTATTCAGGCCGAATCCAGGATTCCATGCATCCCATTTAAACTATGAAAAAACAAGCAAAGAACAAAACTCTACTGAACAAAGGAAAAAGGGAGCCAATAATAACAGTGCCAATGTTAAATATACTGTAGGGGCTGTAAAATTTGAATGGCACTCCTTTTAACCTTAGAAGTGCGTCTGGATAACGAAGCTGAAATACAGCCAAACTACTTGCGAGTCAGACCATAAGTTGAGATTGAAGATGGTGTCATTTATTGTATCCAAGGTGTTCGAGACCTATGGAAAAACTAATTAATTTGCAGAAGAAAGAATAGTCAGAAAGCTGAGTGGCCTGCAGGGTAAACAGGCCATTGTTCATATTCTTCAATAGCACAAGCACTGTGTTTATCAGCTGGCGTCTGCTTGAAATAAATGATTGCATGTTTGAAAATGTAACCTGACACTACCTCAGGAAAGCTAAATAAATACTGGTGCCTATTGTCTGGTGATTTTGAAATTTATAGGGCCAAAGGATATGTATCCAAATACTTACTTATATATAAACCCTGCAAAAGACATAATGTTTTGTATACAAACATAACTGCCATAATGCTTACATTTACCAACATTCTCATACCCACACAATTGTAGTTTATGTGGTTGATATTTCCTATAGATAAATATGTTTTCCCATGCTAACTTTGCAGTGAACAAGCATATCTTTTTTTTTTCCCCCCTGGAGTAAAACGGGTTTAAAATGTATTGAATCGCAAAAGGACAGTCCTGCATCTCCAGCCAAGCCCCACCCCTTGTTCGCTATATTTTTCACATACCTCTTTATAGATGTACAGTACCAGTCAAAAGTTTGAGCACACTTGCTGGAAACAAGGTTTTTTTCATAATTGACAATGTTTTACGTTGTGTTCGTTTCTGTAAATACTTGAAAATGAAAACACATGTTACAGTATACAAAAGAAAACATAAGGAGTATCAAAGCAGTGTTCAAGAAAATTGAAAATTGTCTCTAAATCTTGGATTCCTCAAAATAGCCACCCTTTGCCTTAATAACAGCCTCACAAACACGAGGCATTCGGTTAACAAGTTTCAGCAGGAAATCACCCGACATGTCTGCCCAGCTCTTCTGCAGCAATTCCCAGAGATGCAGGGCACTTGTGGGTAGCTTTGCTTTGACTGTTCTGTCCAGTTCGTCCCATAGTTCTATGGGATTGAGGTCTGGAGACTGGGCAGGCCAGGTCATTAGATTGTGTTGTCCTTCACTTTCCTTCTTCGCCAGATAGTTCTTGCACAACTTTGAGGTGTGTTTCGGGTCATTATCTTGCTGAAGAATGAAGGACTGCCTAACTAGCCGTAATCCTGATGGAACGGCATGCCTCTGAAGTATGCTATGATAGCCATGCTGGTTGAGCTTGCCATGAACTTGGTAAAGATCACCAACTATGTCACCAGCAAAGCAACCCCAGACCATGACACTGCCTCCTCCATGCTTGACAGTGGGAACCACACATGCAGAACTCATGCGCTCACCCTCTCTGCGGCTTACAAATACTCGGCGGTTGGACCCAGATATTTCAAATTTTGACTTATCGGTCCCGTTAAATAGCAATGGGGAATGCACTGAATACACCAACACTTTTGACGATGATGATGCTGGGTCAGTCATGAATGCCAAGTATTTCTTCATCGTACAGCTTTCATTAAAACGGTAAAACTTGCGCTGTGTGTGTGTGTGTGTGTGTGTGTGTGTGTGTGTATATCTATATATCTATATATATATATATACACACACACACATTTCAGATTGTAGCTAAGATTGTAAATCTCAATATTGATAAATAATGCATACGACGTTGCATCTTCAGTCACCATTAATATAATAATCTGTATTGCGACTAATGTAATGTACACGTCCTTGTTTGATATATTTATACATGATACAACACGACTGCTTCTTTCCACAGTAACCGACTGCACTGTCAACACACGCCTTTATCGTATCTTATGCAGTAAGTACAGTACCAACAGTGTTGCAAAAAATAAGATTGCCATATTTACGTCTGCAAATCTCCCAGCTCAATCTCTTATGTTGACTTCCGGGAATGCGGTGTTTACGTCCCTGTTTACATTCCCGACAAGCACTTCGCCGCAATTTAGGCTTCCTTTTCAGCCACGCAATTAGACCCCCTAAAACCCCAACTGTGAACGGAAATTTTGAGGCGGCCCAAGGCCGACTCGGTAAATGTGAACGGGGTGCTTGTTTCTCATGGTTTTACCTTGATTTGAGTGTTTTTGAAGTTATGTATAATTTTATAAAGATGCCCTTAAATGCATGACACACATAAATGAACAATCATAATACTGTATTGCTCTGTAAAGTATCGGTTCTGGCTAACTGTGTTAACTCCTTTTAAAAATAGACTATATAACTAAGAATCTAAGTCAAGTGGTCTAGTGCTGTCTACGGTACTATGAACACTTGAAAACAGTAAGCCTGTCAGCTACAGCCAGGTAATACATCTTAATGTATGTAAATAAAAGTAAAACTCATATTCTATATCTTCATTGATAAATAAGTGACAGAAATATAAATAATACCCTCTATCACGGAGCCTATTCTCATGTTGAGTATTCTTGCTTCAATAATTATCAGCTCAATTCCAGTTATTGTGTTGTCAACACCCTTTTACCCACACTGGAAAGCAATCTGTTGTCTTATTTTACAGAGACTGTAGGGTTCAGAGAGAGGGGCCATGTTTACTGGATAGTGACATTTGTGGTAACTGTATCACTGCCTAGACTACGAAATATGGGATGGAAAAACCTTCCCATCTTTTGGTTATCGCCTCTGTTTTACCATCATGATGTTATGGTTAGTTTGAAAACTAATATCCTGCTTCTTTTGGTCTTACTGACCTTGGTGAAAGTTGACAGTTGACATCCAGCTCCTCCTCCTCCTTCTTCTAGTTGTCTTTGTAGATAAAAGTATTTTAAATTTCTTTATGCAGATGAAGGGAAAAGGGGGAGGTCAATATGTAAATTAGCCATGCGTAGGGTTTTCTTGCTGTTTTTGCAGACAGCTCTTGAAAATGTGGTTTCCGTGCACAGAGAACAGTTACACAAGAGAAGCTCACCTGGAAATCCATCGTTGCCAGGTGACATCTTGTTTGAGTGAAACTCTAAAGCACAGTGGTAAGCTCATGTAATAAAGCTGTGATTTCTAAATGCCTCGTGCCTGGTTGTTTAATAATGTGTTTTACTGCTCTTGCCCAAATTGTTTTTCAAATGTCCATTGGTGGGGTGGTATACCGTTTAGTAGTGAATAAAATTTCAACTAATTTACCCATTGGTGAATTCCCATGCTTTTTTGTTTGTATAATATCACCTTAGCAGACTGGATATCTCAAATGTGTTGCCTTTTGTTGCAGGGCTCAAAACGGATCCTGAGATCAAATGAATATCACCTTCCACCCAGTGGGCTGATGGAGACTGATCTGGAGCTGACATTCTCTTTACAGGTAACTCTCTTTACAGCAGCCTAATACCCTCATGATTATAAACATATGATATGCTGCACACACTTTTGTTTAGACTGGTTATCCCTCACAAGGCTGTTTTTTTATTTATTTATTTATTTATTTTTAGTTAAATTTCCAAGCAAAAGGGATCCTTTTGAATTTATTCTGAATTTCTGCATATTGCCTGCATCTCTCTGTTGCAATCAGTTCCATTCATGATGGGAAAAATAACAGCTCTGATCAGCTATCACAGAGGGTTTATAGTAAGTGTTTGGTGTACAGATGCTTCTCTAGCCACGTCTGCAATAGCTGCCAAAGTGATAACTTGGTGGGCATTCTGGGAAAAAGACTTTGCAGCAGATTTACATCCCTTCTGTGAAGGAGATGTTCAGATATCTCTCTTGGACAATTCCCAGCAATTCCCGGCAGTATTGCAATTACATCTCTACATTCGGCTGAGTAGACTTCCACTTAAACCAGAAGAGTACCCCGTCACAAAAGGGAGGGGTATCTATGCTGATACAGGAAGGACCGCACTGTACATACTGTACAGTACTTTAGATCACACAATGCAGTGCACCCTCCTGCTGGTGTGGGGAAGTGCACATACACTTTCTTTAGATGTTGTGACTCCGTTTCTGTTCAAACAACATTGCACTGCAGTTTTTCAAAAAGAAAGTACTCCTGTAATAGAATCAAAAGTTCCAAATTATTGTCGTTTTTTAAGAAACAGGTATTTGAGAGGATTGCGTCTTAAGAAAGAATTAAGAGTATTCTCTATGAGCTATGAAGGAGTTCACCAGATAGGAGCAGGCCTCTGAGCTCAGGTGTTATAGCTGAATTTGAATCCCAGTCAGCTTGAAAGGTTTGGGCTTTGAAAGCTACTGTTTTTCTTTGAATACAAGAACATAATAAACAGGAGGAGGCAGTTCGGCCCATTAATGATCGCCCGATTCATAGTTGCTAATTGATCTCAGAACTTTAAGTCGAGTCTTAAAGGATCCAAGTGATTCTTCTTTAACAACATGATTAGGTAGCCCATTCCATACCCTTACCACTCTGTAGGAGGAAGGGTCTCCTTCCCTCTGTCCTCTCTACTTAATGTCCAAGTGTGTCCTCCGGTACTGGTTTCTGTTCTGTGCTTAAAGTATAGGTTTCCATCAACAGCGGTGTCAGTTCTTTCTAAGATGCTGAAGACTTCAATCATTCCCACCTTAATAGGCATCATCTTTGAGTCCTCCTTGTCCAATTCTAAAGGACATGTTTACAGCAGACTCATCATTCGGGACTTTTCAGTTCAAATTTACTTCTGATCTTATATATATATATATATAATTGTCATTTGCCTTTTCTATTTTCTGTTCACTTTGTCTTCAGGTTCTTAAAGGTCCAGGTTTATACTGTAATTTTAATGTTATAAAGCACATGGCTCAGCTGGAAACTACATTTAATGTTACGCCAATTGTTTTTCTTTGAAATGTTTTAAAATACATTGAAATACATTTAAAAGGTGCTTTTATATAAGCTTTTTAAATCCTTGCTGCAGACATGTCTTATGCCATTCTTGCAATATATAATCCATATAGTTTGGTCAGAAAGATGTTGTATTTCAGTGTTATTTGCACACTCGGTTAATTACTTAAAATATATATATTTTTTGTTTTTATTTAGCTTTTCGGTTTAAACTTGTACAAAGCCTGGGAGTGCTAAATTACTCAAAATACTTCCTGTTTGTCCAATCCGTCTGAGTATAGAATAAGTTGTTTTGCATGTGCGTTCCATTTGAACATGGGCATTAGTTTGCTTGTGCTATTGTATTGTTGTGAAAATGCAAAGCCGTAAGCTTAGTATGTGAGGTGGTGTAACCATACAGCAAACTATGACATGTTATGTTCTTCCTGACATCAAGTAGGATTACAGTATCCTAAAGTATTTATTTGTCAAGACACACCTCTGAAAATCAAATGATAAACTCCCATTTACTTTTTCTTTTTTTTGTATTGATAAAATTCACAATTTTGGAAAAACATTACTGTTTGATTATACAGGACCAATAAAACAAAATGTATGCTCTTTAAAAAAAAAAAAAAAAAAGCTAAGGACAATTATGAGAGCCTTTTTAAAAACATCTCCGTGTTTGTTTAATTTGGTAGTATCCACATTTCCTCAAGAGAGATGCAAACAGGCTTCAGATAATGTTGCAGCGGAGAAAGAGATATAAAAACCGCACTATTCTGGGCTACAAGACACTGGCTGTGGGAGTAATCAACATGGCTGAGGTAAGAGACAAAAACAGGCACCAGGATACATTTATATAAAAGGTTGTACTCCTTTTGGTGACGTTTGTTTTGGTGTGTGTATTTCAGTTTTGCAGCCAAGGTTGCCCAGGTAAAGATTCTTTGCAGTAGCTCATGATTTCATTAAAGATGATTTATCTGATTTTATTTGCTGTATTTCATTGAATCGCCAAAGAAAATCAACCCAGTGTAATCGCCAAGCAACCAGTCCTTTAGAAGGAATGAAACCATGTCAGCCAGGTGCTTGATTACTAAAAGTATAGAACATATTGCATATGTGCTCTGTGTACTATAGACCACTTGGGCACATCTGAATTTCCAGTACTCTGTTTGTTTGTTAATCTGGGCTGCATTCAGTACAAGCCTGGGGCTCAGATGTACACCAAAAGGCTGGTGATCATTAAAGGCAGGCTGTTAATGCGCTGCACTGTGCCACACTTACTGTGTTGCTTTTGTGTGGGTGGCAGGAACGTTTAGTATTTTTTTTGTCGTTCTTTGGATGCCATGCCCTTTCCATCTCGATGGAAGTGCTGTTCTGGAACCTCTGCAGCAATAGAAAAGCTGGCCCCATTTGCCCTTTTATTGAATATCTGAAATTATCACATTGTTCTGAGGAAAGCTTGTCTCAATCTCTTATTATTCACTGCCTGCCAAGTCATTTGGGACAGCAGTCTTGCTGATGGCGTTGGGACTTTTAGTTTTATTATCAGTTTCACTCAGCCTCCTTACTTATTAAATCTCTTTCTACAGATACTGTGAGTCTCTTTAAGTGCAGTCATTGCCCAAAAATGTTATCCATGTTCTAGGAATTTTGGGAACAAGTAGAGGTAGGGTGTTTATTGTCCATTAACCCCACATAGTCTGCTTGTTTACTAAATAATAGAAAATGGAGGACCTAATCTCCAGTAAAGGACCTTGAATGTTATCTTTCAAATAATGTTTAATCACTATTCCAAATCAATCAGCCGGAAAAATACAGGATTTGTGTGTGTGTTTATCTTTTTTCTGCTTGATGACTGAAAATCTGCGCTCTTGTGGACGCCTTCTGAATATTGTCTGTCAGTTTCCTCGCTGTCCTATACACTGAATCTACCCATTTTAGATTTAGGATAGCAAATAAAATGAATAAAAAATCCAGAATAGTGTTTGCTGTTTGCAGCAATACAGTAACCACAATAGCAACTAGTCCGGTTTGAATGACGTGTTGAAGAAACAAAACAACTGGATACAGTCTGATTTTACAGTCAGCAACTTTATTTCAGCATATACCAATGATAACACAGGCACAGTGCTCTCTTCTAACAAAGCCAGGAATAGGCTTTGAATAAACTTTATGAACACACTGTGAACACATTACTAAACAAACAGAACAAACAGCATTAGACAGACTAGTGTATTCAATATTTTTAAATACTAAAACTTTATTTTTAGTGTTTTTACTACATTTTTAGGACCTAACGGTAGTTAAAATAGTGAACTTTACACAAATACACAAACCCCCAATGAAATCCTAATAAAATAAACATTACTGGTTCTTTTTTATTTATTTAAATGTTTTACAAACACTTCACAAATCATGATCGCTTTTGTATACGAGGTACCTGAACTGCAGAACAGCTCTGTGTAAGTAGAAGTTTTTTTTAGTATTGAGGCATTATTTAGGCTTTAGGAAATACCCAGGACTCCACTTGCGATATGGCCTCTTCATTAAATTCCTCATATCTAAAGTGAAGGTAATCGTCAGAAAAATTAGACCAGTCATAAAAAAGAGCCTGCCTGGTATTTTATCCTTGAACAGAAACAGTGAGTACTGACACAGTTTAATGTCTATCCTCACCATTAACAAGTATGACTGAATAGCTTTAGGCAGAACAGCAGTGTATTAATTAAAAAGAATGAGCCAGTCCTACCAGCTTAACCAAATTGAAATTATTTATCAGGTTGTTTTGACACTTCGAAACCTGAGTTCTCTTTGTAAGTACAAACATGTTTAATAGTTTTAAAATATTTTAAGGTTGTGGCATTCATGAGCCAATTACATCAGTATTAACAAACCAGGCAGCTGCTTCTGTTATATCACGTATAATAAGACAGCTTGTTAAAGACTGTTATAACCTCCTATTGCTACTGGTGGTCATGGTGATGGGGAAAAAGTTTCTTCTGTTATATCACGTATAATAAGACAGCTTGTTAAAGACTGTTATAACCTCCTATTGCTACTGGTGGTCATGGTGATGGGGAAAAAGCTTCTTCTGTTATATCACGTATAATAAGACAGCTTGTTAAAGACTGTTATAACCTCCTGTTGCTACTGGTGGTCATGGTGATGGGGAAAAAGCTTCTTCTGTTATATCACGTATAATAAGACAGCTTGTTAAAGACTGTTATAACCTCCTGTTGCTACTGGTGGTCATGGTGACGGGGAGAATAGTAGTTTGGCTCACAAAGCAGGTTTTATGAGAAAAGCTTATAGCTGAAGTCTAATGACTTCTTTCTGATGCAGACTAGTACTTCAGCTGATCAGAAACAAGTCTGAGCTCATAGGTACTCCATGACTTTTATTAAATAGGTCTAGACGGTGGTAGAGCTAAATACCAGTGTTTTGCAAAAATCCACTTGAAACATAACTATGGCCTTCATAACCCTGGCACATGATGGTTTCTATTTTATACACCAATTAGATCTGCCAAATTGAGTTGAGCCCCTGCTGTAATTGTGTGCTTTGAATATTTAAGGGTGATAGATGTTTATAGTTACATTTTAAAGCTGGTTTTAAGTTTGTACCTCTTCTTGTAGAGATATGTTTCTTCTTTTTTTACTGTGAATTCAGGTAATGCAACACCCTACAGACGGAGGTCAGATTCTGGGTCTCCACAGCAATGTGAAGGATGCCCCAGTCCGAGCTGCTGAGATCAGTGTGTACTCTCTCTCCAGCCAGCCAATTGACCACGAGTACGGCAGCGTGCCAGCAGGGCCAAAAACAAAAGCGTCAGGTAGGAAGGACCGACCATTACCCCCTCAAAACTGTCTCTTTCAATTGTTTCCGTTGTGTGTTCATTGACTGATTAAGCTTCTGTTGTTCCTGACACACGGGGGAGTACAGTTCTAAAGACACGTCCAAGATTTATCTTTCAAGTACAGAAAACAACGGTGGGTTTTCAGCAAGTGTTGCACTTTTTGTTACAGCTGCAGTGACTTGCTTACAGGTGCTGCATTATTGATTTGATCAACATTGTGTAAAAGGTTATTAACAATTTATATAAAATGTCAAAATACAGCATAGTGTAATACAAAAGGCTTGCTCTTAAACATTCATGGACTCAGTTTCAAAGAAGTACAAAAGCATGAATAAAACCATTGCAATGGTATAAAGCTAGCAAGAACCCAGTTTCAGGAAGGAACGATTACATTATTATTCTCTTGTGTTTTTTTTTGTTTTTTTTTCTCAGTAATATTTACATTGTCAGGTGTAGGTGCAGGGGGAAAACATATAGCTAGATAACCCATAAACATAATACAAAATAAATAACATCTTATACATTGGAGTTTTTACAAAAGACATGTTGTTATTGCTTGAGCCAGTAAACATTTTCACATGTACTGCTATCTCTAAATACATTCTGCATACCACTTTCTGTAATAGCTATGGAGCAGAGTTTATCCAGTGTCGAAAAATAATCTTTTTGCGCCAAAGAAATGAATGCCATAGTTTTCTTTTTGTTAGGTCAAATTTGCTTACTTGACATGTTCTCAGTATAATTTAAATCTCTTTCTGGCTACAATTGTGGAATTAAAAAAAAAAAAAAAAAAAAAACTTCTTGTCTAAGGGGCAAAATGCAAGAAAAAACTACTTTGCTGTCTTAAAAAGCTGCTTGTCCCTCCCTGTTGCACAAAACCCCCACAAAAAGTAGCATATTACTTGTATGATTTTGCTTTTATATAACAGTGAACATAATCAATCAATTAGTGATTAACTGGGTGGATTTAGCCTTGTAGCTTGACTAGTTCACTAAATTTTTCAGGATACACACAAGGTTCCTTGTGACCCCACCTAAACAAATTTATAATGAACTTCAAGGAAATGTTCCTTTCAGTGCAGTTTGGAACACATTTACAAGCAAATTTAAGTAACATATTAAGAGTACAACTGTAATAAGCAATACCTGGAATTATTAAAATATAAAAATAGCATCTGCCTGTTTTTTCCATTCTTTCTCCCTAAGCTGAATTCAATTCCTGATGTACAGGTGTTTTAGTTTGTTGCATCACAGATAGGAAATCATTGCCAACTATTACTGCTGCTTTGTGGAACTCCGATTTTTCTTGACGTTCTTTGTTTTGTAACTGATAAACCCCAGGTTTATAAAGGACTTGTATCCTGTCAAGGGGGGGCAACATTCTTTCCATACACTACTCTCACTGAAAAGAAAAAAACATTTTGCTCAGATGCCACCCTTTGCTAATTGAAATCTTGTCTCTTTTTTTGGAATTCTTACGGCCACAATTTCAGGCCCTGTGTCTGCCTGATTCCCGCTTCTGTGTGACATCAAAGGCAGTGAGCCAAGACTGTCAGGATTTACCCATGCTCCTGCATGCTGCAACCCCTTCAGCCACTTCAAATTCAATAATCTCTTGTCTGTGATATACTAGACAGAGTGCTTACAAAGCCAGTAGAACACTGTGTAATGCTCAGGAGCCCCCTGGGTCTGATAGTGCACACTGACCTCCTCTTTAAAACCACTGTAACTAATGCACAGCATCATAAATCTCTGTAGAGCTTGAGGTCGGAGAGGTTTGCAGATTGGTGTCTGTTTATTGTTTGTTGCTAGGGGTCTGAGCTAGCAAATGTGTTAAACGATAAGTAACATGGCTTCTGTGTGGATTTCCACAAGGCTGTTATGTAGTTTTCTTTTTTTTTGTCTTTTTAAAGATCGATCGCCTGATAACTACTCCGAGGAAGAAGACGATAGCTTTTCTTCTGAACAGGAGGCCAGTGATGATGCTGTGCACGGCCAGGTCAGGATCAGATCCAGCATGCTGTGGTTTCAATGCTGCTTTGTTGTCAGCCTTTTTAGCTACTCTGTTTTTGGCTCATGATTACAGCTTGTGATTAAGTCATTTTTAAACCTTTTTTATAGCCTTGTGTGGGCTATAATTACTTTTCTCCTATTCACAGGTTTTTACTTGCTGGATTTTATTTTATTTCTTGTCAGCACCGATATTAGTTTCTTCTCCGGTCCTGTAAGGCAGTGTACCCATTGCATGTGTTCTAATCTCGATCCTTTGTTTTTGAAAACTGTTTCTCATTTTTACATCTGGGGATTCGGGTTTTAGCCTTTTTGTTTGCTTTAATAATCAGCCACAATTCTGGGCTTTTAAACTTAAAATATCTCCACCTTATAACACATATGCCTTCAGAGCCTGTGTGGTATTCTGTTGTCGTTAGAAACTTTGAATTAAGCCCCCGATACTCTTTATACACCAGGGATGGAAATGTGACTCCCATTTCATAGTGATTTGATCCATTCCTGGTTTTACTGTGTTTTAATAAGACACACCTGCGCTTGTTACCTATACACTGTGGCTAATGAAGCACATATTAAAACCTGGAATAGATGAAACAGCTGGGCAGTAGGAGTCTGTCTACCTGTACACCTACACTCAAATGCCCTGTGTATGTGGAGGGAAGGACGACCACAGAGCGAGAGCACAGAAAGACCTGCTTTTCAGTGACACCCATAGCAAATGAAAAGCTCATTTTATACATTAAATCACACTAGCATTACATTCCTAAATGTGTTTTTTTATTTTATTTTTTATTTTTTTAAACTTACAGAAGGAGTGTAACATTAGTCACGGATAAAATGCTTGCTAGCCAATATTTCCATCCATCTGATTGCGCCGTGGCACATCCAGATATGTTCATTAGTGCTCTGAAGAGAGCTATGCTGAATCAATTTAATTACATGTATAAAATAAACTTTATGCTATTTTGTTAAACACATTAATTATAAATAAATAACAATAAATGTACTACTTAGGAGTATTTACTATGATTCTGTGGCAAAAAAGCTTTATTTTTCTTTGACAGTGTTTTCTGCTATGCAAAAATATATGTATATATATATATATATATATATATATATATATATATATATATATATATATATATATATATATATATATATATATATATATATATATATATATATTCATATGAGCTTAACATGTAGCCTACAGCACTCAGTATTCCCAGGTGGTCTCCCATCCAAGTACTAACCAAGCCCAACATTGCTTTGCTTAAGCATTGCATGGTACGTTCGATTTGAAGAGCTTTTTACCGTCAGAGACGTTGCCCAGGGGTCACTACAAGGAAGTAGCTCTTCTTGACCCATATCTGCTATGGTAACTGACTTGAAAAGTCTCGGGCTACAGATACGTTAAGTTAACTTCTTTGTCCGTTCTGCATCTATATTGAAATGTCATATTGAAATATGACACTCTGTACTAAAACCGTGGCTGCTTAATATCACTTTCTTAAGCAGTTTTCCTGTCATGGATAACAATTTCCAAAAGGATTAGCTATCAGTAGACTGTACTGGTAGTTTTTAAGGTAGAAACGAAAATCACCAGGGAACAGAGTTTTAGTTTTTTCAGAATTAAAAAAAAAAAATTGCAGCCTTTACTGATATAGGTTGATATTACGTCCTGTATGCAGGTCTACATCCAAGAAAGCATTCAGTTGTATTTTTAATCCAAACTCTTTTCCCATTTAAATTGTTATTAATATCACCAGATAGCAGCAGTCATTACACTTCTTACTGCTGTATGTTTTCTCCCCACTAAGTCCTCACTAAGTCCCAAGCTGCCCATCAAACAAACAAAACCAAATAAGAAATACAGAAATTACCAGAAACATTACCACTTAGGAACTGATTCTTTTAAGGACTGTCTACCCCCAAAGTGGATATTTTTTGGAGAGGAAGGCGCATATAACATGTGTTAACATAACAGAATTGGTAAGAAACTGATATCCGGGTTCTTATTTTCAAGGTCTCTAGCTTTAAACACCAAGAGAAACACTGAGAAATCGGCTTCCAAAAACACACCACATGAGCGGTTATTTGATCATGTGACTGTGCAACACAGCAACTCCCACTGAAGACGGCGTGATTTGAACAGCTGCTAAAATTCAAGTTGGATTTTTATATATATATGCAGATGTGATAATGTTTATCTTTAATGTACAGCACTTTGTTATTCTGAGATAGGAAAGCACTCCATAAATTATAAACTGTTATTGTTATTTTTCTAAATTGCGCTTTTACAGGAAAACTCTCCTTAAATATTTCATTTAGTGTTCAGGATCGGATCCACGTGTGTGCTGTTGAGAGCTGTATCCTAGAGCAGAAGAAACAAAGTATAAAAGTTGCATTTATTACATTTTTTTTAAATGTATTTCAGGATCTGTATTATGAAGATGATGAAGTAAGAAAACCTAAGAAATCCCGAAGGAAAATGATCAGAACGACGTCTATGACCCGGGTGAGTGTTGCTAACACAGTGGCTCTGAACTTTTTGTAAACACAGTCTGTCTTGCCATGGGTGTCTTTTTAACCCTCTTTGGATAATCCGTAGTTACAGTACAGAGGTGTGCACTAATCTGTCCGTGTGTATGTTCCCTGCTGCAGCAACTGTGCAAATAACAAATCTTGCACCTTTGCATAACTAAGTTCTTGCTATAGCTAAAACATGGCAAAGTCCTGTGCTTCACATTCACATATGACAGGGTAGCATCATGGCCCAGGCTGACTACTGGCAGGAATTACACCCAGAGCTAGAATGCTGCCGTTTAAGCACGGGTGCGCACTTTTATTTAAAGAAATAAAGGGTTGAAAAAAAAGATTAAACAGTTGTAGGCAGGGGCATTTACCCAAACTCGCAGTGTAAACGCTTGCCTCCAAACTCCACCAAACAAAGGATTTTGCTTCCTTTTTATACATGTGGCCACTCCCGAATTAGCATCAGGTTCGTATTTGGTGAATGGCCACATTTGTGATTGGCAGGGACAGATTTCATCCCATCCCTGCCAACCTTACATTCCGACACACACACTCTTTACAGCAGCAGTGCTGCTGCCCTGCCACACACCTGTTCTCGCTTTGTGTAATTGTGTACAGTACGTGTGTTACTGGTTCACCTGCTTTCTTACTGATATCAAACAAGCTGCAGCAGTGCTTGCAGAGTGTTCTTCAGGCGCAGGCAACTCATCTGTGAACAATGCATATGCCTTCCAGGGAGCCTTATTGATCTGTTTGTAATTATGGCAGACAAAGTTAAAGGCCACAGCTAGGACATGGATATTAAGCAGCAGGTTGTTCAGGGTCTTGGTGCTCTAATAGATACTGTCAGCCTTCATCAGTGTATATATAGTGTTAGCCTGACAGCAAGAATTGGGTTTATGCATTTTTTTTTTTTTTTTAATTCAGCAGTGGAACTCTTTCTTTCTGTTTCCAATTGTCACTGAAGAAGTAGAACTTGTGATTTAATTACCACTATCACTAAGTAACTTCAATATAAATCCTAAATAAACTTGAATCCAGCAGAAGAGTGTTTTGACAACTCAATCAATCATTACATTTGTTTACTGCACAAAAGTTTTAATTAGATTTTAGGATTTGTGGGTGATTTATTTACAACAGCAGAAAAGCAATCTGTTCCGGCTTAATGTTTTACATTTTAATTTAAATATAATATATAATATAATATATATATATATATTATATATATATATATTCTATATATATATATATATATATATCTATATATATATATATCTATCTATATATATATATGGATAGATAGATATATGTATATATATGGATAGATAGATATTTTAGCTAGATATTTTTTTCTTTCTCAGCAACCGAATTTCAAGCAGAAGTTTGTAGCCCTACTGAAGAGGTTCAAAGTTACAGATGAGGTGAGTGTATGCTTTATTAATTAAATGTGGCAAACACAAGTCTTAATGACTCTAGAGAGCCTTTTGGTTGTTTAATATATGTATTAATGCTTCTGCAGGTCTGGAATGTGCCCTGCTGTGTTTTGTATCTTTTTTTTTTTTTTTTTTTTTTTTTTTTTTTTTTAATACAAGTTCAGTGATCTCCATTTTAAAGGCTATCTATTGAAGCTGTGAAAAAGTTTGTAAAGAGCGGCTTTTTCAAGGTTGAAAGGGTAGAAATAAAGCATAACTGAGTGCTTGATGAAACCAGTACATTCAGAACTAGTGTTACAGAACACTGTTTCCGTATTTGTTTCCATATCACTGCAATATTTTTTCAACATGTTCCCAATAGTTTTGATATTCTTTTAGTCACACGTCATAGGTAAATGAGTTAGGGAATTGCTTTTTGCAGCTTTACTCCAGGTAAAACATTTTTTTTCTTCTTCCAAACATCACAGTTTGTCCAGTTCATGCTCCCTCCTGCAACAATGCTGGTACTCTGACTGTAATGAGTGGTTCATTGTGGGGTTAGAAATGATTATCCAGTTGATTTGTGACCCCTGAGGTGTGATTTGACTATTTCAAAAGAGAGCAGTATGTTTAGAAATATAATGCTGTGATACGGACAACAAGAGACGCAGTCCTGTAATGCATTTCTTGCAAACTTTACCATGTGTTCTGTAACACCATTCTATAAATGTCACTGTATATCATTGTTTATAATATAATAGACACAAGCCTATAAATCTTTACACTGGCAAGTGTCTGGCAGTAAGATAGGCAGTAGCCTTTATTTGGTTTTATTACATAACAGTCAAATGTGCTCTGGACACGTTCCTCACCTGATTAACTCACTTTACACTGTGCTGTATTGTTCTAATTTATGGTTTTATTTGAGCTACAAAAAAATAAATGGCGTCTCCTGGCTCTATTTAATCTGCTGTTTCATGACAATGATTATTTAATATGATACAATTGTATCTAAACTATCAAAAAAATAAAAAAAAACCTCAACACAATTAATTGAACTGTCTTGCTTTGGTTAATGTGAAATATTTAATAGCTTCTAGCCTGTTCCTCTCCCAGACTCCTTGGGCAGGAATACTGGAGGCATTAGGCCTAGCCACTCTTATCTGTTGTCTGTCTGGTTTTATTTATATCGTTTTGCTCTTCTAGTCTTGGATTCAGAGCCCCATGAAAGGTTTTTTGTTTGTTTTTTTGTTTGTTTTGTAACCGCATAACTATGTGTCATGCTGTGTTTTACTATGTGGTTCTTAAGTGGGTTATTAATTGCCAGTATTTTTGATATGTTAATCCGGTTGCTGCTTCCTATTTTCTTGTTAGCAGAATGAATGGATCCCCTGTGCATGATATCCTAGCATGACATCTCGGAGAATGTTAAACTGACATGCAGAAATGGTTAAAACCTTTGATTCAGGACTTAAAGATGACAGCTGTTGTGTGTTGCTGCAGGTTCTGGATTCTGACCCAGTGGACCAGACCCAGGAGGTGGAGGAGGATCTGGATCTGCTTTATGACAGTTTGGAGATCTACAACCCCAGCGACAGCGGGCCTGAAATGGAGGACAACGAGAGTGTCCTCAGCACGCCGAAGCCTAAACTCAAGTAAAGAAAAACTAGTTTCAGCAGATAGATCGCAGAGTAAATACTGTAGCAAACATTTCATTTAAGGCTGTAAAAGTTTAAACGTGTAAACGTAAAATGATAATACATTTTACTGAACTTTTAATCAAAAATGTGCTTGTTTTATGAGGAGTCTTGCATTGCTGTGTTTTTTTTTTTGTTTTTTTTTTAAATACTGTATTGATACATTGTCCACCACTGTAATTGAATACTGTATGGGGATATGAAATACAAATACTACTATTACTACTTTAAATATTAAGTCAAGTGTACTTTTTTTATTGGGCAATAGTTTCAACGGTCAATGGTTGTTTATGCAAAGGCGTATAACTTGATAAATAATTTACATTAATGCATGTAAATTGTATTCTGCTCTGTTACCAGTAAATGTAATGTAATTGTTATTATTTTTTTTATTTTTTTACAGGCCATTCTTTGAGGGAATGTCACACTCCAGCTCACAGACAGAGATTGGGAGCCTGCACAGCCAGAACAGAGACCATGCCAGTCCTGTGAGTGTGGCACTCTGGGTTCCCAGCCCTCTTTCTAGTATAATAATAAATGGTTTGAGTTTTACAATGTGTTGTTCTTTCATTTTGCTGTAGCGCATGTCCTGAACTGAGCGGATAAGCCACAGTTGGATTTTGGAACATTTTAATAGCAGTGGGGAATTGCCCTAGGTTGAATCAAGCACCTATCTATGGTTTCTGGAGATTACCCTTTAGAATAAGTATAATAACATCTAGCAGGGTTTTTTTCCCCAGGGGGGTGGTTTAAGCTAATCAAATCACACACACACACACACACCCACCCACCCTCCAAAGTCATAATTTAAGTGAGTTTCAAGACAAAAAATCTCTGGTAGCGTAGAGGGCATCTACAGTACCATAGGATAATGAGTTAAGGGTTATAATGCAATTCTCTGTCTTGTCTAATAGTGTTATCTATTGAGCTGAATGTCTGCTTGATGATTCTGTTTCCCTCTAACTAACATTACTAAACCGGTGGGGTGAAATAAGGATTTGCGTTCCTTTCACTTTTGAATTTTTCACTTTTTCTAAATGAATTCAGAATCAGTTAAAGGAGATTCAGCATCAGGTACTGATTGAATGATTGATGGATAGATTCATTGAGGCAGTGGCTGTGTGAAAGTGTGTGAAAGTGGACCTTTCATATATTAAAGGTCTTTTCTTTTCTATGTGGCTGAGGCTACTGATCCTGGCTGGCTCTCTGGGGCCTGTCCTATGGTTCAAACATTCAAAGCAATTAATGATTTACTTTTTTATTTTCTTATAAATTGAATTAAATATTATATTTTACTTCTGTTCCGTTCAAGCAAGAATGTTAATGGTGTCAGCTCTTGTTTGCTGTCTGTGATGTGTTTGAGTTTTCACACTTGCTTTTAGAGGGGGAATGTAAACACTTTAATGTAACTAATTGCTACATATTTTCACCCCTGACATCAGATACCAGCAGGATCAGATCATATATATATATTACACATACACTGTCAAAGTTCTGACCCATGCTGTAGAATTAGTGTAGCTTGATCATTGGCTTGATGATTGCATGTCCAGCTGCAGTACGTTTCCAAATTCAAAATACCAGCACTTATTGTGCCATAATTTGTGGAAGGCAAACATGTAGACTAAAGAATGCTGATGGAATCACAAACTGGAGCCAAGAACTGAAAACTACTGAAAGTGCATATTCTGAGTTTCACTGGGTTGATATTAAAGGTTCATACAATGTGCCTGATTTATTTATTTATTTATTTATTTTTAGATGTGATTTTAATTTGTTAAAATAAATAACTAAACTGCACATGCATGCTTTTAATAAATTCCATTTCAGATTAATATTTTTGGATTGTCCATTCAACCTGCAGGCTGCTGAATTCCTTGAAAGTGAGAAGAGCAAACCTGCCCCCTCCAGGCATTTGGAAGAGGTTGTTGTGGAATCCACGACGGGGGTAAGCGACTCTCTACCTTGTGTCTTTACATTTGTTGACTTGCGCCTAGCCAGTGTATACAAGTCGCCACATCTAGCTGTTTACTGTTCGTTTCTCTGGTTCACCACTTCATTGAGATACATTTGCACGCCCTTATAAGGGTTGTTCGTATGTGTTACAAAACAATTTGATATCAGACTTGATTTTCTTTCCAAATTACACAATCTAGTATTTTATCCCGATCCACCCTCATGCCCACAAACACATTGTTTTTATTGTCTTTGGAGAGTGCTCCACTTGGGTTTAAAATTACTTCATCTGGATGACTTTAGGGTAGGCTGCACAATGCTGCAGATAACCTGTAGGATTGATCTTCTCACACAGATATGCGGAACTAATCAGGTATATTCCTGTTTGCATTGTTTGCAGCTGTTCACAGTGTTTTAACTCAGAATTTCCTGATTCCTTTAGGAGGCTGAGGAGGAAGATTTAGGCATTGGAGATGCCAGCACCTGGGACATCAGCACAGATAAACTGACTTCTTCTGTTGGGAAGCTCAGTAAAACAGAGTCCCAGAACCTTGTGTCACCCAGGTAAATGAATCTGATTCACAAGTGTTTAAAATATGTATTTTTGTCTAGTAAAGACCATGAGGGATAGTAACTTCCTGTCTGCGTTGTGGGATGTTTTGTCATTTTTAGTTGATGCTTTTCATAGATTTTTTGGTTGGTGTGTTTATGCAAGTATAAATGACCTTTAAAAAAATCCTTACATTAATGTATGCTGAAGGTTGCATAGTAGCTAGTTGCATTTGGGTTGTGATTTAAGCGTGAGTAATGGTGCTGTCTTATTGTGTCAGACATGTTTTATTTTGTATTTTATTTTTTATTCAGCAAAGTCGAAATTAAGCAGCACAGACGCCCCCGAAGCACTTCGATGAAAGATCGTCAGAACTCAAAAGCACAGATTGACCGAACAAACAGCATAGACAGTGAGAGTTCACCAGACTCTAGGCTCAACACACAGGTAATTGGCAATAAACAAAGATTCAGCTAATGATTATTCTTTACAGTTCTTGTATACATGGTTACTTGCACCCGTTGTGAGATTTTAAACTGTGTACACTGTCTGCACTGGTTAAAAGAAAGAACAACTTGAAAATACTTTAATTCTTAGTATTGTTGTATTCAAAAGTTACATATACTGCAATGTATTAAAATAGCAGTAGTAAATAGTCAGTAGAGAGTCTTGGATTAAATGTGAGGCTCCTCTAAAATTTCTTAAAACAGAACATAATTTGCTGCACATTTATTTAATTTGTTTTTGTGACGGAAGGATCTAAGTGTGCATCGGAGTGAGAGGGACATTTCCTGTATAAATAGATTGCTTTCTCTGGTGGTGGTTTTAGGATGTGCATGTTGCAATTTCATCTGGTTTTAATGGACCAGGAAAACAGTAATTTCCAGTTTAATGAACCATAGCAAAGTCATGTTGTTGTTTTGACTTGACACGACAAAACAGTGAACTGTCGCAAATGTAAATTGCACAGAAAGCCTTTGATTAATCTATTTTATTTTAATGCTGTAAGGTTAATCCACCTTGGATTACCAAGTTTCCTTCTGTTTGAACACCCTTGTGCATTTAAGGGTCTACAGTTTGTTTTATATTTTATTTGTTTCCCTTAAATAAAGTGGCCCAACAATAAAAAAAATAAAAAAAAACTTACAGGTGCTTATAGAATTTAAGAGCAAAGAAGCAACCGATTCTGCCTTGGCAGGAAGAGACATGACAGAAGGCATAAGATTGAGGAAAATTATTTCAGCAATAAGAAGTATCTCTTTTTTTCTATCAAGGTAAACCTAATTGAGATTGCAGTATCTTTTGAAGGGTCTAGGTGTTTCGTCATATTTTCAATTACCAATCTACAGTTTATGGTCAGTAAAAGGATACCCTATTGACTTGTAAATTCTGTGTTTGTATGTATTTCAGATTTGACCGTTAATTCTGTTTTCACGTGTGGTATTAATGCACAGTGACTTAGATCTTCTTAACAATTGTTTTCAGTTAAACCTTTAGTAAAAACATTTTATCATTTGTTGTATACCATTTATGTTATCAGGGGTCCTTTTCATAAAGCACCTCTAGGACTTATTGTAGATAGGAAGCTTTATTATTTCTACCTGTTTCACAAAACAATATTTTAAGACATATTCCAGTATAGTTTTGTAGAAATCAGCTCAGCTAGCCTAACTTATCGAGTTCTTTTTGAGTATATATTAATATATCTGTGTTAATACAGATTTATCAGACTGCCACCAAGAAGAAGTGTTTTGTGAAAGTGTCCCAAGGCTTGGTTTTGTAAAAGCATCTTGGACTGCTGTTTGATGAAGGATGCTGTTAAAGTGTGATTGGTACGGTCTTTGCAGGTCCCTCGAAAATCCGTGTATGACCAGCTGAACCAAACCCTGATCTCTGACGAGCAGCTGCCAGAGAGCATCATCTTGATCAATACGACAGACTGGCAGGGCCAGGTAGGTTACCGGCAACAGTGTGCACTGCGCAAGACACACACAAGCCCACTGGGAGGGACAGTTGTGCATTAGCGAAACGCACAGCACAGTTTACACAGTGCCAACTGTCAGCAACTGCTTGGTGGGAGACCAGCCACTGTTAACAATACTGGCTACTCATAGAAGAGATTGTTAAGGACAGATGGGAGGGAGGGGTTTAATACCAAATATGCACCATATGACAGACACACCACTGATTGGCTGAAGTGGGTGTGGTACCGTATCGAACCATTAGATGTACAATGGGGTGCCAGATATGTTCTTTTGAGGGTCTGAAAAAAGCCTGCTGTCTGTACTGTAATCGCACAGTAAATTATACAATAAAGATATGCAACACAGCCACTACACGCTATGCGTAATGTACATATACATCTGTTTTGAGTTTCACTGAATATGTGTTACAGTATCTGTTTATTTGAAAGAGGGAGAACAGTTACATTATTTGTTAGGAATAGGTGATACTGTTGCAAAGGATACAAATGTATCTAGATCTTTTAGGTGTTTTGAGTTCTCTTCGCAGTGAACTTAGTTGAAAAACATCCACTGAAAAGTTTGATTTCTATTGTGTTTTTGTTAGAAGAAATCCATTGCAGTTCATTGCACTGTTTCCTGAATAGTAATGAAGGGGACAAGAGTTTTGACACAATTACAAAAAAGCATTGTTGGCCCTTGGAAGAATGTGTTTGCTTTGTGTTGGTTGTGGTTTGAAGTTGACGCCTAAAGCCACAATGCTTGCGTGGACGTGTTTTTTCTTTCCTGCCAGATCCTACTGGCACCCTTATTAAGCCATGTTATTTGATGTATTTAATTAAATTTAGATTCATTTTCCCTTCCGCTCCCTGTTTCAGTATCTGTCTGAGATTCTACATGAGCAGAATCAGCCGATTGTTTCCACGTGCTCGGCGGCGGACGTGCAGGCAGCGTTTAACACTATTGTTACCAGGATCCAGAGATTGTGAGTAAACCCAAGAGCTGGACCACATTAAAGCCAGCGTCTCCTACTTTTCTCTGTGCTCAGTTTCAAAAGAAACACTGCTCCCTGTACTTCACACTCATATTCGTGCTCTAGTTGTTTTAGTTTTTTAAGCACTATTCTTAAGGAATCCCAAGTTAATTGTTTCCAAATCCAACATAGCACCTGTAGAATTCATGTTAGTCGGCCTCCTATATGCCTATACAGTGGGTGTTGATAGATGGATAGTGCATCCATATTGATGAGCTGTGAAGTTGTATTGAATTGTGCCGAGACCTACAGTAAACAAGCCTACTGTACCTGCAAAGGCTGGGGAGAACTGTGTTCATTGAGAGCAGACACCAGAATAATGTGGTGAACTGTTGAAAAACTCCACAGCTTTGCTAAAGAAAGTAAGACAATATTTTAAAGAGGGTGAGAAGCAAAGGAGCTTGCATAATAGCCAGATAACTTGTACAACCCTTTACAAACTGTATTAGACCCCCTTAGCCAGATATGGTACCAGGAAAAGTATATCCCTGGTTCCGTTTTTTAAAGTAATAATTTGTTTTAAAGTTTTTAAAGTCAAAAGTCGCGTCAGACTATTCTGAAAGTATCCCACTTGAAGACAGCTGTTGAATATGTTTAGAGAGATCAATAAGCTGCAAATACAATGAGTGTCAAATGCTGTCTGTCATTTGAAAAACGAATTGAAATAAATATTAGCTGCTTTGAGCCTTTCATGTGCAAATCAACTGTTTGCACTTTAAGCATATGTTAATTTTTTTTTTTAAAGGGAATTGGTATTTATATTTTTATACGTATGGAAGCCTTCTCATTGTATGACCTTTTCAAACATGCAGTGTTATGTTAATTATGTATGATAGTATCTCTACTATGTATGGAATCATAGTGCTCTGTCTACTTTGTAATAAAGGGTTTTTGAAATACAAATGTGTATTATACATGATTAAAATACATAGACGATATTATACAGCTTTACGATGCACTCTCTGCAGACTATTGTTCTCTCTTTATTGTTCTTACTTTGATAATCACGACTGTGTGTGTAAATGATGATCCCCAAAAATGCAGAGCTTGAGAGCTTTCTTATGATGAATAATGGTTTAAATTGTTATTGCAAAGACATATGAAAGAAGCAATGTCAGAGACTATCCTGATACAGCATGCCTTTTCTTTTTACAAGTTGACCATCGCAGTCTAATTTCTGTCTTGGATTTCTGTGGCCTGGGGTGTGTAGTAATGCATCAGACAATCATCCTGCAATAATAATTGAATACACCTACCAATCTTTTCAGCTGTAACTGCAATTCCCAGATGCCTCCTACAATAAAAGTGGCTGTGGCTGGAGATCAGAGTTATCTGAGCACCATCCTGAGGTTCTTTGTGGAACAGCTGGCAAACAAGACTCCTGACTGGCTCAACTACATCCGGTTCCTCATCATCCCTATTGGTAAGACAGTAACAAGTGACCAGTGTGCAGGTTCACCATGCACATACTCTGCACTGCATGTGTATCTCTTGGATAATGTATACCTCTTATATAACTCATTAGTATAACTAGCATGTAGAGGAAAACTTAAATTCTTAAATAGATAACTTCAATATATATAATTTACCCCCAAGTAAACTGCAGTTTGATTTATCCTTGTACAGTATATAGTCTACATGCATTGCACTGAAATCTTTTAAAGGTGTTATATTCTGAAATGTTAGTATTCCTTTTAAAACCCTGTATTTTAATGAATTTTAATACTGAAAAACTCAACCTTTTAATAATAATCCTCTGAAACATTAAATTGGGCATTTAAAACACACAGTAGTAAATGTGCCTGCTTCAGTGGTAGGAATGCAGTGTTGGAATGCAAGTTGTTGATTATGTCAAGACTTATTTCTGCATGTCATTTTTTTAAATGTATTTATTTATAATCATATCATTTGTTGCTTATGAAGGCCTTGTACTTTTACATTTCTCAGGCTCCCATCCACTAGCCAAGTACTTGGCATCATTTGATAGCAAATTCAACAACATCTTTATGGATACAGCATGGAGGGAGATCTTCTGCAAAACAGAACCACCAAACTCAGGTATATAATTATAGATAATAACAATAATAATGCATTAGTACTATCTTGTTTTGATTCTTAACCATTTTCAAAAGACTTTTATTCCTGTTGACGTTTTACAATGCGTTTCCTCCAAGTGCATCATGGAGGAACTGGAGATCTGGATTGTGTTTACAGAGGCAAGCTATACTAATGCTTCACTTCCTAGAGTACTGTGTATGTGTGAAACTGGACAGCTGTAGTCTAATCTGTACAGAAGAAGCGTGAAGCGATCTGTATTGTAGGTTATACAGACGGTGGAGGATGAATCTGGGTTGGTCCATTTTTATAGAGGTGAGAGATTAGAGGATTACACTTCTGTAAAGAGTCTTATTTCCTGTTTAGACATTTCTATTGAAAAGTAGAACATTGAAGCGTTACAGAATTAGTCCCTTTCAAACACTGCTGTTGTGGAAAAGGCAACATGTCTGAGAGAGCTTGTATTTACACAGAACTGATACCACATTTTGATTGTGAATCTGGAGATTTTCTCTGGAAACAGTAACATTGTAACAGTAGCTATCCCCCAGTCAATTAAGTATCCAGAAGAATGTGGCTAAAAATACTAAATTATTTGCGAATTTGTTTAAAAAATAAATGTTATGCAGTATGTAGCACACAGAAGGCAGCAACAGTAAGTAATGACAATGTTTTAAAAGGTGTGGCATGTTCTCCAACTCTTTACCCCTCTATTGCTAAACGTTGCTTTCAGGCATACCCCTGTAGGTAGGGTTTAGACACCACCCAAAATGTAACTGTGGAGGAGTCACAAACCATTGCTGTGGAAATATGACTGTACAAAACCAGAAAACAAAATTGCCACTATAAAGGTTAATAGGGTTATTTTGCCTAAAGAACTGATCATGAAATACCATCTAGCAGGAACAGAAATCGAAATCTGTTCCACATTTCAGAGTTAGCTTTAACTGGTCAGACCGCAGAGGCCCTGAGCTGAGTGTGATTGATTGATTTAAACCAATATTAAAATAAACTGAAACCACTATGCAATGTGAGCCTTATTTCCAACCCTGCCTCATTTACATCTTACCCTCGGATGCAGAAGTTCTTACATTTGCCTATCCTAAAAAAACTGCTAGTACTTGTTGGATGCAAGTTCAGGTTTGTACTCGGCGATTCACCTTGGGACTGAGTCTTCAGTTGTTGACTGCATTATGAGATCGCACAGCAGCATGCTACACAGTTTCCTGTTTTGTTTTTTCATCTCCTGTAGATAACATCGAAATTGCCAGTCGTGTTAGCCAGTACATAGCGGGTGCCAACATTTCCCATCATTTCCCCATTTCGGAGGCCATGCTCACCTATAAACAGAAGAGGTAAAGAGATCTATCCTGTCTGAATGTGTCAGATAAAAGCATTCTGCACATTTTTTTTTTTTCCTTAAGTTTGACTGTACCGTGCATGAATCTTGCTTGGAGCTTTGAAGCCTCGATCATTTGAAAGAGGTGTTTACCAGGTACAGAGGGCAAGATTAATGCCCTGTTTTTTTTTTGTTTGTTTTTTTTCCCCAGAACAATCAGTTAATGAGCATGAAATGCTGTCTGTCATTGAAAAAGTAGTTGAAGTAATTGAAATAGAAAAAGAATAGCTTCTATGGGCCTTTCATGTGCAAACTGATCACACCTTAACTGTATATTAATATTTTATTTTTAAAAGGAAATTATATTTATGACTTTAGATCTAACATTTTGTTACATTTAAAACAAACTAGAATGTATTTTGTAACGATTGAAGACAATCTGAATTTAATCTTCAAACGTTTCATTTGTTGTTCACTCATAAGATACGTATATTCCACAGATGGGAAATGTTCTGGTTGCAGATCTTAAATCAAAACCAACGCCTTTTCAAGATTTATTTTGCTCTGGTTTTTTTTTTTTGTTCATTTATTTTTTATATAAAAGTAAGGTACAGTATATTTTTTAACCACATATATTTAATATAACTTTTTTTTTTTTTTTTTTTTGGTTTTTGCATTCAAGGAAAAGAAGTTTGTATTTTGATTTTTATGTCAGGTATTTTTTCGTTTTGTTATTTACTTGCAAATTTCTTTAACCTCTCCACACTTTTCCCCTGGCACTGGTTTGGATTTGGTTTTTTAACCATGCAAGTGTGTCTTGTTTTTCTTTCTGTTTGTAAATGCTTGTACTGTAACATTCACTACAGCACTTCTGTCCACTGAGAGCATGAGAAGGTAAAAAAAGAGTGAGGTATAAGTTGGATGAAGCTGCTTTATACAAGTTTGAGGTTCAATACACCATATAAGCTGTAATGTTGACTTATATTTCAGCATGCAGTAGCTGTTTGAACTGCAGGTTAAAGCTTGAGAATGTGCAGCATTTACATTCCCCGGAAAACTACAGCTATGGCTAAAAGTTTTGCATCACCCCTATAGAATTAACACATTTTGCTTTATAAAGTTGAATGAAACCTGATGAATAATGTTACGTTAACATATTGAATTACATACTGTTTTGTAGTTTTCCATATACTTGACAAAAAACTGACAAATTAAAAAAAAAATAATAATAATAATTAACATTTCGAAATCTAACATGAAATACTCTACTACTGTTATGGCTTCTGGTAGACATTTTGTAGTTTCTTTAGTTACACAATGTTAAACAAAAGGTCTAAATTTATATTTTTTTATACAGAATGTCTGTGTCTCAGTTCTAAAGTTCTAGGTGATACAAAACGTTTGTCCACAGCTGGAGAGAAGATGTGCATGGTGGCATCACTTTTTGAAAGGCTAGGCTGCCATGTTGTTCTTATGCACAGCTTTGTCCAGTTTTCATCTTTTCTGTTCTTTGTAGACCAAAATACCCCCACACCCACCCCACATTCCAACAAAGCAATGACCTCACCAGTTATAAGGATTACGCATTCATCTCATTTATCATGGGAAATAAATAATCTCTTAACGTCACTTACAAAGGGATGGTGGCTGAATTATTTATCTTGTGTGATTTTTTTATGTCTTTATTTTTTTTTTAATCTATATTGCATTTATGGAAACCTTGGTTGTTTTGATATGAGCTGTTTGACTTTCTGATCTTGAAATCATTTGTCCTGCAAGATCTGAGACTCTTCTGAAGGTCAAACCTAACGTAACAGGCACTCAAACCAAAGACTTGTTCTGGAAGCAAAAATTAAATCTAGCTCCTTCTTTCTTTTCTGTTCTCAGCCCCGATGATGATTCTTGTCAGAAATTCATCCCTTTTATTGGGGTAAGATCTCAAAAGATGTGATTTAACTTTTGCCTATTTCGCACCACATTATTGAATATCTGTCTAATCAAGATAAAGTACTCTGCATCAAAATATTATGCTGTTTTATAGATGATATAGATCCAACTGCTTTGTCTCATTGCCCTAGTTGTGTTTGTGCTGATGTGTAGTGTTGAGTTTAAAATGGGGTAAAATAGGAGAACCTGTGTGGGCCAAAAGTTTTCAATATGGGCAATAAGGCACATTCTAACCCTGTGGGCATGAGTTCCAGAACACAGTGCTTATTTTGCATGCAAACTGTCCTGGAACTCTCTTCTCCATCACATGTGGTTTATGTATCATCAACCAGAAGTGGGGGAAACACCCCTCAAAGAATTAGGTCGACTTTTAATTGAAATTTTTATTTTGATAGCTTTGATCAGCAAGTCTGTAACAGTTTTTTTTTATATATTGAAATAAACCCTTCAATAAATCTCCTTATTCATTTCCACTTCTCAGGTGGTAAAGGTGGGGATTGTGGAACAGAATCTCTCTGCCTCAGGTAAGACTGTTGTAAATCTTGTCCTGGGGAAAAACGAAGTGAATAAAGGAGATCACATTTGTGTGTAGACATTTTAATGGCGCCAGATCTTATTACAGTCCTTAACTTAATAAATCTGCTTAATGGGGATTCTGTATTAGTATTGTCTTTACAGAAGTAATCCTTTACTGTCAAACAGTTCTCTTTGTTTTACATTGAACACAACATTCCATGGTATATCATGGTGCTTCAGCTATTCCCTTCCAACATGGATCTGTCCATTTCCATGGCACAGCATCCGAATTCCTGGTTTGGGATACCTTCCCTATCTATAAACATGTTTTATCAAAGGACAATATAGAAAAAATATAGACTACATTCACGTGCCTGTGGTATGCATTTCACTAATCCAAATGTTGTTTCTAAATCCAGGAATATTTTTCATAAAAGTATACTGTTATGTATCAAACTCTGAGAGACAGAGAGATTATTGTGTGAGCAGCTGAAAACGCTACAGTGTAAAACCTAATATATATACTAAATGCTAAACTGTCGCAAAAGTACGGCTTAACTTTAAAAGAAATCTAAAGCTGTATACATTATGTCCTGTCAGCGGGGACTAAAATTTGTTGTAAATAGAATTCAGCGCTGTTAAAATTGCTTTCACAGTGTCTAATAGCACCTCTCAAATGTCCTTGATTCCAAGGAATGGCTTTAATTATTATTGAGTCTTGTAATAAATCAGCAAGGCCTTCACAACACAATCTCTGGAAGAGTTATTATCTCTGAAAGTTTCCAACAGCCTTTTTAAATGAGGCATACAGGCCTCCAGCATTTTGCTTTGTTTTCTTGGAAATGAAGGTCAATAAGGTGGATTTTTCTCATTTTTAATTTGTGTTGTAGATTTGAAACCCTAAAGTGTGTTGTGTTCATGAATAACAATATTGCCTCGAATTTCATCAGGATAATGGTGCTAAAAATCCATAAATCTTACAAACAGCATAAACAAAACAAGGATATGAAAATTACACCCATAAAAAAATAATCTGATTGGACTGTCAGACACGGTATTGATTTGGACCCTTTCTTCTTTTAAATTAGTACATTTTATTACCTTTTTGTTATTACTGCTTGATACTGAAGCAGTACTCATTTTTTCTAGCATTTAAAATGCAGGGTTGGTTATAAAGTCAGTAGACCATTTTGCACTGATGGTGGGGGGGTGGGGCATACCTAACCGGCATGAAGGATTCCATCTATATTGTTTCTCATTTTAGTATAAAAAGCAGCACATTGTTTAAATTCTTACTGCGGAGGGTAATTGATTCTCATCACCTTCAGTCCCCAGTTAAATTTCTCAATTTAGTGCCCAAACCCGCTGCATTGAAAGAATCCCATTCTCAACATAGGAGGCTTGTTCCTAGGGAGCTGACATCACTGCCCTGTGACTTTTACTAGTGCGTTGCTGCTGCCACAAGTGAACACCTCATTGGCTAAAATAAATATCTACTTGCTGAAGTGGTTTTTAATTTGCTTTGTGTTATTATATATTGTGTATATGATAACAGTACAATATTAATGCTTTGTTTTTTGGTTTTGTATATTTTTGTTTGTAATGTGCAGTACGAAATAAATGGAACAGTAATTCTAAGTGAAATTGTCTATGTATATTGCAGCTAAGGCATGCGCAGTTAGACTGTAAAAATGGGGAGCCAACTCCAGCACCGCGATATAGCCGAATCCGCAGCATAGCGAGGGCCGATATAAGGAGGGGTGGGTGTATATATAACACATCTGCGCAAAGTGTAAGTAATACCACTTAGAGTAAATGTGATATTTTGAATTTCCACTAGGGGCAGAATGTTGCAGGGAGACAACTGTATTGCTATATTGAGGCTATATGTGATGACTGAATCAGTAATAGAACATGAACAACAATAAGAATACATGAATGATGGTATTTCTTATCCATTATACACTAGGTTTCTCTTTAAGGCAATAAAACATATAGGGCCTGGCGCTACGACGGGGAAAGTACATTAACACGTGCTGCCAGGACATGCCTGTGTTCGCCGGAGGCGCCTGATTTTCCCTCCGAGGTTTGCACATAGGCAAGAGCTGTGCTCCTGGCCGTGTTTGTCCACGGTCTAATGAGACAAAATGGGTGGAGTTTGAGGTATCATTTGCCAAAAGCTATTTTCCCCTCTCATCTGTGGGCTAGTAACAAGTGGAATGTAAACTTGGTCACATGTCTGTCTTATTAGCGCACTGCTACACACCTCTCATATAAAAAGCAGGTCAAAGTAAAAATAAAAAAACAGAAAAAAAAAAAAAAAAGAATTGTTGGCTCTTGACATAGAACGAAGGTGAGTGTATTCGCTGATTTTGAATTAATAAGCAAACAGTAGCTGATTTATGCAGTATACTCTGTTTATATTGCGGACCCACGTCATGTGTTTCTACTGCTTAGCCTGTTGCTGTAAAGGTAACTGCAGCACTATGTTTTTCAATATGTTTACATCAAGTGAATGGTGCATTGTTTAAAGTGGCTGGTAATTTTATATACGTTTCCCTGAAACCAGATACCAGCAAGAGCTGGTTTTCCACGGGTATTGGGTGCAATAGATTGTACTCATGTCCAAATACGTACACCTGAAAATGAAGCAGTACATGTAATCGTAAAGGCCTTCATTCTTTAAATGGCCAGGTACAGTGTGATGCTAAAAATATAGTAACTAAAGTTTTAGCAAATTACAAGGGATCCAGCCACAAGTCTTTCATCCTTTCTTGGTCATCCGTCTCACGGTACTTTGAAAGAGATGACGTGTTATATTTTACTGATAGGTGACAATGGATATGGTCTGAAAAAGATGGTTTATGACACCAGCAGGTTAATTGGACCAATTATTACCAATTACTATTCTAAGTAAGTAATTTAGGGCACAGTTGGAACAAAAACCAGGTGGGACACCGACCCTCCAGGACCAGGATTGGACACCCCTGGTCCATGGTATTTGTTATTTGCATAGATTGACGTGTGTGTGTGTATGTACATATGTATGTATGCATATGTGTGTGCATACTAATGTTGACACATATGTGCCCGTATAATTTGTTTGTTCTGTTTAATCTGCCATTTATGTATTTTTGGATGAATAGTCTAATTGTTTATTGAGTGCGCTTTTCTTTCTTCAACTTCGTTTGTTGTTATCTTGTTTTTTCTTTTCTTTTTTTGCACTTTGCTTTATTTTTTAATATTCAGTCATATATATTTGTATTTTATGTCTAATATGAGAAGTCTGAATTACTGCTTATTGATAATTGCTAATATTTTACGTTAACAGGGGGCCGCACGTGTGCAGTATTTGCCACCTCGATCTTCGGTATTTAAGCACTATGAGTCATTCGACTCGGAAGCACTCATGATAATCTAAAGGACTGAAGCGTTTGCATTTTGTTTAATATTAATTTAATAAAATATGTTTTTAACCTTAATTTCGACTGTTGGACTTGTTTCCTGTTGCGGAGAAGTACAGAGAGCGAATCCACATGTTGCTACTAATCTACTTTTCGAAGGACCGACGCACCTGCACTAACTCGCATATTGAGGGGTGGTCATTTTTGTGACTTTCTGTTATTATTCATTGAAACTAAATGCTTTGTAATTCTGAACAAGCAACCCTATTAAAACCAATATTTCTCAAAGCTATACAACTGTAAACATAAGGTCTGCAATGAAAACAAAATGATTGCACTGTATAAGCTTTAAAACCCTCTCACTTTTTGTGCTTGATTTGCTGGTTTCATCACCTTAGCTAAGTTGCATGTAGTACATGACTTCCTGTACGATATATCATTTGACTTGAATGAGTTTGCAGTAGCAAGGGCATGGTGGATAATTCTATTGTGTATTTTTCTTTCTTCAAGTGGATTCTGATGATGCCACAGTGTGCAATGTTAATCTGCTGACATCCCCTCCGGCCTCTGCGGGCAGCACGTATGGGAAGGAGATGACCTGCACCCCACCCCCATCCCCTTCTGTCTCCAGCGGACTGTCCGGAGCTGGGTACGCCTCTTCTTAACAAAAGCAGCATTTAGCAAGTTCTACACACCGCTTCATTACATGACAGCTTTCTCTCGACTGGTGTCTCCTACACTATATGGATGTAGTTATTCATTGCAGACAAACACATATAGTTCAAAAAATTACAGTAGCAGTTTCATCTTGTACGGTGTATTGGAAACCAACCCATTATAATGATCTGCTTTTCCTTATCTCAAAATGGCGTGTGTCCTGGTGGCACTCCATTGTATTATGCATCTTCATTTACTTGAAAATTTAACTATCCAAATGTATATATTTTTATCTTTTAATTGTGAATAGTGGCCCTAGCACTCTACACTAGTCATGGATCAGGTGCTGATGCTGATCATTGACCCAAAGGATCATTTCCTTCCACCCACTCAAAGAAATTTCACTTAGTCTCTAATGCCAATCCTGCATATACCTTCTGCTGTGTTGTCTCTGCTTACTGATGCACTGTCTCAAGGTTTCTGTTTAGTGAAAGACAATCAAATATTTATGTCTGAGATACTTAATCAATTGCCACCGGGTTTTGGCTGAAGATTGAAAGTGTAAAAAGAGCTGGAATTCAGATTCCTTCATTGTTTTTTCCCTGTGCTGTCCAATTGTAGGCATCTGCTATAAATTAAATTCTTCATAATAAAAGTCTTTATTGAATTATTTTCTTTCACAATATTAAGTATCTCTTAAATGTTTTTTTTTTAACCAATTCTTGTACTTTATGTTGCCGTTCATCCCAATAATAATAATAATAATAATAATAATAATAATAACATATGTAGAAAACTGAAGAGTTTAACAGTTGTTCGCCCCTACTATGTGATAGTTTGTAAGACTGCAAACATTCAGTTCACCTTTAAAAAAATAAGTTATTCACACTATACAAAACAACAATACCATCAAAATAAAATCTACTGCTCTCAGTAGATTTTAACCAGGTTCTCCTCAGGGATTTATTGCTTGCTTGTGTATTTTATTGGCAGCTCTCCGGGTTTAGGAGGAGAGGTGATGGGACTGCAGGTGGATTACTGGACCTTGCAAGGGTCGGAGAAGAAGAAGGACGGGGAGAAGCGAGACGTGGGCATGAAAAATACTCTGAAGAGCAACTTCCGCTCCCTCCAGGTCAGCCGGATCCCCAACAGCGGAGAGCTGACAGCACCCGCCACCATGTCCATGACTGTGGTCACCAAGGAGAAGAACAAAAAGGGTGAGACTTGACGCTAGAATGGCCAGCCCTGGTACTCATGACATTATCGAAGTCCACTGCTTTTTTTATTTAGTCCAAATGACCTCCCAGGTCATCACCATCGCTGTAACATCAACACCAAAATTATCTGTACCAGATGTTGTTGACAAAATGTTTTGGGAACAAACATCTTTATGCATCGTATCAACACACCATCCAGATCAGTGGTTTCTGGTTTCCCTCGAATCATCTTTTGTTTTTTTGTTTTTTAATGAATGTTTTCAAAGTGCGAGTTCTTTGCTCTTTCCACTCATCCAACTCTTATATTGCCGGGTGGGTTTTGTTTAGCAGAGTCCTTTTATTATTATAATAAGACTTAAAAGTGTAAAATGTTTGCCAACATGACAAAACCGACAAATTATTGGCAGGCATTGTTTCCCAACATTGTCCACATGTCTGGTTGGTTGCTCCACACAGTGTGGGCCAACAAAACCAGGTTGCTGTGGAAAAACTGACTTTTGGTGTATGTTCAGTAAGCAGTGTGGCGTGGTGTTCCTTGGAAATTGGAATGCTTTACAGTCTTTGTTGTTTTTGTTTTGTGCAGTAATATTCCTCAGTAAGAAGCCCAAAGAGAAGGAGCTTGACTCAAAAAGTCAGGTGATTGATGGGATCAGCAGGTTAATCTGTACTGCCAAACACCAGCACACCATGCTTAAAGGTACATCTGTCAAAAGCACTGGAGCAGAACTTAGTCTATATTCGGTGCACCAGTTACTAAAAACTGAAAATGCTTTGATGTTACAAGTAGCTCTCTCTTTTAAATGCAATACCCCCATCTTCTGGTTTAAAACTTTATTACGGGTACTATTTAAAATAAATGAGTGTTTCTTTTTACATTCGTTTCATGCATTTGCTTACAGTAATTCCCCAAATTGACTATAAAACAGTTGTGAATTTTATTGATTTTAATCTCTTTTCTTAAATGCCATTCCTGACAAATGATAATCAGTTGGAGATAAACAGTTTGGTCACGCTTTATTTTAAAGGCTGTTTTTTTTTTTTTTTTTTTTTTTTTTTTTTTTAAACTGTTAACAGACAGCCAATAAACATGTTAATGTGCATTTATTTATTTTCTGTTAACTGTTAATTAATAATATGCAATAGGCCAGCTAAAACTGCAAACACCAGTGTCTTATGGGTTAATAATCAAACAGCAGAGCCCTATGGATGATCAATACCCAGTCAATCATATGTCCATGTACTTCCAATAAACATACACACTATTCATGCATTTGACACACATACCCTGCTAATATATAAACTACAAGAGATTACAACAGGAAGAGTACAAAACACTAACAAGCTCCATATATCAAACCCAAATAAGGAATGTCCTTATCAGTAACTTTCCACAAGTCTTTGCATTGAGCTTAAAGAAATACACAGACAAAGCAGAGCAACATATCAAATAGAAAAAAATATTAGAAAGATCACACTTATTCTCTCAACAGCACAACCTGTAGCCTGTGGGATGAAGGCAGCCTGTGTGCTCTTCTTAACTCTTGCTTCCTCTTCCCTACAGTCTCCATCGACGGTGTGGAATGGAACGATGTCAAGTTTTTCCAGCTGGCTGCTCAGTGGCCTACTCACGTGAAGCACTTCCCTGTGGGAATATTGGGATACACCAAACCAGTGTAGAGTCAGTTGCAGCTGAACTTTTAAAAGAGAAAGAAAGGGGGCAGAAAAACAACAACAACAACACTAAAATAGAGTTTTCCTGTGGAAATTATAAACCTCAAAAGTTGTCCTTCAGTTATTTTGTTATATTTTTATTATACAAGGCAAGGAAGGAACACTTTCTTTTTTTTTTTTTTTTTTTTTTTAAATGCTGCCACTCCGAAAAACATAAAAAAAAAGAAAACAATTATTGTTTTTAAACATGGCAGCTTTGTTTGCACTTTAATTATTGTTTGTATTATTTCTGTGAAAACTAACATGGATGTTTGTTACAACAGCAGCAGAGCAATGGAAGACAGGTGGTGTGTGTGTGTGGGGGGGGGGGGTCTTTACTGTGGTGAATATAGAGAAGATTGCTGCTGTGACACTAGCTAGGGATTTCTTCACCTGTTTTAAATGCTTTTTTGACTTACTGCCATTTTTAATATAAGAATGTTAGCAAATGCCTTTTTTTATTTTAAAGCACACTGTGGATTAGAAGCAAAAAAAATAAAATCATAATAATAATACAAAAGAAAAACAGATGCAGAGACTTTGAGTAGAAAATGTAGAAAAAGAGTGCTGGCATTCAGAACTTGACTACAGAAGCATGGCATCAACTTGTGACAAAAGACTCTGGGAACCTCAAGAAGGGATGAAGTGACATGAGCTCTGCAGGTCGCGATGAACTGACCAGGGCTCTCCTTTCGCTTACAGCTGGACACCAAATTGAAGTACATAAGTGTTCACTGTTTAATTCCTACAAACCCTGAACTTGTGTTATGATTTTTATTATTTATAATTGAATCTCTGGAGCACTATTACTGTTTTAACAAAGTGTTTGGATGGGGGATGGGGTCAGAGCTTGATTCGTACTGCAGCAACCAGTGGTGGTTTCAAAAGGAAACCATTGAAAAGCAAGAATCTTTTCCCTTCTGTTTATCTAAATCTGTTTCAGCTACAGGTTATTCTTTGAGTTTGACCTAACTGATAACAGCAATTCAATTCTAGTACTGTTTCACCTTTTCCCCCTCCTTTTCATTTCAACAAAAGTTGATATTCCACTTTTTTAATGTATTATTTTTTGTTGTATTTCCCCATAATACCATTCCACTAACACTAGTATTCGGAACACAAATAGCACGGTCTCTCAATTATCACTCCCGACTACAGCGTTATAAAGGAGGAGCACTGTATTTTATATTTTTGATAAGTATACTTTTCTGTGTGCACACTTCACACTTAATAATAACAAAATGGGAAATAATAATAATACTGAATTCAGTATTTGACAGGTTCTGTAGGTCTTCATCAGCACCTTTGTATGCACTATACCACCCGTTTTAGAAATTGAATCTAATTCATGCTTTTAGCTACTGCTTGGGGCCATACATTTTATATGTAGATGCCTATCCCCTGTCGTAGGTTTAGCATTCATAGATGCTGAATGGATAGATGACATGACCTATAGGTGTAATTTTTTGCATTAACACTGGTAATCCTACAGAGGCTCCTGGAGCACATGGTCAAGTTTTCAAGCAGTGTTTACCAGGATCTGTAATGATCAAGATTGGTTAAATAAGAAAAACAACTGAACTGGATTTGCTCCAGTCACTGACCATGCAGGGTATGCATTGCTTATCTGCTGGATTGTTGGTTGATGCGTGAACCAGGTGTACATGTCCAATGAGCACAAAATGTTTTAAACACTCCGTGCAGACCTGTGTAATGAGCAGCCTAAGAAATTGGCTCAACTTGCTTTTACATCCTTGCTCGTGGATGGAAACCTAAGTAACTAATGGATGCCCGTAATGAAATAAGCAAGCTCTGGCTTGGCACAGTGCATGCAGTAACAGCTTGCTTCTTGCCTGGGCTTTAAGATTTTGATGCTTATTGCCCCTTCATTTCTGATGCCGGTGGAGGATGTGGAAAATTAAGAGGTCTGGGGAGTTTGCTGAAAATCTACTTTTATTTTCTTAATTTTAAAAATCAATTTTCAGTCTATAAGGCATATGTGATGATTTTGTGTGGCATTCCTGATTACATCTCTAGGTCTAACCTTCATGGCAGGTGGTATTATGTTCATGTTTCAATGATTTTGTTTCATACTTGCAAATGGATTAAATTGTGTTGGCTCCTGTCAGTCATAGGAGATGGACAGAAGGGAGTTCTGTCAGCTTTCACTTTGAAACTGATTCTGTGTCTTCGATTCAGCTGTGAAAATAGGTTGATCTGAAGTAAAAACTACTGAAATTTTGACTGATTGTAAAAGAATATAACAATTCTTCTAAAGACCTCTCGTTCTGCACCTCTTCTCTCCAGGCACAGAGTAAGTGGGTCGGACTGTGATCACATCCTGAAAACTGTGAGACCCTGGGGTTTATACGGAAATCACTGTGGCTACAGCAAGTGCAGTATCCCATTTTTCAGTCTAAATAAACTGGAGCAGAGTCTCCTTTGGACCCTCTTAAAAGTGTTTGAAAGTCATTCTGTTGCAGAGGGCAGATGGCTTTTCATTTTGAAGTTGAGCTCATATGCCAGGATTGACATCGGTGGCCTTTTTAGAGTTTGTTTTCCTGAGGAATGCAGTATGCATTGGGATTTGCTGAGGGTGGATTCAACCCCATTGTTTAAGATATCCTGGCCTGAATGACGTCAGTTAAGGTTACAGTAGCACCATCGTTTCGATATAATCCGAGATGTGTATTAAATTATTAAGCATCTGGCACATGGTTGTAATACATAGATGTGTGTTTTTATTGCTCAGCAGCTTTATAATTACAGAGGGCTATTTCATGGGTCTGATTTAGGACCCCACAGGGGATATTGCTGGTGAATTCTTGGTACAATACAATATAATACAAATGTACTTTTATATAGCGCTGTTCATGCCATGGCAGCCCAGAGCACTGGACAAAGTAAAAAAAAAAAAACCAAAAAATAGCTCTCTTAAAGTGCTTTTAAAAACTGCTGTGGAGAATTCTATCAATGTGTGACTCAGCTTTTTAAACTAGTGGGTTTATATAGACCGCACTCTGCAAAGAGATCAATCCACCCACCATTTTTTTGTTTTGTTTTTTAATATTTACCTTTTAAAGTTTGTATTGACATTACGTTTGATAAAAAAAAGGATACTGCAACCTTGATATTTTAAGAGAGAAGTCTGTAACCTTTGAATTGATGAAGTAGCTTTTTTTATTATTGTTATTTTTTTTTTTTACTTTTGCTATTCAGAGTCGTGATTGTGGATTGTTGTTGTTTTTAAATATTTTTTGGGAGAATCACTGTGGGTCGATTTAAAAAAAAAAAAAAAAAAAAAAAAAAAAAGGGGGGGGGGTTGGCACAGTGGTTAGAGATGCTGTTTACACCCCAGAACTGGAACCCTGTGCTTGTTCACGCCATGGTCTCATGGACTGTTTAATCAAATCCAACCAGGTCCAATAGTAGTTACCTATTAAAACTGTTAAACTTTGTATAGAAAGCCCTCTAGAACCAAGCCCATGCCTGCCCCAGAATGTCTGGATCAGATTTGTCATGGTGTTGCCTGGACTGTTGGTAGTGACATTGTCACTCATGTGAGCCTCATATTATCGAACCAGTAAAAATCTAAATGGCATTTTTAAACAAGCGTAACACTACACCGTCTGCAATTCCCAAATCTATTTGCTGCTACAACTTGTTTGCAGGTAGCTTGTCATTTTTACATTGTCTGATTTTAAGTAATCAAAAGTTAACAATTTCTCTCTACCACTAAACCGTCTTAAATAAAGTATTTGTGTATGTGTGTGTTGTGATATATATATATATATATATATATATATATATATATATATATATATATATATATATATATATATATTTTTTTTTTTTTTTTTTTTTTTTTTTAAAGCACAGTATCCCTTTGAGGCCTAAGATTTTAGCCACTGTTGATTGAAAAAGATTTGCCCTGATGTGAGATTAGAGGCAGCCAAAGTAATTGGTCATTTTTCATTAATAGTAAATACTATACACGTGTTATCAAAGGGTGTTAAAAGAAATAATAGGCAATTATGAATAAAAGGCTATAGAAATGCTGTGTTATTTTTTCATAACATCACATGGAAGCATTTCATTTGTTAAATGTATTGTAATAAACTGTTTCATCTTTATAGTAGAATGGTTAACACCTTCAATAGCGTTTTATAAATGCGTATTAACTTTGTATAATGCGTATTATATCCTGTGTCAAAAAGGACAGATAAACACTTTAAAATTCTTAATTTTTATAAATTCTGATACAAGTGGAGTGGACAAATGTTGGAAGATTTCTTCATCTATTATGTCTTATGCACTGTAATTTACAAATAAGTTTAGGATTACAAATACACTTCTAATACATGGAATACAAATACAAAAAGCATTCTACATTACAGTGTGAAAGTTCAAGAAAACTGGAAACCTCCTTGCATTGAGCACTCCCCTAGAGAAATGCTCGCACCCTTAATTCAGTGCAGCAATTGAAATTGACTGCTTTTAAACTAGCTGCTATTGTCCTGATTGTCCTATGAGATTAGGGCGGTTGGGGACAATCGTTCTTCTAAATTGCCATGAAAAATGAAATGCTTGCTTAGAGGGATACTGTGCATCTTCTGATGTGGGTGTGTGACTAGGGAACAAATGTCCCGAACAGCTCTCAAGAAACGTGGCTAGTACTGTTGTGAATGATTTAACAGCGTTGTTCGTTGAGCATCTTCATAGTGCATGTTAATTTTACTCAACGTGTTTACTCGTTCATATAGAAAACATGTATCAGACTGTAGTAAATTGACAGTGGATCAGTAACCTTTGTTCATTGATATCTTCACATTTTGACAATTTAAATACTTCAGTTTAAAGCACTGGGACCACCTTTTTTAATGAAGCTGGATATTGCTTTTAAATTTCTATTTAACTTTGGGCTTGCCTGTTCTTAATATAGATAACGGGCATCTTTGCACACATCTTGTTTTTAATTAGACAGTTTTTTTTTTGTTTTTTTTTTAAATCTTACCACTAAATTAAAAAGCAAAAAACAAACAAAAAAAAAACATGGATTTAATCTTTTGCATGTTTTAGATGTAAATATGTATTGGAATTTTATATTGTTTGTTTCTTTCCATGCTCTCAAAAGCAACTGTCTTTATTAAAAGATTTTTAACCTTCCATGTTATCGTTTATTGAATCTCTTAAGAATTTTAGAACTACTGCACTAACAAGTAACTGTGATGTGATAGGTGTTATAGAAACTTGGTTGTCTGAGAGTGATGGGGACGAATATAATATTAGTGGGTATGCACTGTATAGGATATAGGGTAACGCTATACATAAGAAGCAGTCTTGAAGTCCAGGTGTTAAACCTGGACAAAGAAAATAAAGCCGAATCAATGTGGGTCAGAATAACGGACAAAAATTCAAAAGGCATAATAATAGGAGCATGTTATAGACTGCCAGATTCAGACGGTGAGCAAAATAGTCTGTTATACAATGACATTAGAAATGCATGTAGCAAAGGAGAAGCCATACTAATGAGGGATTTCAACTTCCCCCATATAAAATGGGAAAACCCGGTGGGTAGCATGACGGACGAAATTGAAATGGTGGAAATGACAAATGACTGCTTACTAATATAATTTGTGAAGGCATCGACTAGAGGGGAGGCATGCCTTGATTTAGTCTTTTCAAATAATGAAGACAGAATAATTAAAAAAGAGGTCAGAGAACCACTAGCAAACTCAGACCACAACATAGTCTCATTTGAAGTGCTTTTTAAAACCCCAAAAGTAATGACTAAAGCTAAGGTTTACAATTTTAGAAAAGCAAACTATGAAGGTATGAAACAGAGACTAACAGAAGTAGATTGGAGTAAAATAGAGAAAACATCCACAGAAAAAGGGTGGTTGTTCTTCAAAAAAGATTTCCAGAAAGCTTTTGACAAAGTCCCGCATAAAAGATTAATTCTCAAACTGAACGCAGTAGGGATTCAAGGAAACACATGTACAAGGATTAGGGAGTGGTTAACATGTTTAAAACAGAAAGTACTGATTAGAAGAGAAACCTCAGAATGGAGTGAGGTAATCAGTGGAGTACCACAGGCAGTATTAGGTCCTCTGCTATTCCTAATCTACATTAATGATTTAGATTCTGGTATAGTAAGCAAAATTTGCAGACGACACAAAAATAGGAGTGGCAAACACTGTTGCAGCAGCAAAAGTCATTCAAAATGATCTAGACAAGATTCAGAACTGGGCAGACACATGGCAAATGACATTTAATAGAGAAAAGTGTAAGGTACTGCACACAGGAAATAAAAATGTGCATTATAAATATATGGGAGATGCTGAAATTGGAGAAGGAATCAAAGAAAAAGACCTAGGAGTTTTTGTTGACTCAGAAATGTCTTCATCTAGACAATGTGGGTAAGCTATAAAAAAAGGCCAACAAGATGCTCAGATAGATTGTGAATTGTTTAATTTAAATCAAGGGAAGTAATGTTAAAACTGTACAATGCACTAGTAAGACCTCATCTTGAATATTGTGTTAAGTTCTCGATATTGCTGCTCTAGAAAGAGTGCAAAGAAGAGCGACCAGAATTATTCCAGGTTTAAAAGGCATGTCATATGCAGACAGTCTAAAAGAACTGAATCTATTCAGTCTTGAACAAAGAAGACTACGCGGCGACCTAATTCAAGCATTCAAAATTCTAAAAGGCATTGACAATCTCGAACCACCATATATATATATAGAAAAAACACACACAAATAAAATAATATACCTTGACATGCTTGTGGTACATCTGACATTTCTTTGTATGAGATGGAATTGATGTCACATTAAAATGATTTATACTGTTTAACATACAAGCCAATTTTCACCCACTCAAAAGTCAGAGCAGCCAGTAAGGTCACTCGGAGGTACAGTAGTCACTGTTTTCTCTTGTGGAATGAATATCTGTGTTGCAGTTTTCTCTTATGGAATGAATCTGTATCGTACAGCACACTATACAATGTTCTATGTAGTGATTGACCATCTGTTCAGGAAAACAAATCGCTTAGTTCACAATTATAGTAGAAAAGTAATTACAAAACATCAGTTCAAGCAAAACACTGATTTTAATGGTGGTTTATTTTGTGAATAGAAGTGTGGAAGGTTTTCAATTCCTACAGAGCTACAGGTTTGTGTGTATTCATGAGGTGGTGGTGCCTGCAGCTGCTGCTGCTGAGGGCAGATTCACATAGCTCTTCATGGGAGGAATGGGTTTGATCTTTCTTCCTGCCCATCCACCTTTTCTCTGCCACAACCCGCTCGATGGCCTGATCCCGAGCCAGCGGTTTCGACCAGCCTTTCCAATTATCCTCTTGTTGTGGTCAACGTTGGAAACGCGTCCGACTGTGGCCATGCACGTCTCCAGAACCTGCAGAGGAGGTCGACGACAAACCATGAGGTCACTTGACACACTTCGATGACTAATACATGTAGCGGGCAGCTTTTTAAACTACAAAGTTCTTTATATAAAAAGGAAGCTATAGTACACTGCAGATCTGCTTTTTAGGGTCCTCATTCAAAAAACTGGGATGATTCTAAGCTGATCATGTCCATCCATCTTCTGTCACAGTTGAACATGATCTTTATCAAACTTCTGTCATACACTCCAAGCCTCCATTGAGGTTTCGGATTGCATTTGGCTATAGTGCGATAGCCATTCTATTTTATACGATTTGTTTTAAACTCGTACATGCACTCATTCACTTTCTTACCTAAAGGAATCCATCATCACTTTACGCCATATCTGCCTAATGCACGTGCGCAAAGCATACTGCAGAGAGCTGTCTGAAGTTGTTCAAGTTATGTCGGGGTCTACAGTAAACCTTGTTGTTTATTACATGGTGGAGCTGTAACAGTGAGGTAATGCACTGGATACTGCACTGTTATACCAGGACTCTTCCTTGCTTCTACTCCTTTCTTTCACAGAAAGTACAAATTGTAATGATTAGCTTCCCAACACCTATTCCTAATCCAACTATGTAATGGGCAAACTAGCATACTGGAGACACTCAAAACCAAATTTGAGAATGTTAACCATTTACTCTGCTCCGAAAAATAAAGCGCACACATTAAGTATTATATACAGTACCTGAATTTGCCGCTTAGATGGTAGCTGTACAATTGCAGTTCCATTCACTTTTCTTAATAGAACTCCGCACGTTCCTAAAAAAACCAGGAATTAAGTGACCCATTTAAATAATTGCATGCTTGAATTTACAGGATAATTAACTTTTTATAATGCCTGTTCTATCATTACAGTTTAATTTTAATGCCAAGAAACACATGGAACCTCAACTGTGATTCCATTATTCTAAAGACATTATTTAGTTTACCTGCAGCTCTGACATACTGGGCTCCTTTCCCTGGGTAAATTTCCAAGTTATTTATCAGCGATCCTATTGGAAGAGCTCCAAGAGGGTACGAGTCTCCCTCATTGGCAGATACTGGAAACAGAAGACCATGTTTGCTTACATTCAAATTAAGCATAACTGGATAATAGCCACACAAAACAGTGATAAGACTTTTATAATGACAGACATGTTTTTATAATGACATCAAACTGTGTGTCCTAACAAAAGCAGCAGATCAACAATGACAAATGTAAAAATTAAATGATTTAAAAATATATATAATAATGTCTGAACCAGTAATTAAACACAAAATCAGAAGACACTATTTAATCTCAAATCTTTAAACAATTCCTCATAAAACAAAACAAAAAAAATCTTCAGTGGAAACTTCTCTCTCATGGTCTAATCAGTAACACCGATAGCCATTAATTGTTTGAAAGATTTGAAATTTCCTTTAAAAATCTTGCTTCGTGGTTAAAAATCTTGAAAAAGTCTAGAATATTCAAAAGCTGTACTGTTTATAAAAATAAAAAAAGCACCCAGTAACCTCTTCATTTCATACCTGCCATTCTGCCGATGGTCCGTGAAGTTTTGATAACATCTCCGGCCTGCATGTTTTCAGTGGCAATGATCCAGCGCTTCCGACTGCCACCAGCTACCAATGCAATGTCTGCAGACCTGTTAAAAAAACAGCAAAGTTGTACATGCAATCTCCCCATGGCTGTACGCTCTAGACTAGAGCAAGACTGCAATTCATTATTACTGGGGACAACAGAATGAAACAACATCTAAGGCTTGGTCTGGTCCGTTTCCTTTGAAACAATGTATCAATGTGCATGGTGTTATCTGCAAGCAAAGTGACTGAGTTTGTTTGAATGCAAGTTAAAGTTGTTTTTTTTTTTTTATCAGGACCGAGTCTGTTTGTGTTCGCAAAGCAGTTTTTTTTTTTTTTTGTGAACACAGCCTAAGCAGCAGCTTAGATTGCTTTACAAGAATTTGAGACTTAAAACATATATTCCTAGTAAAACAATAATCTATTCTACCCTGCATGAAGAAGTCCAGTATATTCATGCTTGTTTCATGCCAAAGTGTTTTTAATCTTGAATTGTCTAGGGATCACTAAAGCAGTCCACCCCCAGCCCCACCCCCATAATAGGAATACAACTTTAAAGTGTCACAGCAGTCTTCTTTGTTGTTCTTCCTCTCTCTTTCTCTTACCTGCAGGGGTCATATCTGACTTCCATGACCTTCTCTTCAAAGAACTCGCTTTCTTTTCCAGCTTCAAAGTTTAAACGCTGAAAATCCACCATGCGATACCGCTGCTTATGGCCCCCACCAATCCCATGAGTGCGGATTTTCCCTGTAAAAAATAAATAAATAAATTACTGTCACACGAAGTCATCTATACATACTCCTTTGCAATAAACAGTGGCTGTCCAGCAAAGCACAGAGCTCTGACAAACTCATTAACAGTCATTCAGCACTCTCGTTTACTAAACGCATGTAAAAGCCGCAGAAATGGATTGCTTGTCTCTCTGTTCACTTTCTTGTTTTAGTTTAATATGTCGCTTACTTTCAGATACTCTTATTTTTTCAAAGCAAACATGTACCTCAATGTTGCAGGATTTGCAACACAATGCATCCTCTGCTTCCTCTGGCCCACTTCTGCTATTTGGCTTTTTGTATACTTCGAAACATTCTAATGTACTTTTTTCTCCCCATTTTTCATCCGCTCAAAATATTATATTTCTGTGTAAGTATTTCAATTTCGTTTTTGATCAAGCTCGTTACTTTGATTGACAGAATCAGGTGATAATGTGTTTGTGAAGCAACAGAGAAACAATCACATGCGACGTTTGAACGTTATTGGATCCTCTGTCGTCTAAACGTACCTGCTGTGTCCTAGGTCAGAGTAGGGCTGCTTATTGCAATGTCAGTCAAAATAAAACAGCATTTTAATCAAAACATTGTGTATTTCCTAGAAAATACTACCGGGAAAATACTCAATAGTAAACTAAAAATCGGGTATAAATCAGTAAACACCAAGGTTCAGTATAACATTTTTTAAAAATCCTGTAATTTTTCAGTAAAATTTGGAATAAAGTGGAAATGCAGAACACTACTCTTATTATATTACCTAACGCTCTCACAAGTGTAAAATCCTTTTCATCTTTTGGTCCTATTAGGTGGAATGCGCTACCTCTAGAATTTGCATTTATTATTTTGTAATGTTTTAAAAGAATGTCTCTAGTCCCTGAAACTCTTGTATGTATGTACAAGTGCATAAAGTTCAATAATCCTGTTACTGTATTGTACTATGGTAAATCAGGGCTGGATTGTGCAATAATACCATATTAAAAGAGCTGGAGCTTGCATAGAACCTTCTAATGCAGCTATGTGCAGGCTAGGCACTTTTGAACAGCAAGCCCTAAAGCTGCAGACCTGTGTGATCTCTGCCTCCGGTCTTCTTCTTGCCAATTGGTCGGATGGTATATTTGGTTCTCTGTTTCCAGCGGGTGCTGTTTTGGCACAGCGCAGCAGAGGTCAGAATTCCTCTCCATGGCTGCTGTTGGGCGCCAAAACAGAACGATGTCTTCCGTACAGTCAGCAACAATCGGCTGCAAGGCAGACTGGAATACCGACACAGCTCTGTGGACTGTTTGACTGTCTGTGGACACAAGTCAACAAATGATACCTTGAATACCTAGTGCAGTGTTTTAAATGAGGATCGTGAGTAAGATTTTGTATTTTTGACTGAACCAATATCGAGTACAAGATCACAATTAATATATACAGTAATTAATATTAAACCATGTTCCAAGAGTCTCAACTTACACAAGTCAGAAGTCAGCAGGATTATTGTAGAGTAGACTTTCAATTTGATGCAAAACAAATAAAATAAAATCTAAACTGAAACAGTGTTGCTAATGCTTTAGGAGATGTATTTGAAACAATGGTCTTTAACATGACATATGAGTTCCCATTTTGATATTATGTACCAAGTTACACAAACTAATTCTGCATGAATTAAAAACATTGCAAAGCAGTTTCCCCCGTTCCAGGTATTACTATGCACTTGATTAGCCACAGTGTATAGGTAACAAGCTCAGGTGTGTCTCACTAAACTCATAGTAAAACTAAGAATGGGCCAAAAATCCTGTGCAATGGTAGTCTTATTCCCATCCCTGCACTTTAATGGTTGTTGAAGGTAATTGGCCGAGGTGTAGTCTATCATCCCTAGCCTGTGTTTTTTGCTTAAAGGCATTGCTATGCCCAAATCAACACTGACAAAGTTGTACTATACCTGTGACAAAAGGTGGGCGGGCCGCACTCCCTGAGCCATGTTTGAAGAAGCAGAGAGGGAGAGGGATCCTAGGGCCCGAGCAAGGGCCGACAAAGCCATGACACCTTTCACTAAAAGACAAAAACATAAGACAATTAAAAGATGTCATAATATTTTTAAATACTGTACTTAACAAGGTTGTAACCTCTCGAGTCTATCGGTTAATGTGTTTCCTGTGATGTGTTACACATAGCCTCTATGGAAACGCTATTCTGCTTCCAGAGTTATAACGCAGCTTAAAGATATCAATTATTACGTCTGAGTATTGCAAGTTTTCGGCGTCATAGGATGGCTGACAGAGTTCTAGGAGGCAGTGGGTTAGTGTCTAAAAGCTTTAGAACGTAAACCAACTAGACTGTTAATAAGGTCTGCTTTTTTCAAAAAGCTGCGTGCACACAACGCTAATCTGTGGAAGGTAGCTAAAAATGTATTATTATCCAGTACTCCTAGTTCAACTGAAAATGGCTGAGGGATACCACAGCTGTATCTGTGTTTACATAGCTGGTTTCATTCATACTTATATAAGAACACTGTTCTGATCATATTAAAACCGACCATTCATTGATGACAACCAACTAAATTTCACTGTGCAGTATTTAACATATACTCAATAGTAACTAATAACCAAAAAATGAATTATAAAGTGTAAAAAATGTAATTACTCCTGATTTGTAAAGCGTTTTAATAATAATATCTACTGTCTGCTAACCGTCCTAAGTCACTCTACACTGTGCATTGCTTACAGTCTGTCGACAAATGCACTGCCCTGACTGAGAAGAGCATATTCTTACATCAATTAAATTACCACGCACAATAAACAACAAAAAATACCAGTGTTAAAATAAAAACAGGTAGAATTCATATAAAATCTTCGTTACCGCTTTCTGATGTCTACAGACTGGGAGGTCACAGTCTCATAGGGACATATTTTTACTGCACAGCACACTACTGACGCTCGTTGATGACGCCTCTCTCGCGATGTATGGTTTTTGATGAGAGCCTACGATCAAGGTTTTGCATTCACATTTTCAGAGACATATTTGTTGTCAATTTTTATTTTTGTTACAGTGTGCTGTGTACTGTTTAATTCTAGCACCAGCATGTGCCTAGAATGCATGATGCACAGAAAAATCCTAAAACAACTTGCATGAATTGAACCGATTGCATGTGTTGCTGCTGCGTAGAATCAGCGAAGCTTTTCAGAAGATAATGCCGCATGTTGGCTATGAAAAGTTAGGCTCGTGCTGGAGACAGCTTGGCAAAATGATTTCATAAGCATAATTCTGCTTAATAAACCCTGTATGTAGGATTACATAATTACTTTCACAGACAAATAATGCAAAACTTATTTTTTACAAAATCCATATTAAATATAGGTTGATTTTATAGGTTACATACTAAAATATTAATATGTAATATATAATTAATATAAAAATAATATTATTATTATAATATTATTAATTTCTCCCAGAGGGGTCTTTCAGATATTTTAAAAGTTTTTTTTTTTAATATACATAGAAATGTATTTTGATCTATAATTAAACTTCAGTTTATTGCTATCTTAAATGCCCTGTGTTGTACTGTTGTAGTGCAGTAGTAGATGAAATGCTATGCAAATTATATATCTGGGCAGGAACTTACTTTATTTCACTCCAGTGTGCTATCGCCATAAGAGAAACAGCATTATTCCAGGAACACTAACATGGGGTTTGATGGATGAAACTACAGATGATTTGGAAAACCTCTGTGTAAGTGTGTACTATTCTAGAATTAATTTATTAATAAATTGATGTTATCTTGAAATTTACACTTAGGGTAGAAAGGGTGCAGGGTACGAAAACTCTTGAACAACACAATTATTAGGAGAACAGTGGAAACGACGAAGCTTAAGAAACGTTGGATATTTGGTTTTATAGAGTTATCAAGAGCCTTTAGCCTTAATACAATGACGTCGCCCTATTTGACGATATATACTTTTTTTTTTTTTTCAACGTGGCCATTTCATCACAAGACGTATGTTATTTATAGCCGACGGGTATGGAAGGTCATCCGGGTAACAAGCACGTTTTTTTAGTACGTGTTCTCAATAAATGTAAATGAGGTACGCATTTTCTACATAGGGGCTGGTCATTTTACAGTCATGCAACGTAATTACAAGAGGAGCCAACCACCTTCGGCATATCATATATATATATATATATATATATATATATATATATATATATATATATATATATATATATATATATATATATATATATATATATATATATGTGTGTGTGTGTGTGTGTGTGTGTGTGTGTATCAGCCATTATTATTATTATTATTTTATTGTTTAGCTGGCGCTTTTATCCAAAGCGACTTACAGAAATTAAACCCAATGCTTAAGGTCGCTGAAGGCAATCTTTAATTTGGGTTCCGAATATTATAATGTCTAACGTCTTATAATACTATCCGTTATGCAAAATAAGAAAACACACATATACAATATATAATATATATATATAATATATATATATATATATATATATAATATATATATATATATATATATATATAGCTCAAAGAGCCAGCTGCCCAACGTTTTGCTATGCTGTACATATCTTTCTCTTATATATATATATATATATATATATATATATATATATATATATATATAGGATATATACATACAAATAAAATAAATACAAATAATAAATAAAGGTTGAATAAGTGGATTTTGAGAAGACAGCAGAAAGCATTAAAAGACTGAACAGTCCTGAGGATAACCAGTGTTGTGTTAGAATGTGGTACATGTACCAAAACTTGACCTGTGTAATGTCAGAAAGTGATAGGCGTTGTCACATTGAAAGTGTTATGGTGTTAGCTTTTGGTACAGATGCAATCACTTGCAATCTGATGGTTGTTTTCTTATTGTCAAACAGAGGTATTAAGGTATTGAGACCCAATGTATTGCATATGATAAATATTCTCATACTGTTTTCTTAATGGTGGAAAAATATGATTAATTACATTAACAGCAATGTAAAAGATATGAAAATCTGATAAATTACATTTTAAAAAGATGTAAAAGACCATACTATTTTCTTACTGGAGGAAAAATAACTAACAACGTAGTGTTTTGCAGTACTACACGTACAAATTTATTTGAAACGCGTATAACAGCACACATTTATGACCCAGATGGCTTTCCATAGGCTTCCATAGACGGGCCCCGCCTAGCGATGTCAAATTAACGTCATTCATGCGCAGGAGAATACGTCTTGGATTTAAAGGGAACCCAGTTAAAACCCAGTTAAACAGGGTGAGATCCCTTTTTAAACAGATATAGACCACTCCATTCACATAGCTGTGTTGCCTTACGTACACACAAGACAGAGCTTGCGTTGCTAGGGTTACCCGTGAACAAAGAACAATCTGATTTTGACTTTGCTGGACAGAGAGAGTCCCAGACTGCGATCGCAGATAGTTTGTCCAAAAACTGACTGAGTCTTTGGGGAGTGAGCATGCATGCCAGACAGTGATGTGAGATTTTATTTTGTTTACTTCTTTGTCGTAAGCACGGCGTTCCCTCACGTCAGCTACAGTGACAAGTGGCTGCCTGAGAGTGTAATTCAGAGGTAAGTTTAATATGTGTACTAATATTTACTGCAGTAATCTACTTTTAAAACAAATTCGTATTATTGTTTCCAGAAATTGTAATGGAAGCAGGCTAATGTTGTACTGTAATTTACAGTACAGAGCAACACGTACCAGTCAGATAGGTAAAATGGCTTGCTTTTTTATGCGTTACTATCAAAGTTAAACAAAAAACATGCTTATATTGAAACTGTAACAAGTTGCCATATTAAAGTTTTTCATAAAAATGTACGGTGCTTATTTTATTTTTGGTCCAGATATTAGTACAATAACAAAAACATAATGACATATATATATATATATATATATATATATATATATATATATATATATATATATATATATATATATATATAGTGTGTGTGTGTGTGTGTGTGTGTGTGGACGCTTAATTCAGGGCTAGCCGGCAGATGCTAATGTCTTGGTGACTTAATGAATGAATGTAATTTGAATTTGAAAAAAAGTATTTTTGTGAATTTATAAAGCTGCCATTTAGAACTGTGTTTTTTTGTTTGTTCTGTTTTTGTTTTATTCGTGTTGTTTTTTGATCGTCTGTATTTTTTGCTTATGAATTTTACACTACGTGTCATGATACAATTAGTTCCGTAGGCCTATAATATAATAATGATAGCTAGACAGTCAGCAGAGTGATCAGCGCCAACTCATATTCAACGTATTACTCCGCCAATATACTGTAGCCCAGCATTATATTGGGGAAGCTTTTTATTAGGAAATATCGCATCAGAAATGTAATCAGACTCAGTTGAGCTTGACCATACATGCACACACTGTACAGTACTCATACAGACTTTCAAAACCCAGTTTATTAGTTGGTAACTTTCTTTTCTAGATTGTGTGCTGTGTTGTTTTTTCCACTGTACTGTAAGTGTTGTGGGTCTAGTTGTAATGCTTAGTCATTCATAACAGTTTAATTCTAGTTGGGGTGGTTTCAGAACTAGAAGTTGTATTGTGTTCTCTCCTGCTAAGCCAGCTGATGTCATGAGACCAAATTAGATCAATAGTATAGGGCAGGAGGAAGCTCTATTATTGCCTTTTCCAGCCACTGAAGAATAAAGCCACACATTCAAATGCTGTTCTCATATGCGTTAACGTCACATTGCCTGGATAGCCAGACTTCGTACTGTGTATCCCATTTCAAGGTTACCTAGGCTTGGTCGCCAATGTTTATTTTCTGCTTATCATTGTTTATCAAAACACAAGAGAACAGTTTGGTGTGGCATTTTTCCAGTTACATGTTACCATTCCCACACGATGATAGAATGTTATTATTTAAATTGCTTGGGTAGAGTAGCGTTAGAGTATCTAAGGCTTGATCTCCGGTAGAATAGCTATTGTTTACTGCCCCAGTGTAGGGATGGGCAAGTTAAGTATAGTGCTGCACAGCCTAGGTTTTTGTTCCAACTAGGTCTTTGACATTTCTTTTAAAACCTTCTGCACCTTGCTTTTCAATGCACTGCACATAAAGCTAAGGCATTACTGATTAGATGTAAAAAGCTGCTTTTAAAAGGCTGTAGTAAATAAAACAACCTGCAGTGTATGGCCAACCATGATTCCCAATCCTTGAACTATACCAGCTTTAATTAGTGCACTGAGCCACCCTGCTAAGCTGACATGTACACAGTATGATATATTTTAGTAGGCTGAAATGATACTTTGTAGTTCATGATTTTTGATCAGTAAATCTGTGACCTTTTCCTTGTACTACAATTCTGTAGTTTTTCTAAAGCTGTCACTTGACATCATTGCAACATTATGTCATGCTGCTACAGTAGACAGGTAGACTTAATTAAAAGCGAAAGAACCCTTTCCCAGTATTATAAAACTGACAGATCCTGTTCATGTTATATTTGTTTTGCAAATTGACTAGCTTATCCTTTCAACAGCAACTGTGGATGCAAATTATCTTATTTTATACAAAATCCACATGCTTCAATTTAACCCTCCCTCACTTTTTATACTGTATGCATGATTAGGAGAGGCCCATAGTAGCCACTGGGCATATTTCCAATTGATGTGTGCCAGTGCCTGCTACTAATCAGGAGTGATTCATTGCCCAGATTGCCAGATGCCCAGATTCTGCCCAGCAACCCCTCGCTGCTTTGCAAATGAAAGCCCTCAGCCTACCGGGAGCAGTCAGAAAATAACAGCTGGTTACATGTTGGATGTCAAATCCTATTCAACTAGATACTCCTTGTTTGTTTTTTTGTATCAATGGTGTAACACAGGGGTGGCCAAAATTTGCCCTTCCACTCCTGTTCCAACCATGTTCTAAATGTTTTAATTGAACCAACATCCATCCAGACCCTGAAGTAGATAATTACATAATTTTACCTGTTAAACATAGAGTAGAATGACCCTCCAGGACCATGACTGGACTCCTCGATATAAAGGTACAAACAATCAAGGGCTACATACATGTCTATTCTAAGTGCATTTTATCAGCAGCTTTTCCTTCCTAGAGGGCTGTTTTGCACTAATTGGCATATAGATTATACCAACACATTACAAGCATTGCAATGATAAAAAGCTAGTTTAGATACTTGGATTGAGTGCTTGCAGTCTGGATGAGGCAGTCTGGTGTGCAATGAGTTGTCAGTCTGGGACAGGTTGCTGCATGTTTGCCCCTCCTCATGAAGGAGGCTGCTGTAGCTTTTGCTGAAGGGAGGTTTATAAAAAGCATGTTCTGACAAGGTGTGGATTTATTTCCCTATACCTACAGCATATTTTAATAGTTACTTGCAGATAAAATTTGGGAAAGGAATGTTGTGATTTATTTGTTTTACTGCCATAAGCAAGAGTGCTAGAATAATATTTTCCTTTATTTAAAAATCTGATGCCAGACTTGCCCTGTGCTGCCGACTACTGCAGCGCTCATTCTTATACACTGTCTTTATACACTGATTGTATGTCTGTTCAGCTGATAGTGACTGAATTAAATTACCTTTCTCAAGTCTGAATAAGGATACTGTAAATAGTTTTTTCACATGGAAAAAAATAATAGATTTTTTTGTCATTGTCCATTAACAAAGGAATGACATATTAGTATGAAATATACTGTATATTAGCATACAAACAAAATTTGATAAAACTGATGGTCAAGTTTACTGATGCAAGCAACACTATTATGAAGATAGTTCTTAGTTTGTGATTGCATTTAATGCTATGGATGGATAAAGTTACCATGGTTGGTTTATTTTCCCAATCAGTTGTTCAGTCAGAGGCCATCTGTTCAACCAAACCCTTCAGGATGTTGCTTCTTCGCCTCCCCCCATAGTTTCAAGCTTTAGCAAAGTCCCTTACTTTACGTGGTCCACACGGTCAACATGCTATTATCAAACCTCCTTCATAAAACTCTCCTTGTGTCATGTAAAAGTTGCATTAGCGTTATTTGCTGTGTGTTAATATATTTGTTTACAGATTTTATTAAGGAGGTTTAACTGTGCTATGTCATGATACAAGCTCTTTGCCTCATTCGTTATCCTTCATCCTAGTTTTCTGTTTTCATTCTTGTCGACTTAAATCTTCCGATCTTTCTTTTAAACTAATGATTTCTCTTACCTGTGCCAACATGATCGCTGGTATTGCTGGCTTTGCTGCAGTCACATGTTCTGATTGCAGCAAGACCAGTGGAGTGAGTTTGAACTACAGTACAACACATCAAGTGATTGGCTACCAAGAAGTAACTTTTCATCTGCATATTCCAAATTGAAATACAGTAGAAGTAAAATACTAGAAAAGAACCAAAGGGTCCTCAACAGAAATAAAGGGGGACTGTGATAATATTGCTACTGTTAAAGAAAATGGATTTAAAAACCTAGATTATCACTACATTAAGTCAGGCTTTACAGACTTTTTTTTTCCCATTCTTGAGGTTGTGATAATTAAAAACCCAGTGCTGTTGCCTGACTCCACCTAACTCTTCAGTGTGACATCGGTGTTGGCCTTTCTTCAGTAGGCAGGTAATCGCCTATAATTTAAGGTTTGCGTACTCCTCTGACATCCAGTGAAGTGAGTTTTCTCTTCTGTCCCTACTCTGTACCCTTGGTTGATCTGTTGCCAATGACTCCCAGGCCAAAAAAAAATTGGCCTCCAAATCCAGTTGTTGGGTGCCACTTTTAAGAGCAAGGTGGCTGCTACCATATTCAACTGATAAAATATAATTGAAGACGGCACTAAAGTGATAGTAAAACATTAACTGTACTCGCTTGTTTGTTGCCTCATTCTGTTGAATAGGTAATCTATGCAGCTGATGACTGCAGTGAACCCTACATTTTTTATCTGAGATATTTTGCAAGTGTTATGTAGGCAGTTGGTGACCACACCTTTAATTGTATCCATTTGTATGAGAAATAGCGTGCTGCAGCTTGCATGCTCAGTGTTAGCTAGTGGTGGTCTGAGAGCATGTAACATAGCCAGCTCTTATGTTTTTTACTGTACATGTAACCATGATTTGTTTCAGTAAAAAGAAAGTCTCAGTGAGTTTGTTCTGTTATTTCAATATTAAATACACCACAGTAAACACAGTATCATATATTTTAGATATTTCCAAAACATTCATTTTCCTTATCACAGTTTTAATGAATGGCTGTTTTTCTACTGCAATCAAGTAAGCAACAGTTCATTTCATTTCATTTGTTAAATGTTTTTTTTTTTTTCTCAGCAGTACCCTTCTTAATTACATTCCCATGTATTTATATGCGTTCTGCTGTTGCCATTCTTTAAAATGGTCAGTTTGAGAAATAAACTCTGTTTTCCCTGCAGAAACAGACCTTGCTTTAGTACAAAACTCACGCTACAATCAGTACATTTACATGACAAAGCGTTTTCCGAAAACTGATTTTCTTAAAATGTCACTTTTCTGTGTTTACATGATTAATGATAGAAAATCTAATTAGAATTCAACTGTATAAATGGGTTGAAGTTTTTGGAAAACGCAGGATATTTTTGTATCCAAAGTAAAGTATGATTTGAACAGACCGGACATGTCTGCGACAGCATGGAGACCAATCCAATAACTCAAGTGCTTTATCAAAGTGTCAGGTCTTAAATTCAAAGATTACTATACCTCTGTTCAGATTCCGCACAATGTGCAATCAGCCTTTCCAACATCTCGTCCTGTTCTTTAGTACCAGTTTCTTTTGCAGACATTATTTTAAATTCTCACGTCATTTTAAAGCTGGAAAACATTTACTGCTTCACTATGGGCTATTAATAAATACATAAATACTGCAGATTATTATTATTTTCTCTGATCCAATCCAAATATATCGCAATATGGAAATTTATTATCGATATAGAACAATAATATCAATATTGGTGCCAATCCCTAAATCTAGCATTATTGAGTGTTTAATAGTTATTGATGACCTGAAGCCATACTGTAGGTGATTGATTTGAGTAATCCCCTGTATGGTGCTAATTCATTCACAACATGAAATACTAAATTGTAAAATAATGACAGAGAGAAGTGCGGCAGTGCCCTGAAGCATGCGACCAGCTTTCAAGTATACAAACCCTATTCAGATCATGGAGGAACATCCAGTACACAATGCCAACATTTTAAATTTTTTTTATTTACATACTACTGCAAAAACAGCGTAATGGACTAACTTTCACCAGGACGCACAAATCAAATCAATTCAGAAACTTTTGATTTTTTTTTTTTTTTTTTTTTTTTTTTTTACACAGCAGCATTGCAAAGACAGTGTAGCAGTGCTGACTTTATAACCACCCTCTAAATTTACAACAAAAGACAGATTCATGAGCTGCAGACTTCATTGCAGCTGGCGAGCAAAAAAGAAAGCAATCAAGCAAGCTCAGGGACTTTCCACAATAAGGGCACAAGGTTTCCAAATAACTTTGTTTGAGAGGTAGCTGGTCAGAGTCTCGTGATGCAGAATGGCTCTCTGTCAGGCATGGTATAGACCCCAATACCCTTGCTTCTCTTTGCCAAGTCTGAACTGCCTATGCTGGGACATGAACTTCATCTTTAGGGGCTGTGCAGAATTGCCCTATGTGATGTCATTTGGATTGGGGTTTTACTTTGATAAGGGTTGACAAATTATATTTCACTTGATTTACATGCTGAAGATTTTACATGATGACAGTTATATTCAGCTTTCCCTCTAAGGCTAAAATAAAATTTGCTAGTTATTATAAATATAAATAAACCACAATCGAGGACTCCAACATCTCAAGGTAAACCTATACTTTTAGAGTATTGTTGCAGAGCATTAACATAAGCATATTTGTGTCTTTTGCAGCCGATTCTCTAATTCCCCCTGTAAAGATGCATGTCACATTCGTGCGGTGCACGCTCCGGCCCAAGCAAATCTACAGGGTGGGTGGAGCAGGCGTCTGGTGATTCTGCCTCTATCGAGTGCTTCTCAGTGCTGCTCATGAACTTTGCAATTTTGAACTTGTCGTATAATTGAATACTAATCGGTGAAGCACAATCTTCCTGCATTATTTACAAGTATAAATACTCCGGTAAACTAAATAAAAATAATTATTCTCACACTTGACAGTTTTTGTTTTATTTCCCTTTTGAAAAACGACCATTTCAGAAATATCATTATTTTGAATCTGGTAAAAATGTAATCAAAATATTAATTTAGAGTTGAGAATACACATTGCATGCATAGTATAGTAACTGAAGAAGGCATACCATGTGCGCATGTCTCTACTGAAACTCAACATGGCGGCTGCACCAACAAAGAAAAAAATACAATGTTTCAGCAAAAGACAGTAGAGCTAAAAAAAATAATAATAATAATAATCTGATTTATCTGTATGAGGATAATATTCTTCAAGTTTTGCTGTCATTCCATATAAGTCAATACCATTAAAAGATCATATTGCCAGTCGTAAACACGTAGAGAACGAGTAAGCAAATAAGATGTCAATAATGCCAAAGCACTGTATTCTTCTGTGCTGAAAAACTTAGACCTGTGGTACCGTACTGAACTCAAGGTGGGATTTTCTTGAAGTAAGCCAAATCAGTTGCGTGTTTAGTTATCATTTAATTTATTTCTATCCATGCTACCTGCCTTTAATAAAGCTAAAATGAGCAGTATTGAACCATGGACATTAAGATAATGTAGTTTTCTTACGAAGAAACAAGCTTAAAACTATTTTTCTAGCTATCCATTCCTTAAAGGTAATTGATGGCTTTATTGTGTAAAGGATGTAGTCTCTACACAACACACCGTTTTGTTTCATAAAGACATTCTGTCTGGAGACACACCTCTTGTTAAATCTTACAAATAACAAGGCAAAATTAGCAACGAAAGAATTGGGAGGATTACTTATGCGTTACATTCAAAGGGGCGCTATTTAAATTACAATCGAGTAATACACAGCAGTGAACCTGTGTAGAGCAACGACTCAATCAACATGCCTTTTTTATTATCAGTGTTTCATATTTTATCCTGGTTAGTTTAATGCCAGTAAAACACTAAAATTAATTGTGGAGTACTGTAGATAGGATTACTCTCATATGACATTGCTGGACTAAACTGTTTAAAATGTTTTATTGTTTTGTAATGCCACCAATAAGAATAACAGGTTTTTTCAAACTCCTTCATTTGTACACTGGACTACAGTGTTAGTGGAAGACTTTAAATATGATTCTCAGAGCAGTACTGGACATTTGTTTTCTGAACCATTGTAATATAATTATTAGATTTTCTTGCTTATTTTAATGCCAGCAATGAGCCAAGTGATGTCTATAAACATTATGACAGGTTTGAAGTGTCTTCAAGTGTTTTACTTACTGTTACAGCAACAAGATTCTTAAACTTGTGGCTTTGATAAAAAAAAAAAATAAAGGATTGCGGTAATATTAACTATCAACATTATATTTGTGTTAAAATGCCATGCATAATTATTAATATATTGATAAAAAGTGTGTGTGAGTGGGGGGGGGGGGGGGGGGGGGGGGGGGGGGGGGGGGGGGGGGGGGGGGGGGGGTAAATTGTGTAAATTTATAAAACAAGCGAATTGTAAATTGAGATACTTGTGTTGGAACACCGTTTCAAAAAGATTGGCCAAAGGGACTAACTGATTTTGTCGTTCTGTCAAAACAGCAAGTTTGTCAGAATCTCCCTTACGACGAATAATATATGCTATAGGGAATGCTGCTTATTATAATAATAATAATAATAATAATAATAATAATAATAATAATAATCACAGTATTTTTTCTGTATGATGTGCATGGTTTTGCTGCATAGGTGCTGTTGTGCCCCTGCAAATGCAATATGCTGAACAATCGTATTTTTCCTATCTGAATATATCCTACAATGCACCAGGCTTTGAGGAATATATCCCAATGCACCAGGCTTTGACCGTTACGTGTTGACAAACTGATGACTGTATAGTGTAGTGGCATGGACCTTACAACTCGGTGTGTATATATATATATATATATATATATATATATATATATATATATATATATATATATATATATATATATATATATATATATATATAAAATGGGGGGGGGGACCCTTTCCAAATATTGTTAACAGAAGAGGTTTTGATAATGGTTTTAGTAAGCAGGCCTAGAACTGTACATAATGTCCTTGTTTAATGGCAGATATCCAGATGGAGAGGAAATCTGCAGTTTGAAAATAAGTCTGTGTGCAGTGATCTTGGTAACACAGATAAGTCCGTTGTATTTTCATTATATTGTGTTTTTTTATTTTTTTTTATTGGCTTCAACAGTAGGCCTTTTCAATTCCCTGTATTGTAAAACTGTTTTATGACATTGTCTTATAAAAAACTGCAATTACTATATTGGCAAATTGTGTTAGTGGCTGGCAGGGAAGGGTTCATTTCTGTCCCTGCCAGATAAGTGTGGGTGTGTGACTCGGTTTGCACAGCCACAGGTGTGATTATTTGATTTAATTAATGGGTGTCACATGCCTGTAACTAGCAGGCAGGTATATAACAGGAACCAAATGTTTGTACTGGGCAGTCTGAGTGAAGGCAAGAGGCTGTCAGTCGATGTCAAGAGCTGCTGTGTTGATCCTGTTTCTGTGTTACGTAACATAACACAACACAACGTAACATTGTAACACAACACAACACAACAAACAAACAAAACGTAACGTAACGTAACATTGCATTGCACAATGTCTGTTACTGGTAAACGGCTTGGCCGTCCAGTTCTAGTTAGCTGAAGAATACAAAGTGTAGTTTTAGCTGTGTGTGTTATGTTTGTGTGTGTGTGTGTGTGTGTGTGTGTGTGTGTGTGTGTGTGTGTGTGTGTGTGTGTGTGTGTGTGTGTGTGTGTGCATGCATGCTGGGACGAACGCAGGATTTATTTTCATTGTTCAGATATTCGCTCGTAATTTTAAATGTTCATTAAATTTTCAAAAAGTAATGTAACCCATTATATTGCTTAGAAATATAACAGGCAGAGACTTGCAGGGGGGCATGGCCGTTTCCCACAGTAAAAGAAGTGTCCATAGACATGGTTTCATAAAGTAATGAAGTGCCATTTTGTATCAGAACAAGCAAACGTCTAAAAATTAACTTTTGAAACCTTCAAATGAAAAAACAAACTTGGAAATTATTTTTGTAAAACCTTTAAGGGGAAAAAAAAAATTGTTTATTATAACAAATCCACATAAGGTGTATCGCAACAAAAAATTTCTAATATATATAAAATCACTACACATTTGTGTAGCAAGTTGGGCACTGTTTACTAAAGGCATTTCAGAATGATTTGTGCTTTTTTTCTGTCCCATGAGATTCTGACTCCCATGAGATTCTGACTTGCTCTAAAGCAGCACAATGTGGTTTTGACCCAGATGGCCTTCCATAGAGATCACTATGCGTGCACACGCATAATCTGGTTTGTTTACTTTTAAATGGAGGCTCAAGAGCTGCTGTGTTGATCCTGTTTTTTTATATATATATATATATATATATATATTATATATATATATATATATATATATATATATATATATATATAAATCAAAAAAAAAAAACATTGACTAAGTCGATTGTTAAATAAGTTCATTGTTAAACGCAAGCTTTCAGACTGTTGACTGACCTCCTCTGAAACATCACAGCTATACTGCTTCACTGTTAACACAATAGCTGTCTCTATGAATTTCCTTATTCCCACCCTCCCGAGCCATTGATTTTGTCAACATTCAAACTGAACCCGCCCCTGGAATCCATACCAAACAGCTATTGGTTAGAAAGCCGATTAGCAAACATTTCAAGTGTTCTGTTCATTGTAACTGTAATGCTATAATAATGCAGGGGACTTTGAGACTGGATCAAGTAGGACAGTAAGAAAAAAAATGAAAATGCTTCTCAGCAGGTTTGAAATTGCACATTGTTGAATTTGCTGAAATACATGTTAACCGCAATGCTGAAAAAATCAGTATGAAACAAAGTCAAACTTAAAATGCCCTGAGAAAAACAAGCTGAGAGGAGGAAAGTGTTTTTTGCCCGATGTAGAAAACATGTTGTCAGAATAGAGTACTTTGAATGACTTATACATCCTGTAACTTGTTCTTCATGTAAGTGCACTGCAGTGGTACACATGTAAGGTATGTGCATGGTTATGGTTCTGATTAACAAAACAAAATGAATGTATTTGTACAGCTGGAAATTGAATGTAATTGTACTGCAGCGAATGCAACACTAACATGTTTTGCTTACTGGTTACTAGATGGTGCGCTGTTTAGTTTATTGGTTTTGCTTTTTAATTGAAGAGGCAGCACTGTTTAATACTTTGCTTTTTAAGTTTGAATTAATACAACGAATTTGTAAAAGCAGCGGGAACTACTGTCCTAAGTGTGATTTTTTTGGAAAGAAATGTTCAGTAAAGCAAAGAAGATATGTTCTTGAAGTTGTTTGTGTACTTGATAAGCTAAAATAAAATACCGGTAGTTTAATACAGATGTGATGTGCGATGTATAACTTGATTTACACTTTGTTAATTTTTACTTTTTAAATTTTGAAAACAAATAGTTTCTAGCAGTTTAACTAAAAACGAAAAACAACACTAAAATTATTAATGGAATAAAATGTTGCAAACAAAGGTTATTTTTAAATTAAACCTGTGTGTATCTTTCTTTCTTTATCGGTGTTCAGCATGTAGGAAAAAAATTAATTGTAAAAAAAAAAAAAAAAAAAAATAGTGTGTTTTCCTGAAGTCTCAAGGGGGGGAGCGTCTTTTACGTCAGTGCGACCTATAAAACGATTTTTAAGGTAATCTCACATATCACACAGAGCTCTTTTTCGTTTGCCGTTTTTGAAACTGCCCTGCAAAGTTTTTTGTATCTTAATACACGTAAAAAAAATATTTGTTCGAACATTTTGTGCAAACCTTGTTTTAACCAGTCATCATATAGTTTGAATGCCTTTCAACCAAGAAAAGCCATTTAAATTGTGGGAGTGATTGCAGAACATTAACTTTAATTTTTATTTGGCTAAATACTGATATAGCCAGGCGTGGATACAATCCATTTAACTTTTGGGTAATGCAATAGTAAGCATACACCTTTGATCCCATTAGACCATATCAAAGATTGGTTCTTGAACCTGAAATATGATCCATGCACACTTCTGGATAACAATGACAATCTGTTTTCTGTCTGATGCAGAGTACAGCATGCAAATGGGATGGAACCATTCATCTGAATAATGTTGTACTTTCTTGCTGGTTTTGCTGTTGATTGAAAGTAGTCATTTTTACTGTAGCAGTGTGTTGTCCTGATCGTCTCTCCCACTCCCCATCCCAGCATTGAATGTATTCTGTACCTTGCAACCACTGATGCAGCCAGTAGGAGTACAGCCATCCCCTCCCCTCCCCTCTCCTGTGCAATGGGCAGCTCCCTGTTTATTCAGTAGTGGCACATCCTTCCCAGTCTGCTGGAGGAAGGTCATTGAATCACACAAGCACACGGATGCTCAAATCTTTTTTCTATTTTGTTATATTTGGAATCCTGAGGCAGTTTTCCATGTAACAAAGCCACCACCTCTAGTGTTGTTTTGTTATCACCATTACAAAATAACTGAATTCCATGGGTGAGCGATGAAGATTGTTTTCTAACAACAGGTAAATATGAATAATTTAGTCTTTTGTTTTATAGGCTTTGATGATTTTCATCTGATGGGTGTCTGTATTTGTACAGTGCATGACGTTTTATTTCTAGTTTTTAGAAAGAGGGAAAGAAACAGTATTGCAAATAAAATGTAAGATTTGCTTTTTGACTTTTATTTTTTATTTTTTTGGTGGCTTGCTTGCGAACCTTTTTTAAATCTCGCTTTTGCAATATCGCTTTGCTACCATAAGTGTATTCAGAATTCCTTTAGGTTTCCATAAAGAACAGTATTATAACTGAAGGGTCGGTCTTGTATGTTTCTAATGACGTGTTCATGAGGTAAATACCTTTTGTTAAGGAAATATCGGTTAACTGTATATGATTACTATAGATCAAAACTGGCACTTTAAAAACCCAGCTAATACATTTTGTTTTCAGACTTCAGAATGCAGTATGTTTATTTTGTTTTATTTTTATAGTTTAAAATATATGTATATGTGGGTGGGTGTGTGTCATGCGATTTGATTATGGTTGTAAATGATTTAAACATCTATTTTCATGTAATGTGTTTAAAATGCTGTATTGCATAGATCAATAAAGGAGTGGTCAGTGCAGTGTAGAAGGCTTTCTCTACCTTACTGCTACATTAACAGAGATTTTTTTATGCTAAACATTGCAATACAATATATTTTTTGTTTTGTTTGAGCTCAAATATATAGAAATTGAATATTGGCAGCTACATGTATAAAGCATTTTATACCCAAAGACTTAATTTAAAGGGTGTTTTTTTGATAACTAAGCAATGCTTCCCAAATGGGATAGCACATAACTGTGATCATTCAGAGAAGATGTTTTGCATTGTCATTTTGAGAATTTGTATGGATCCAGTCGGAATACCTTTATAAGTGGGTTGGGGTTTTATTTAAGAAATTGTACGGCAAAAAAAAAAAAAGTCCAAAACATCTTTCCTAATTTAAAGCCAATTGGATCAAGATAAACTCGTTGGAAATTCATATACAGTCAGATTGTATTTTTAATCTATAGTTGGTGATGTCAAAATCGTATATTGGTGCAGGTTTGCAGATCTGAGAGGCAGGTGTAGCTGGACAGGCCTCACTATTCTAGAAGGCCAGCATGGCCTACAAAGGAGGAGTGATGTCATTCATTGTTGTGTCCCCTGGGGCTTTTGTAGGAATATGAAGCACGGCTGTCTAGATGCAGCTTGATGAGGCTGCTGCAGCATGAGCTGAATCCTAATGTTTTCCTAGAGCGGATGAATTGTGAAGACAGAAACTAGCAGTGGATCATTTATTTTCAGGATGGAGGGGGTACCTATATAATGTAAAAATGCTATTTTATTGACAAACCCACCCCATGCCAAACCATTTTATCGCCTTCTCTATTGTAGGTCTTCTCAGACACCACTGTCCAAACAACACTTGAATGGACAGTTGGGACTTGAGCAGCTGCTCACTCTTCCACAGCTGCTGTTAGACAATGCCTCCCTAAAATGCACTCACAATAACCAAGACAGATTGCTCTCCAAGTTTGAACTAGAAGCATCTCCTAGAGTAATATAATCTTGCCCCTTTGTCATCACAAATTTAAATCAAATGATACTGTGGAATAAAAGTATTGCAGTAGGCTTGTGGTTTAAGCCTTAAATCCTTTAAGAAAAATCTGCACAAATAAAAATAGAATAAACAAGGCAGGAATAAGAATGCAGTTGTGTAACAAAGTACTGTGCATGTGTGAAAATGGGCCGATCAGTCTGTTATAAATGTTATGCACAGTGTGAATGCATCTGGATTTACACTATCCATTGTGCTTGTTAAACACTGCACGTGTGACTGCATTATTGCTATTCCTAAAGGTGTCTGCTGTAATTGCTTATGCACCAAGAGTGGATTATCATATGTTAATGCCACAAGCATGGGTATACCTAGCGTTTCACTCAAGCAGAACAACATGCTTACTGGGACTAGTTTTGAGTGTGTCTTCGCATACATTACAATCCTCCCTGTGGCGAATAAAAAATGTAATTCATTCCAACAAACATTTAAAGCTTGAATCTAAAATCTGTTTTAATCAGCACTGCTTTGTTCTAGTGACTAGTCCTGCTTGTTTAATGTGTATGACCGATGAACAGCTACAGTAATATTTATAAATGTGGTGTGTGCTGAATTATGAGCAGTGTTGCTGGTTTGGTAAGACAACAGTGTCCAGCTATACAGTTCAAAATAAAATCCTTTAGGAGTCTTCTGGAGAGACGGATTGATTGTATGGAATAGCCCTATACAGTATTGATACTGTAGTGTTGGCAAGAACCTTCAGGGTGCAGTGTAGCTGAGTCTCCATGCAGACAGGGGAGAGCTCCAGCTCCATCTTGCTGTAGCTCACACGCTGTTGGCTTACAGAAATTATAAAATACATTCAGAAGTTTCTGTGTTTGAAAAGCACAGAAAATAAATCGGTGGCTTGAGAGACAAAAAGGCTTGGAGCATGGAATCCAATGCAACAAAATAGTATGATTACTACTAGCAAATAATAATAATAATAATAATAATAATAATAATAATAATAATAATAATAATAATAATAATAATAACTAATAAAACTGTACTCAGAAGGAGACTAAGAAACTTGCAGAAGGTTCCCTCTTCCATAATGTACAACAACATCCAAATTACAGTAGAGTTTCTTAATGAATTGCTTAAATCTGATGCCATAACAAATCAAAACGTGTTCTCTTTTAACTGCATTATACATAATACAACTGCATTATATATCTCTTTTAACTGCATTATACATCAAACCACTCTTGTGTCACTGCATTAAAGCAGCACTTCAGTGGATTGGCATCTAAAAATGTAAGGTTAGGACAAGCACCACTGTTCCTGTAGTGCAGTCTGTAGTTAAGAAACTCACTTAGTGACGGAAATAGGAGCTGCTGGGCTGCATCCAGGCTTAGACATCTAGAGGGTTGTAATGGGGTTCTTCAGAAACTGTTTTACTCTTCGCCACTTACATTTTGGATTTATTTTAGTTCTTGGTGTGACCCTGGCTGGTGGCTGAACATGAGGTTCTGATGTACATTTTAGCTTTATGATACCGAAAGAAAATATAATATATAAAGTATCGTATTTATTTCTGCTTAAATTCTTGTTTGTGTTATAATTTTCAGTAAAATTGGTTACAGTGTTTACCGATTTTATATAAAGTGTTTTGTTTTTTTTTTTTTGTTTTTTTTGTAAGTTGTGTTATCACCTACAATGGAGATTAAACAAAACCCCTATGAATATGGTAACATGATCTAATCAGCATCCACACACTTCCCAGAGCATCAACACCTAAACCTCATCTAACCCTGAGTCACAAACATGTCTTTTATTTATAACCTTAAAGTCACTATAGGGATTGCAGAATTGCTATACAGTTCCATAGTGGTAGGATTAAAATATTATTCTGGTGTTTTATTTTCTGTACTTTTTAATACAGATTAGTACACAAAGTGTATGTCACAAAGGTTCATTACGGAAAAAAAATTGTGAGAATTGTACGCCCCTGTTAATCAGACATGTGAGAGCTATGTAGAAGTTAACAAGTTCACACAATTCAGCATATAAAAATGTATAAATACTACCGCTATACATTTCGCATACAATAGTATTTGTCTTATTTATTTCTGTTTTGTCTTTTTTTTTATTTCTGTTTACTCCTGTTGATGGCAATTGCCTATTTCCACTGTCATTGGGGGGTTCGGCTTTTCGTATTTGTCACACAAGGGATGCCTTTACATTCGCAACAATGTTGTCTCATTTGATCAACATTCCCCAAATTCTAATTTTTTTTTGTTTGATTACACACAGTAGTCTGTTGCGTGTCCGACTGCGGTGGGACCAGAGTAAGGGCGGATATGCAAAAAGGTGAATAAGTTAATCCTGTTATAAATCCCATTATACACAGCTGTAACAATTGCTATAGTCACACAATTATTGTGTAGAAATTCAACTTTTATTACGAAGTGCCCCTAAATCCCTTGTTTAGAAAGATACAGGGTATTAATGCTTGTGACAGGGTAGCCGTCTGCTGTGTGAATGCGTGCATTCTCTGCTGAGTGACAGGCAGGAGATTGAAAGGGAGGTTGAAGCTGATACTCCCCGCAGGCGAACAGGATTTATTTAGTCTGAACAGCTCACGTGACACTACCAGCAATGACAGCACACGGAACACATACAACACAATATATCAAAACTTTGATAGGATCTACAATCTCTGAACTAATATCCGTTCAATAATAAACTAACATTGCTGATGAGATTGATCATGGCAGATAAATGCGACATATTGCTGTGTGTATACAAATATGTATATATAAATACATGGATGGATGGATGAAGGCTATATTTGCATCCTGAGCCATTTAAAAAAAAAAAAAGCTAAATACCACAGTAGTGACATCAAAGTGATAATTCCTCTAGAGGAAAATATACTGGAACTTTCACCTGTTCGACTTCTGGAGACCATCACTTTCAATTCAAATACAAAATGCCTGTTTTTAATCACTCCACAACACCCACAGTACATAAATGTTCATTAATGATCAACAAAATTAGAATACGTAAAAAAATGATGTAAAGCTGGTATATTCGTATCTCAGAGAAACTGGAGAGGAACAGGAAATTAAAACAAGGTAAAGGCAATCATCCAAAAAAAGCTGAAGCACTAACGGATAACAACACAGAATGTCTGTACAGCACTGAAACACTAAGTTTAAAAAAAACAAACTGTACTGCTGATCCTCATCTTCTTTAATATGAGCATCACAAGGGTATCCATGTAGTATAAAAAAAAAATAGATGGGCCTCTTCAGTGAGTTACAGGAACACAATTCCAGCAGGTTTCTGTGACAGTTTATAAACTTGACCTTCGGTCTCGTGATTTATGACGTCACAGAAACCCTAGATGAAATTATTTTTCTGTAACTCACTGAAGCCCATCATATATATATATATATATATATATATATATATATATATATATATATATATATATATATATATATATATATATATATATATATATATATATTATATTCTAAATAAGTTTTAAAAATCTCCCAATGTCATTTACTGTCACCCAAGGGTCGCTGAACAGTAGCTTCTGTTTTTCAATCCAGTTCTAGTAGCATTGTCAGGGCATGGTCCTAGAGCTGCATGTTTGTAGTTTAGGTACATGATAGGCCAAAATCTACACCACACACCACAGCATTTGTGGTTTTATAAAAGGAGTCTTGGTTTAAAATAGTTCTAGCAAACAAATTAGTACAATAAATCTTACCTGTGGTGCGCTTCTTTTGCTGTGTACAGTACTGTAGGTGTACATTACAACAAGTTTGGGGATTCTCTCTTACTGTCTGGTATTGCTGTACTCTGTTGATTCCTGCATCGTTTTGTGATAAGGTCATCTTGATGGAACATAGCTTAATTAGGTTGTACTGTTATGTATTCTGGAATAAATGCAAGTTTTATTGATATATAGTGAAAAACTGCTACAAAAGGTATAATCAGTACAAAGAAAAAATGATGGTGGTTGGTGTATGCAAGACCTTTCCCAGTCATTAATCGTATACAGTACGGTTGTGATTAAGATGGCAGCTTTCTTTCTGCTTTGCTTCCTAAATGCACATTGCTGCAGTAAACGACTCCCCTCTGCAGATTTATTCATGTATACTTGAAAATGCTGAAGTCAATGATTTTTTTTTTTTCACCCCATCAAAGGGTTATAAATAATTAACATCCACTGCTGTTTCTCCAGCAGCTCACATTGGAAGTATTTTCAGCCCTCATACAATGACAATCCAATATTTAAATTACAGACGTTATATGGTTTAGGCCAGTATAATACCTTAACATAGATGGTTATTACCAGACATAAACTGATCAGACATCACTGAATTAGTCTGTAATACATCCACATCCAAACTGGATAGAATACAAGCAAAAGGGCTGTCATTAATCCAGGTTATTATAAGACCTCTCAGGATAGATCTACTGAACTGATTTTCTAAAATGCCCCTGCATTGTGCACCTTTGTTATTTCTGAATTTCATCTGTGCATTGGTTCTCGTTTAGATCCTTTTTGATACTAAGCATACCTTTATCCCTTGAATACTGTATTTGCTTTCAATGTTTTCATTTTGTTAATCATTCTCACTTTTGATACACACACTTGTGTGTGTGTGTGTGTGTGTGTGTGTGTGTGTGTGTATATATATATATATATATATATATATATATATATATATATATATATATATATATATGTTGTTGTTTTTTTTTGACAAATAGCAATGCAGTGAATTTGCATGGTTTCTTCCGGCTGCTGGGTGCAAGCCTATAGCAGCACACCTTACATTCTGGAGTCGTGCCCTCCGGATTTCAATTGGCTACTGGTACACCGCTGCTTAAAAAGCCCACTTTGGATGCCTCTGCATTCTGCAATTATAGGCCCATTTCTAACTTACCTTTCCTGGCTAAAGTTCTGGAACGGGTTGTAGCAGCACAATTGCAGTCCCATTTGGTATCAGATCAACTTTATGAAACCTTTCAGTCTGGGTTCAGACCCACCCATAGTACTGAAACTGCTTTAGTTAAAGTAGTTAATGACTTACTGATGGCTCCAGACTGGTTCACTATCTATCTGAAATCTATGATTGGTCTTTCTGGTATAGTTTTGGAGTGGTTCACATCTTATCTTTCTGATAGAACACAGTTTGTTACATTGGATGGGACTAAATCTGATGTTTGCCCACAGGGCTGTATTTTAGGACCAGTTTTATTTTGTATTTATTTACTTCCGCTTGGTCAAATAATCAGCCAACAAGGTATTCAGTTCCACTGTTATGCAGATGACAGTCAGCTTTATTTGAAAACTACACCAGATATTACAGTGGCTGTTACGCTATTGAAAAATTATCTATCTGACATAAAGACTTGGTTGCAACAAAACTTCTTACACCTTAATTGCAGCAAAACTGAGGTAATGTTAGTGGGTTCACCGCATCAGATCTCAACGGCAGCGGATTTTAGCCTTGACATTGATGGACATGAGATCAGTCCCACTTCATTGGTTACCAATCTTGGTGTGAGGTTTGATCCTATGTTATCATTTGAGGATTGTATTAATAATGTCTGCAAAGTGTTTTTCTTCCACCTTAAGAACATTGCTAGACTTAGATTCCCATTCTCTGTGACTAATGCAGAAAAGCTTACACATGCTTTTATTTCATCAGGATTGCATTATTGTAATGCTCTTCGTAATGCTCTTCAACAGGTTAAAATATGTTCAAAATAGTGCCGCCCGTATTCTCACAAAGACCAATAAACATGAGCGTGTATCTCCTGTCCTTGCTTCTCTCCACTGGCTGCCAGTCAAAAATAGGATTGATTTTAAGGTTTCATTACTAACTTATAAATCCTTGCATTCTCAAGGCCCTGCCTATCTTAGGGATCTCCTTCAGTACCACATACCCAAAGGAAAGTTGCGATGTGGTAACAGTGTTTTTTTGTCTCTGCCTAGGACTGGTCTGCGCACTGTGGGTGCTCTTTAACCCCACGGCTATGGAACGCCCTGCCGGGCTATTTGAAAAATTGTCACTCAGTTAATGTTTTTAAATCTAATCTTAAAACTTACTACTTTCAATTGGCTTTCTGTAAATAATTTATTGGTCTTACTATTTGTCTGTTGAAATGTCTGTTTTTATGCTGCTTTGTGAAGTGCTTTATGATTTTTAAATGAACAGCACTATATAAATAAAAATTATTATTATTATTATTATTATTATTATTATTATTATTATTATTATTATGATTACCTTCTAGATGTTGGCAAGTTTGCTTCAAGGGTCATGTAAAATATATACATCTCTATTTAGATACAGGATATCTCACACATTTTCCTTTATAAAGTACGTTGTCACGTAACTGGTCTTGCTGTGTCAAGGCCACAGACCATCACTGGCATTTCCAACTTGATCAATAAAACTCCAGTAGATACTATCTCTAGGTAAACATTTTGTTTTTGCCAGGAGACACTGGTATCGTGAATATAATGAAGGAGCTCATATGTATGAACAATAAATAGAAAGTCTCTTATTTAAGTCATTAGTCGTATTATGCTTTTCTAAAACTAAATTGGCTATCCAAGCATATCCTTCAGACAGCTTGAGATTCTGTTCGTACCTATCCTAGCAATCTTCTAGCCTGTAGTTAACAACATCAAATAATTAAACTGTCTAGTTTAAAATCTCTTCTGTTGACCATACTTTGGTGAGATGTTAGAAATCTAAGGATTATGCATAGCAACTTTTTTTTATACAAATCTTATGACAATTCGCTACTCCAGCCTTGGCGGTGTATCATCCCAAGGTACTCGAATCGAGAGCACATGTCAATTACAGTTAGTTTCATATAAATTGACCCTGAACTGTTAGCCAACTTATCTACCTGGCACGTGTGTACGGTGCCTTTTCTTTGTTTCTGTTGGTCAGAGAAGTGTCTGGCTAAGAAATCAGTCAACCCCAATTTGTAGAATATACAGTGAGCTTTTTGACGACTGTAGCTAGCTGAAGAATAAAAAAAGTTAAACCTGTTTACTAGTTTAAGGCACACTTGAATTTCTTGACTCTTTGCACCCCACATCCATTAAATACCCAACCTGCTGTCCAGGTGAATTACAGGTGTAGGTTTACTTAGCAAAATATAAATAAGTAAAACAAAAACAAGGTGAAAAGCAGCAGCAGTAGTAGCAGAACAGATGTGGGCGGTGGCCTGATCAGTTTTCCTGTAACACGGCAAACCTGATCAGCAGCTTTGGTTTCCTGGTTTTTATTTACGCTGAGTGATTAACCCGGAGGTTTCTTCGTGTCACATGACAGGCAGGTACTAGATACTGAAGCAGATCTTGGAGAGCTAAAGCTGTTTTTCTGTGGAAGATCCTGACATGTATTGTAACTACTGTTTTCGACAGATTTCAGGTGAAAGTTCTTAGATAAACAAGCTAGCAACTGAAGGCAGGATTTCATTTGAACAGAGGTAAGAAATTGTTTGCTTTAAAAAAAAAAAAAAAACTCTAACTCAGTAGGCCTGCGTCCAGCTCAATGTCCATTGTAAGCTTGTAATTTGTATTTAAAACATTTCTGAGCAGCCACATAAATCATAATCTTAAGAACTGTTGTTATTAAAATGAAACTACTTGAGCTCAATCAATTTAACACACAGCAACGGCATAAGAATTTGTATACCTTCTAAATTCTCCTCACCATGAGTGCACAATATACAGTATTGAGCAAAACACAATACCCCAGAAATAAATACTACTTCAGTTTGGGGATAACCATGTTTGTGTGCTGTATGAAATACTGTAAATCAAAGCACTGCTTTAAAATAGGCTCTTCAAGCTGCATTTCATGTGATTTTAAAATTTATTTATAGTTACCTACAGTACAATAATCTGTCATTTTGTTTACATGGTTTGTGTTTTTACATTAGTAAAATGCATGTTTAGATTGCTCATTTATTTAATAAGTAACAACATGTTTTTATGGTAAAGCTGAAGTGAAATTGTGACTTTACTGAAATAGTAACTCTATTGTTTGTTAAATCTAGTAATTTTTTTATATGAAAAAATGTTTAATGTCTGATTTAACAACCAGAAAACAGGCATTAACTGTTCTGCTTTAAAAAAGCACCTTAGTCTCTTGTTGTGTGTAATTACTTTTTCATTTTTGTAATGTAATTGGAATTTTTGGCAGATTTATCAGTATTTCTCAGCAGGAGCACAATTTTTCGCCAACAACTTAGAACAAAAGCACTTGCCAGTTAATGCAGAATGCTAACAAACAATGGCTGTAAAAGGGAGTGTGTTTTTTAAAAAACCACAATAACAGTAGATTATTCATTTAGATTATAGTGCTGTAGCCCTGGATCGTGGTCAAAGGTATTTTTCTTACTACAAGCTGTTAATGGCATGTGTGTAATTGAGTTCTTCTGGTCTCAGCCCAGTTTGTTGTAAATAGAATCCTCACTATTGGAATTGCAAGCGTGCGTTCTATTTATATCTTACTAACTGAGCTTTTACTTTTGCATAAACTCTTTCCTTCTGAGAGGTGTGAGCTACTATTCAAGAGAAGCTTTTTGAGATCAGTTTGTTACAAATGAATGATGCACCAGGGCAAAACTGGGGAACAAACATACATCAGGAATCATTATTATTTATTTATAAATGTTTTCAAGGTGCATACAGTACGATGAGTGGATAGGAGAGTAGCTGGCCTGGCTGGACAGTATCTGTAGTAGTGGTGACAAGCTTGGGACCAAACAATGGGCACCATCACAGGTTATGCCCTGAGCTGTTTCTGGGGATTTTCTTTTTAAAGCTCTAACATTGTGGTATAAGAGACCCATCAACCCAGAACTGTCTGCGCAGCCCTAACTAATGTTTTCCGGTTAGACTTAACCCTGTACAGCATGGAATTGCTGTGCGCTAACAAACATGTGCTTGCAACTAATCTAGCATGAACTACCAAGGTCTGCCATGTCCCTTTGGAACTGAAGTGTGTATGTGAGTAAACATTTAGACAGTTTGTGTACAAGGACTTAAAACACCAAATTCCTCTCGACCGAAGATCTGCTGTAGTTATGCTCAGATATGCTTACAGCTCTGTCTAATAACATGCCTTGCTTGTGAATTAGTTTTTGGACTCTCTAAACAGAAATTATATATATATATATATATATATATATATATATATATATATATATATATATATATATATATATATATATATATATAACACACACACACACACAACCTTTAAAAAATGTAAAATGTAATTCAGTCAACTGACTGGGAAGTTTAGTTGTTTTTTTTTCACGTTTGGTATGGTTTGCTTCATTGACCTTTGGTCAACATTTTCCAACACGTTCATACTATAGCTAGGCTTAGGTAATCATGTGACAGTCTGGTGCTATTTTTTTTTTTTTTTTTTTATAATTTTTTTTCTATCCCTGCCTAATCCTTCTGAAACTCATTTGCTTTGAGGAATAGATGTTCTCTGTGTATACAATTTTTCAAAACCAAACCAACTGACAGTTTGCTGTTTCTAAAAGTCAAAAGCACAAAAGAGTTGGATCTGCAGAAAATCAGCTTGTGTTTGCACTGAGCTGCTCCATGCCTTGCCCTGTTCTACTACTGCTTTTAATTATAACCACTTCTAGGTATCTGTACTCATGTTTTTTGCTCTTATTTGAAATCATTCTCATCCATTTATTGTACTTATTACGTTCTAATACTGGACTTTACTCATATAAGCACATAGTTTTAATGTAAGTTAACTGCTCTCAGTGGAACCCACTCTTACATGGAATTATTTACAGTTATTTACAACTGCTCTTATCTGTAATGTGAAATTCTGAAATTTGATACTTTACAATGTGATATTTTGTAATGTAATGCTTTGTACTGTGATCCAGGGCGACTGCTAAGATAATAATAATAGTAATAATAACAATAATAATAATAATAATAATAATAATAATAATAATAATAATAATAATAATACATGCATGCATGGACAGTTATGGGAGATGGGGTTCCAGTTCTAATGATGTACTTACACCATCTTCATTTCGGTAAAAGACTGTGCTAGATTCTTCATGCGCTTTACTCTCAATCGTCATTAGCACATTAGCACGTTTTTTCAAAAACTCAGTGAAGTTATCAAACCAGAAATAAACAACTCAATAAAAACAACAACAATCACAACATTTTGGGAGCAAGTTGTCTGACAACTAATTGTTTGTTATCCGTTTCAGAACTTTAATTAGTGTTTCTTTCCATCAGCACAGTTTGGAGTAAATGGCTTTGAGAATCTGGATTCTGTATTTGTTCTGCTTCTAACCATCACATGTGTTTTCCTCACCAGTTGTCTGAAAAGAAGATGTCCGCAATGGTTTACCCAAGAGAAGAGAAACTAGAGAAACTAACCCAGGAGGAGATCATCTCCAACACCAAGGTGGTGATCCAGGGACTGGAGGCCCTCAAAAATGAACACAACTCCATCCTCCACAGCCTTCTGGAGACTATCAAGTGCCTGAAGAAAGATGAGGAGGCCAATCTGGTTCATGAGAAGTCCAGCCTGCTGCGCAAGTCAGTGGAAATGATTGAGCTCGGACTTGGAGAAGCTCAGGTAGATTAGAGTCCTTCACTTTGAAAATAACAAGACCTTTTATTATTCCAAAGATAGTTTAGACATTTCAAATGTTGCACATTGGTATAGCCTCATCATGTTAAACAGTTTTATGATGGTCTTTACTGATTATTGCTTTTTAGCTTGATCTAACATAGTATATCATTTGTGCTTTGTTTTGTTGAATAAGGTTCCTTTAGCCAATAGCATATTTATAAGCTGAAATCTTACCAGAAATGCTCCTTCTTTTAATATAGTTTTCAAATCAGACTTGGTAACAATACAAATTTCTGTAGGCTGTTTAGTGTCTCATCGTTGATATATAACTGGCTGTTTCAGAAAGGAGACATTCGCAAGATTTAAAATGAACAGTTCTTTATTACATTTGACAAGTGACCATGCCCATAATGAAACATAATATAATTTGACCCATGGCCTTGTCCATTGTTGCTCGATAGCCGCCTCTATATGCTGGCTGAACTATGTTGTAAATATAAATTGATTGAATGATAACTAATGCCAGCGGGCAGGACAAGTGGCACTCTGGGACACCTTCCCCCTAGACAAGACACGCTGCAAGGTGGAGGCAGAAAAGTCGTAGACAAGAGGGCTGTTTAAAGGAACGGTTTGATTATGTATGTGATTATTGAGTGAATTCCCCTTTCTGAAACACAACAGTTTCCAATTCCATGGCAATCCATCTGGATTTACAAATTTGTATGTTTTTCATTAGTTATTTACTTAGAATACCCACAGATTACTATACATTTGATTCGGCACTTCTGTATTATATTTAAAATATGTACTTACATATGTCCTCTATTTGAATAAACTTAAAGATAAACTGTTGATGTCATTTGTAGTGAAATCCATCTCAATGTTATTCCTGGAAGTCTAATGTCAATTATATAACAAAGACGCAACAAAACAAAAACAAAAATTAGCCTTGGTCCTGAGGATAGCTGTCTAGCCCAAATATTGATCAATGTAAACAAATTAACATACAGATGTTTATTAAATGCATGCTGGAGTGTGCAGACTGCCTTGTTTTGTAAATTGGTTTTCTAGGAATACAGTAGCTATGGTTTGAAAACCTTTTTGGGAACTGCCTGTGTTAAAATTAAGTATATGAATATGGATCCCTTTTGTAAAACCAAGGTTATGTATGCAACCCAAATGTTTTGGCCAATGGGTATTCTATACTTCACAAAAATAATGTTTTAGCATACAGGAATACAGAGTTCTTACCCAAGAGAAGAATCAGAGTGTAATTTCTAATGGGCGCTTCCTGCTGTTGCAGGTGATGATGGCCCTGTCGAACCACCTGAATGCAGTGGAGTCGGAGAAACAGAAGCTGCGTGCCCAGGTGCGGCGGCTGTGCCAGGAGAACCAGTGGCTACGGGACGAGCTGGCCAGCACCCAGCAGAAACTGCAGAAGAGCGAGCAGAGCGTGGCCCAGCTGGAGGAGGAGAAGAAGCACCTGGAGTTCATGAACCAGCTCAAGAAATACGACGAGGATGTCTCTCCCACGGTCAGCACTTCAGCATGTTTATCCCCCAGACCAGCTTCATAACCCTCGCAAATACTGACGCTAACCTGATGACTTATTCTTAGGCTATAGAAACTTGTTAAACATTAGTATTCAAAACAGCGGTGATTAACCGCCCAATTACATTGACTTGGCGCTTGGTTAGGTGTCTCAAGATGAAAGGCAAGTGTGATAATGTTAAAAAAAGGCAAATATTGAAATACAGTAATTTGTACTTGCTTTGAGAATTACATTATTAAGGAATAGCAGGTTTGTTATTATTAACAGCTTGTATGAGACCAATACCCTGTATAACACTTGGATGGGTTCAGCTGGATGTCTGATACGCAAGGTTAAATGTTTTATAAATACCACTCGTGGTTGCTCAGTTGACCACGTCACCTACTGGCTTTCTCATGATCACCTATGTGGGCAAGAGGACTGCGTAGCCCCAGCTGTCTTTAAAGCAGCGTCAATGTTTGTTTACAGTAATTCTTTCTTTAAGATGCAGGGTATACAAAAGGGAAGGGTTGTGGAGCTGCAGCTGCAGCTGCCTCTGTGATCCCTGGCTGCTATTATTGCTAAGAACAACAGTTAAATACGAGGGGCCATTGCTTGTATGCTTCTATATTATACACTTCTTTTTCTTTTATGGGGTGGATCAATATTTAATTAGGATGTTAACAGGCCCTTACTTAAGCATGGTAACGTACTAGGTCTGTATGGATAAACATATCTTGAAAGCTAATAGCCGGACCACCTCACCATTATTGTAATGTACCATGGTTTGCATACCTTTTAATGCTTTAATTAATTAATTATTCATGCCTAATTTGTTCTGCACTGCGCAAAGTGGTATTTGATGTAAACTGGACCGTTGCATTTGGTTTCCTAGGAGGAGAAAGAAGGCGAGCCTCCGAAGGATTCTCTTGATGATCTTTTCCCCAATGATGAGGAAGAGCACAGCCAAGGAAGTAAGAACAGATTGCCATGCTTTCTTTCCTAGTTTGTACATCGGTCTTTTTTTATTTAATTTTTTTGCTGAATAGAATATTATGTTGGCTAATGTGCTAAATTTGCATACCAAATTCAGTTCAGTGCAGTTCTTCATGGGGCTGTATGGTAAATAAGGAAATGTTGCTGCTGGTACCATGTTGCAGTCACATTAAGCAGTATGCTGTAATGTGCAGCAACATCTAATCTATCTGAAAACGACTGCATAAGTACGCAGTAATAACTACCAAGTGTAATTTATGAACATGCTCTTTAAATGTATTCCAGTATAAATGATTCATGTAAAGAAATCTTCAGTTGCTTTTTGAAGATACATTTGCTTTTTACTTTGAAGATGAAGCCAAATGTCATAAACAGTAAAAGATATTTTGATGCTCAGCTTCAGTTATGTTGTATATTCATGTCATTAACCTCTTCTTCCTAATACGTAATAAAGCTGGTGATTTTATTAATTGTAAACCTATGCACATTTTTTTATTATTCTTTTTATAATAAAAATAAAAATGTGTAGCACTTATCTTGCTTTGGTGCATAATCAGTTTATATAAATATAACAATTGGATATTGATTAATTGGAAAATGTTCCTACTGAAACTGGTGCTCTGTATTAATATTTACCAAGTGGCCGATGACTGACTAACTCTAATAATTAAATTAGATGTAGACTAAACCATATTTATTTAGACTTTACCTGTCAAAGTCTACAGGGCACCAAAAACAAATATAGTAAACAGTTCTATCTTTTTTAACTTTTTTCTCCTTTAGAGAAAAATCATTGTTACTTTAGCCCCCGATTTATCAATTTTAATAAAGTAAGTAAATGCTTGAACTTTTTAGTGAGCAGACATGAGAAAGGAGTTCCCTTTCTGGAATTATAATAGTCATTAGTTTTGAGAGGTGTGTTTTAACCTGCCTGTCTCCTCCTGATGTTGCAGAGCAACATCAACACAACAGCGCAGCGGTGGCTGCAGCCCAGCAGGGTGGCTACGAGATCCCGGCCCGTCTGCGCACTCTGCACAACCTGGTGATCCAGTACGCCTCCCAGGGCCGCTACGAGGTGGCCGTGCCACTCTGCAAGCAAGCCCTGGAGGATCTGGAGAAGACTTCAGGACACGACCACCCCGACGTGGCCACCATGCTCAACATACTGGCCCTGGTGTACAGGTAGAGTTGTTTTTAAAGATGTAGCGTTCACCCAAACCTCATGCTTCACTTTCCCCTGGTCTGAAACAATGGATCAGTTATATTGCGTATATCATTTACCTTTCATAATCTTTCTTTTTTCTTTTGCCTTTTGATCTGCCCTGCCTCCAAATTAAACTCCTGCTGTTAAAGCTGTTTTCTGGGTCTTAGATTAACGACACTAGGTGAATTCACTACTGTCCCAGCAGTTGTTTGCACTTAAATCTTGATGGGTGAAAGATGAAAGACCACCAGTCCCGCTTTGGGTGGCATTATTTCTTCCCTAGTGTTTTACCACCCACTTGGTCTCAGCTAGCCTGATGTGTGTACTCAATCAGACTGTAAATATCAAATGTTTGCTGAACAAACTAATGAATTATTGAACACCAAGTCACAGTTATGCCTAGAATGATTCAATAGTAACTATTTAACCCACAGATGCTTAATCCTAGGTGTCCTTTCTTCTTTTTTTAATAGGGATCAGAACAAATACAAAGAGGCTGCACATCTACTCAATGATGCTCTATCTATCCGAGAGAAAACACTAGGCAAAGATCATCCTGCTGTGAGTACTGTTTAAAATAGCTTTGAACTATATAATATGCAGGTGTACAGTACATGTATATGTTAGAATATAAAAAGTGATTCAATGCTGAATTCCAGTAACAAAGACGTCAAGGTTCAAACCACTGTGGTCAGTATGCTGTGAACAGTGTAATTCAGTAGAGCCCATAGCAAGCGGAAAATGTCTCTGGTGATGAGCTGGAGTGAGAGCTGGTCGTGCTGAATCAGAGATTTTTGTTTAATCATCTAGTACAGTACACATCGACTAACTGAATTGAATAGACCTCTATAAAATAAAAAATCTATTGAACTCTTTAGGTTGCTGCTACACTTAACAACCTGGCTGTCCTGTATGGCAAGAGAGGAAAGTACAAGGAGGCTGAGCCACTCTGCAAGAGAGCCCTTGAGATCAGAGAAAAGGTAAAAACAAAGTGTTTCACTAACATTACCTTTGTGAGGAAGGAGGAAGTGGATAAGCACTCATGAAATACAAAGCCTGTAAAAATGTGTAATTACACAAAAAAAAAGATATATAATGTGTGTGTTTAAAATGTGAAAAAGGAAAACTCATGTGTACCAAAAGGAGCAAAATCAAAAAGAAAAAGACCATGCAAGTACATAAAAATCTGAATAATTGATAGGAATGATAGATCAAAATCAATTATATCTGGGATTTTCAAACGACAAGCTGGACGGAAAAGCAGTGCTATAAACAATTAGTTATAAACAAGTTGTCTTTTCAGAAGGAAAGTTCTGGAGGATGGTGACGAGGTTCCAAAATGCCTAATTTTGAAAATTTATTTTTGGCTGCATTTGTCCCACAGCAGTGATTTATCCCACAAATGGTGATGTCTTCTGCACTGTGGTCATGTGTTTTGAAATGCCTGGCAACAGCAGATGTAGAGGTGTTCATTCTTATGATTTCGGAGGTGTTCCACAATGCGATCAGCTAAACGCTGTTTTGCTTCTCCGATGTATAGTTTGTTACACTTGACATGACCAATATAGTATATTTCATGGTTCTTGAAAAATGCTTGCTAGTACACCAGTTGAATTTCATTGACTAATCATTATGTTTGGGTATATATATATATATATATATATATATATATATATATATATATATATATATATATATATATATATATATATATATATATATATATTATATACACACACACACACACACACACACACACACATATACGTACTTTTTTTTTTCTTATACCAATTCTTATAAGAATTATGCCGTGTTTTCCTGTTATCCCAATGGCAGGTCCTTGGAAAAGATCATCCCGATGTAGCCAAGCAGCTGAACAACTTGGCACTGCTCTGTCAAAACCAGGGTAAATATGAGGAGGTGGAATATTACTACTGCCGCGCCCTCGAGATTTACGAGTCCAGGTTGGGTCCTGATGATGCTAACGTTGCCAAGACAAAGAACAACCTGGTGAGTTATCTGGCCTCTGGCATATCTGGTTCACAGCGTCTCAGTTAATATTCAAATACAGTGTGTAGTGGTGAAGCATGCCAGTGGATAGCATGCTTCATGGAAATAAAAATGACAGTACCTCTTTTATACAATGGAGAAGGAAGGTTATACACCACAGTTCTTTTATGCTGATGAGGGCGTGGTGCTACAGCTGTTTAAATAATGTACCTGTAATTTCTCTCTTCATTGTTAAATGAACTTGATAACTTTAAAATCTGTTTCAAACCTCTTTTCAAATTGGCCTCTCCAGTGCACTGTGGTTTGAGAACTGTCCTCTGAATCACTATACTTACACTATCAGTGCACATTTTGAAAAAATAAAAATTACAGGTCACTTATTTAAACAGTTGTAACAACACATGGGGACGTGTAACGCTATATTTTTTGGAACCCCGCTACTTACTCTTTAGGAGCTGTTATTCTAATGCGCGACAGGAAATTGACCTTCCTATCAACCTAGTCTTGAATCGCTGAATTATGATGCAAGTATATGGTTTATGTTAACCATGTTTGCAAAGTTTGCATTCAAATGTGATACTTTACACTGGGGCTGTGAGATTTTATAACTGCTAAATTGTACTGTGGTTGTCTGGCTGATTTTTAATAGCTGGCTTCATACTTAATTGCATGTTATATTCGTAGGCTTCCTGCTACCTAAAGCAAGGCAAATACAAGGAGGCAGAGATTCTGTACAAGGAGATTCTCACCAGAGCCCACGAGAAAGAATTTGGATCTGTGGATGGTAAGTACAGACTAGCTTTGACCAAAATAAATTGCACAGATCCACACCTGAACATCCTAGTAAAACATATTGATCTTAGATTTAAGATGCTACAGACTTCCAGTAATGAATTGAATTCCTTAGCAAAAAAGCAAACAAACAAACAAAAAAAAAAAATGCCTAAGGTGTTTCCACAATGAAGTACTGTAATGTACTGCACATAAGTCATGGTCCAACTAGTACATAAATGAAACAATAGCTTGTCTGTAGTGAATGAACCAGTGTAGCAGAGTGTGCTGGTTTGACAAGTTAAGACTTGGCGTTGGCAGGAAGTTGCATGATTCCCTCTTCTTGTTTTCAATCAGTGAGTGAATCCACAGCACAACAAATGAGGAACACACTCCACTGTAAAACAATGGGGTTTTGTTGAGGTGAAGCTCAAGAATACAGCAAGGGACCAGTTCAGTGAAGGACTTAAAGAATTACCCAGCGATGTCACTAAACCAAGAGATATGACAGAAAGAAGAAAAAAACATGAAGAAATAAAATAAAGACTATTTTCTAAGGGTCATTGGTATCAGTTTTTACATACGGGTATTATTCCCCAGCAGCTCTTTGGTGGCATGGGATCAGCTTTGCTTATATCTTTCAATAATGAGATTTCAGTTTTGGGAAATCAGGGTATACAGACTAAAAAGTCCTTAATGTGCCATATAGTAACGTAAGTACTTGGCATCCACCCTGCTCAAATAGAGTTAAAGAATTAGTCACTGTACAGCTATATCAAAAAAAGATCCATACGCTGACTGGACACCGCTTTATAGAAGTTGTAGCTGGTAGCTGCAAAATGGAGACATAAAAATGGATGCATAAAAAAACAGGACAAAATAAAATTAAAATATCCCTCTGCTTTTAGGTGATTATTGGTGGCTTTTAATTCAGAATGTTCATTAGCATAGCATTAGCTAAAATTGACAGATTAACACTACATTCTCATAGTAATTCTTATTTGTGTTTGAATAATGGAGTCCGTCACCACACCGCTGTTTATTTTGATGTTGTTAGAAATGGGCCACTGTCTACAAACCTTTGTGATGCTACTTCTCTCTGCTAATCATCAAATGTGTTTTCTTTTTAATTAAATATTTTTTTATTATATTTTTCGTTTGCATAATAAACTTTTAATAGGATTAAGTTGTTAACTTGGCTTTTGTCATCTTTCTTTTTTCCATATTAAGATTCACTGCTGTTTGATCATTAAAACATTCATTAGAGGGGTGCAACACATACAGTGGTTTGCATAAGTATTCACCCCCCTGCAAAGTTTTCACATTTTGTTGGCACCTGAGCGTACTCCATAACACTTTCAAATTAGACTTTAAGCTCAGGTGCAAATGATTTGTTTGAAAGGTCACAAAATTAGTGAAGTGGTTTCAGCCTGTGTGTACTCAAAGTGGTTTAGCTTGTAGATAATTTCCCTCAGGTATATAAAGACTTTCAAGCTGCAACTTACATTGTGATCCAACAAAGAAAACATGAAGACCAAGGAGCTTTCGAAACAAGTCAGAGATAAAGTGGTAGAGAGGCACAGAGCAGGAGAAGGGTACAAGAAAATTTCAAAGGCTCTGAATATCCCTCTCAGCACAGTGAAGTCCATCATTAAGAAATGAAAGATGCATCATACCACCCAGACACTACCCAGATCAGGTCACTCTCCCAAACTGAGCAGCCGGGCAAGCAGGAAACTGGTTTGGGATGTCACTCTGACCTTGAGAGATTTGTAAGGTTGTGTGTCTAACATGGGAGTCTCAACACATCAACAATAAGCCGGTCCCTGCACAAAGCTGGCCTGTATGGACGGGTGGCAAGAAAGAATCCCTTACTCAAAAAGCCTCATCTTAAAGCACGTGTGGAGTTTGTGAAAAGCATGTAGATGATACTACAGACGTGAAAAAAGGTTTTGTGGTCAGACTAGACAAAAATGTAACTTTTTCGCTCTAAATGCCAAGTGTTACGTCTGGCGCAAGCCCAACACTGCGCATCACCCAGTCAACACCATCCCAACTGTCAAGCATGGTGGTGGCAGAATCGTGTTATGGGGATGCTTCTCTTCAGCAGGGGCTGGGAAGCTTGTCAGGATAGAGGGGAGAATGTATGGTGCAAAGGACAGGCGAATCCTTTAAGAAAACCTGTTTAAGTCAGCCAGGACTCTGAAACTGGGGAGGAAATTCACATTTCAGCAGGATAATGACCCAAAAGCACAAAGCCAAAGCCAAACTGGAGTGGTTGAACAAGAAGAGCATTAATGTTTTTGCAGTCCATCGACAATCCCCAACAAACTTATCAGAACTAGAGCAATTTTCCAGTGAAAAATGAACAAAAATGTCACCATCCTACTGTGCAAAGCTAGTAGAGACTTATCCAAAAAGACTCATTGCAATAATTGCTGCAAAAGGTGCTTCTACCAAGTACTGACTTAAGGGGCTGAATACTTATGCAACCAGTGCATTTTACTGTGTACATTTTGCAAGTTTTGCTGGCATTTAACCTCCTCATAAAACAGTGTTCAGTTTAACCACTACAGCTTTGAATAAAAAAAAAATGTTTGAAAAACTGCTTCCTTATTTTGTAATTCAACAAAATGTGACATTAGTGATAGGGGGTAAATACTTCTGCAAACCACTGTATGTCAGTCACACCCACACTTTGTATTGTGCTCAGTTAATGATAATCCACTCTACGGTGGTTTGTTTTTTGTTTGTTTTTTTTGTTTGTTTGTTTTACAACCATCTCCAACCATGCTACATTGCAGTTAATTTTAATTTAACTTAAATTGCACTCAATCATAGATTATAAGGTAAAGGTGGAAAGTATGACACACATGCATTGTCCGACACTAATAGTGGTATTACATTCCTATACAATTTATTAGCATCGTTATATCAAACCCAAAGAACTAGACTGCACCATACATAGAGTGATGCAAACATTGTCTGGCTGGCTCAGTTGATTGGGATGATATAAATGTGTCAGTAATATTACTAGAGTTAAATAAGTGAAACAGAAAATAACAAAATGAAATGCTGAATTTATCAACAGTGTTAAAGTCACATGTAATAGAGTATAGTAAAAGTGATTTAAGCATCAAAATTGTCAGAGAGAGAGATAGACATGAAAAAAACATTTAGTAAATGCAAAAGTGAAAATGAGTCATTTGCTTTTTTCAACCAGTTTTAAGACAACACATCAGGCACATACATGACATGATAATTTTCATGCATTATAAAGAGAGAATAAGATTAAAAGAACAGTGTGCTAATCTATATCCACCAAAAAAGTAAGAAATGCATAAACCTCACTAAGATATGAAAGAGAAAAGAGAAAAAGTTTTAGAAGTAAATCGAAGACCACCGGAAAATACATTTCAGAATAGTTTTCTTCACATAACACAGGAAACACAAAGTATAACAGGTCTCTCCAAAACCTGGTAAGGCACAATGTAGTCATTGACTATAGTCATGTAGACTAACTGTGCTACCACTGGGCGCATTAGAGGGGATAGTTTATTATCTACATTTTCCCAATACACAGAATAATTGATTTCCTGTTTAATATTATGTGTCTTTGATACATATCTCTGCTGTTAGATCAATTTTGCCATGCTACTATACCAGCAAAAATCACTTCTGAAAAGACTCCTCAAAACTGTGAGGCATATCAGTCTTGCACAGGATTCAGTGCATAGTGCAATCCTAAAATGCTTCCTTATCTCATTTCTGAAAAACAGCACTGAGGAGTCTTCCCGAGTACAGTTTTTCTGGAATACAGCAAACGGTTATCTATGCAGAAACTACACTAGAGAAGGCATATCATAGGATGTTAAACAAGTCAGGTTTTTATTTCTAGGGAAACAAACTCTAGTAAGATTTTGAACTTTATTTAAAGACCCTTTAAATAAAGAAGTTCTCTGAGCACCATAATATGGTTCAGAGTTCTGGCACAGTCAGACTTCAGTGAGGAATCGCATGTGTCCATTTGGGGTTCAAATAGAATCATGGATATAGAAAAAATATATCGGGTACAAAGTGAAAGGTTATTATTGTACCAAATAAACAAAACGAGATTTTAAATGAAAAGTATTTAGTAACCATAAGATTCAAGTGTGCATCGTGAATGCAGGTGGGTTCTTTACCTGGGGAACATTTTTGAACTAAACCTCTCTATGTGTAAACCCACATCTCAAAACTGACAATACAGTTCTGCTCTACTTAAATCCCCCTTCTGTTTACTCAATGTCCCTAATCTTGGCCGCCTCTCCAGTGTCACTACTGGAAACAATAATCTATTCTTCTTTATTGCTCTAAAAATTTAAAATCATTTTGGAGAAAATGGTGCATTTCTGCAGTGTCCTTCCAATACTCTTTTAAGACTTGCGAGTTAAAAAGCTGTGTTCTTTTCACATGCTTGATCACAGCGCTATAAATACATCTGCTTTGCTTTCAGCTGAAAACAAGCCGATTTGGATGCATGCAGAGGAGAGGGAAGAAATGAGCAAAGTAAGTGGAGAGCTGGGCTTTCATTTCAAACTCATGATGTTGAATCCTTGAGGATTCAGTGTGGATATGTTCCTGATTTTGCTGTTTGTTTTTGTTCAGGGTAAACACAGAGACAATGCTCCCTATGCAGAGTATGGTGGCTGGTACAAAGCATGTAAGGTTAATAGGTAAGAATAGCAGATTGCATTGTTAATATACATATCTATATGTTCATTGTATGAGTGACCTTCCAAATGTTGCATGTTTTTCACCTCTGGAGACCTGGTTTCACTATGTCTCATCCTTGCCCCAGCACAACTGTCAGTCTCTGCCAAAGGCCCAAGACTGAAACACGGGATCCATGTAAAGCTCTGTCTGCCTGCCTTATCAAGAGCACAAAATTCACAAACATAAAACATCTTTAACATGGATTGCAGTTGCAGTGAATCCTGGTGACCTGCAATAAAACTTCCCATTGAAATTCAGAAATTACATTGTGCAGTTTGTTTGTTAACCATAAATGCATGAACTTGATATGTCAGTTTGATCCTGTGTCAACAAAAATGTGGTTGAGATTTGAATGCCCCATTGTCTAGAGCCACTGGCTGCTCACCACCCACACTAAAACTAACAGTGCCATCCAGAGGTGAAATTAACTGTGAGTCCGCTTCCCTTCCCCAGCCCCACTGTCAACACTACCCTGAGGAACCTGGGAGCGCTGTACCACCGGCAGGGCAAGCTGGAGGCAGCAGAGACCCTTGAGGAGTGTGTCATGAGATCAAGGAAACAGGTGAACCTCACCCTTTAATCCCTGGGGCAACCAAGCCTTCTCATACAAGGGGGCAGGGGCAGACTGATCAAGGATATATATGTCTCTGTATACATACATACATACATACATACACCACAACTTTTTATTTTTTTTAATAAATAAACAATTACTGTGTTTATCATCTGTTGGCCTATTCAACACAAAGTTTTTTGTTCCCAGTCAGAAGCCAGCTAATATTATTGAGTTTCTGGATATCAATTGAATGGGCCAGTAGAAAAATCCCATGCTCAGGGGCCTAATTGTAATTTTAATTCATGGTCTACTGATTTATGAAGTCTTGAAAATATGTACGTGCTGTGCTGAATTTCTAGGACGCTGATTTCCTGTTGTGATAGTGTCAGTAATACAGTAGTTCATCATATTAAAACAGTTTAAATCGACACTTCAAAGGGTTTTTTTTTTGGGGGGGGGGTGGAGAGGAGATAGACAAAATTCTAAATTTAGGCTTCTGTATATCTGCAGGATAAATACAACTCTCTTTTGTATATTGCAAGTTCAATTAAATGACAACACATTATTCAGAGGACAGGATGGTTCAAATCGGATCACCCATTTTAATATGGCGAGTAGATTATACCATAAAGTCGCCACATTGGCGACCTAAGCATTTACAAAAACAACAGAACTTTGGTTCTGTAATAAAGGCTTTCTGCATAACTGTCAGAATCTGCACCGCCCTGTTGCTCTCGCAGAGCCAATCCTTCCATGGAAGCAGCCCCCTTTTCTTGTTTCCATAGTAATGCGCACCAGCCAGTCAGGTTAGGGTAGAAGAGCAGAAATGATCATTCCGAATTCAATAAAGAAATTAAAACATTTTAAAAGCAAGTAGATTCCCCTCAGCCCAACAAGAAGGGACAAAAGCAGTGTTGAGGTGTCTGTGCTGCCTACAGCACAGAGAGGGGGGTTTAAGATAACTAGACAGCTTTTAAAAAATTCAGCAGTGTTGCAGGACTGCTGCAGTGCTACAGGCCACTGAGTTTTATCAGTCGCTCGGTTGATCAGCTTAACAGCATGGTTAATAAAAAATACAAATGTTTTCAAAATATCTCTTACTTACCCTGAATAAAGTGTCAACGACGCAGCAGTCAAATCTATTTGCATTTGGAAAATCTGGCCAACACCGTGAGAATGAGAATGTAACTGAAGATGAGGAGGAGGTGCTAACAGAGTGTTAGTATTTTAACCAGCTTGTCTGTGACAGTGAATAAAGAAAAGTGTTCACTTGCCAGGAATTTTTATATATACTGAACAAAAATATAAACGCAACATGTAAAGTGTTGGTCCCATGTTTCATGAGCTGAAAAAAAAGATCCCAGAAATTTTCCATGCACACAAAAACTGACTGGTTTTCTGATCCACGCCTCTACCTTTTTTTTTTTTTTTTTTTTTTTTTTTTTTTAAGGTATCTGTGACCAACAGATGCATATCTGTATTCCCAGTCTTGTGAAATCTATAGATTAGGGCCTAATGAATTTATTTCAATTGACTGATTTCCTTATATGAACTGTAACTCAGTAAAATCTTTGAAATTGTTGCATGTTGCGTTTATATTTTTGTTCAGTGTAGTTACCTTCCCTGGCATTTGATTAATATAGTTCTATTTCCTGACATTTTATGTGTAAATTTAACTCACTGGTATTTTATGCACACAGAAAATAGCTCCCTTGCATTTAATGTATACGGTTCCCTGGCATTTCATGCACAGAATATAGTTCCCTGGAATTGTATAGAGTTAGTTCCCTGGCACATCGATTGTATAAAGTTCCCCTCCCACAATTTAAAGAGAATTTAAAAAAAACACCCATTACATGAAAACACAGCATGCAAAAGCAATGTGTGTGCAACATACACCTGTCTCCTCTGTCCCCATTTGAAAATGTTGGCCACCATAAAAGCTCACTTGGCCACTAGGTTTTGAAATCTAGTGGCCAAATGCCCCCCAGCATACAAAGTGATCACTGATTTGTCCCATCCTTCCATTGGATAACTATTAACATTGTTTCTGCATCTTTTTCAGAAATAGAACATGTACATTGATAGACATATTAGTAAATCTTCTATTTTGAGTGGAGTTTTCCTTCCTAGTCCAGTATGCAGGTCTACAGTATTGGAAGAGTTCAAATCAAATTGATAGAGGTGGCATATCGGTTATGATCAGTTCATCTCATGTTGTTTTTCTCTCTTTCTGCCTTGCTTGGGATACAGAGCACCACAGTAAGTTCCTTTATTTACCAAGAAAGTATATAAAAGATTGTACAACTTTTTTTTTTATTAATCTAATAAGAATGAAGTAAGGAAATGTTGTTTAGAATGTCTAACAGACTGTGACTGTTTTGTAAGACCCCTCCTTGAAACCTTAGCAGACTGCATAGCTGTCAGTAGCAGAATAACGATTCTGTTACTGCTGTGCACAGGACAAACCCCATGGTTCCTCGCGTGCATTTGGATAGAGAATACGGGAAAGTGTGGGTCATGTGGAATATGGCAGTGTAGTTCAAATAGTTGACAGCACCACATTTTACCTTTTATTGTTTGTTTTTTATTTATTTCACAGACACCTTTATAAAGGTGTTACAGGGCAGTACACAGCTACAATGCAAAAATACAGTATAGTTTTACAGTAAATGCAAATTGCACTACACTACAAGTTAGGATTACAACAATTTATATCAGCAGTGACATATTAGTATATTAGTGACAGATACAAAGATCTACAAGTGCAGTCTAAACAGGTGGGTCTTGAGGAGGAGGTGGAAGGCAGAGAGAGAGACGGAGCAGTCCTGAAGTTCTCCGGTAGCTGGTTCCACCACAGAGGGGCTAGGAAAGAGAAGGACCAGGCACAGGAGGATTGGCTTTTGAAATGCATCTTTTAGTACAACAGTTAGGACACTTTAGGACTCTTCACATATATTTTTGATGAAACAGTGTCATCACTTGTATTAAAACAGTACATGAGGGGGTAACTATTTTTTTAAAAAAAGAAACAGAAGGCAGTTGTGGATGTGATATTGCTGTGTTTGTGTGTGCCAGGGCACCGACCCCATCAACCAGACGAGAGTAGTTGAAATCCTCAAGGACAGAGACACTCCTGAACGGAGACGAAGCTGCGTGAAGTACGAGAGCGGCTCGGAGGGAGGCGAGGAAGTGAGTATGGGAGTAGATTGGAACGGGGTGAGTACAAGTCCACTTCATTTAAACAATAAAGGCGGAACAATGGCTGGTGGTGACAGTGCAGTCCTATACAGCGGGACTGGTGTGTGGATATTCAATGGCTTCAGAAGAAAGCATCCGATTGAATGGTGTGGCTTTCTGAGTAGCATCTTCAGCCCTCCAGTTGCAACGGGTTAGGAAAGTTTTAGGCATCATATTTGTCGGGTGCTTTAAGTAATACAGGCACAGTTCGCAGAAATATGGAAGCCTTTGAAGTTCAAGAATTGTCCTCCAATTTTGCTTTAAGTGCTTGGCAGTAAAAAGTGCTAAAAGTTGACCGATACCAGTACACCAGTACACCAGTCCTCGCTGTATCATCTTCACTGTCATTTAAAGAAAGTTCAAACAAGTTCTGGAGCTGATTGTATGTCTTGGCATACATTTATTGCCATCATTGTTGTTGTATTATTATTTGTTTTCTTGTATTATTATTTATTTAGAGGCTCGCTTTTTTTTTTTTTTTTTTTTTTTGATTGTAATGATAGAAATAGCTGTAAGTTTAATGACTGCTTAAAACAGAGAGCAGAAAGATTTTATTACACTTTCAGCTGTGCATCTTGAAGGATGTCATTACTTTCCTTCAGCTCCTCCTTCTTAGTACACCTAATTATTTCTAATTAGTATTTATTACAACTCCTCCTTTGAACACTCTAAGACACAATAATACTAGTGTGAACACAACGAGTTGGGAGCAACATGCTTGGGAAGAAAAATAATCTTCTGCCGTCATGATTACCGCAAGACTTTGTTTGCTGGCGATGTGCAACCAGCAAGACTGACGTATTTAGCAGACTTGTAGAGAGCTCCAAGCTCGCCATAGAAACAATGATAAATCTTTCTTATTAGTAATGCGTGATGCTGGTCTGGAGGTAGAAACAAGCTAGTCATGCCTCACAGATTCGACGAGATATAAAGAGTTTGTTCTTTTTGATCCCATCATTCCTTTAACACATTCATTCTTCATTGAAACGTTTCATCTCTTTTGAGGTTAGGCCCAAGGGGACAATAATGTGTTGGAAGATGCTCGGGTGAACTTGATAAGTTGTATTGTCATGTGACATGGTGAAGTCATCATGAATAAACCCTCTGACTAAAACTTTTTAAACCTCATATCTAAAGATCTAAATACTGATTCCCCTAAATGGCCTGAATGCCAGATGTGTAATGGATCCATAAGATGCACAGTTTGAATTGTAACCCTCCACCCTACTCCACACCCTTTCCTGAAAAGCACGTGCTGTCTTGCTTGCTGAATTCAGCTTTGAAGTTTCAATTTATGTTTCACCATTAATCTTCATTTCTGTATTGTTATTATTATTTTTTTTAATTATTATTTATTTTAAAAGGTTATTGGTATTTTTGTAATACAGTGTCATTTAGTATGCAAAAGTATTTAGTATGTGTACGATTACTTTGAAGAAGTGGACTAATTGATTGTGACTTGGCTTCATTTGGTATTTTAGATAGACCTTAAGAGGTATCATTTTGAGACATGTACATGAGTTGTCATAGAAGCAGAGGTGTTCTTTAAAAAAGCCTAATAGGCTGTAATACTACTGGTGTGGTTAGTATATAATTTACTAATCAAGCACACAATTGGTAATCGGCAAAAACCACTGCATCCCTGTAGCTCGCCCGTATTGCTTAAGCAAAACCATTAAACCAGCAGTGCAAAATGTTGGGACAAGCGCTGCTTGTAATCCGAGTTAACAGCCTGACTAGACATTATACTTGAAGGGGGTTGATTCCTTGACCCATGAAACTTCAGTACCAAATACTTGGTAACAGGATGACCTATAATTTCAAATAGCATCGAGAGTCTAGGGTCCTATTCATAGAGCATGTGTGAGTCGGTAATTTTAAACCTGGAACTTTTCTTTTGCTCAGATATCCAAGATGCCTTTTTAACTTTGTCTTGACTGACTATTGTCATTTATTCTTCTTTACTTTTGTGTACAAACTTTGCAGACACGGCGCTTTTAAATCAAGTTAACAGAAAGCAATTCGTTGTGGTGTGTTATACCTCTTACCTTACAGCTCTAGACCGCTTTGCTCATCCATTCCTATTTTGAAATCAGTGGTCAGTATTCCATTGCTGAGCTTAGAATATTGAAACTCAATGTCATAGCTGTGTAGTTACAGCTTCAATCTACTTTTGACTATGAGTGCTTAACTATTGAATACATAAAGCATCCATTTATCCTGAAGGTAATGAGAAGTGCTGGAATGAGTAGTGCTATTGTTTTATTATTATTAAATAGTATTTTATGCACAGGTACTAACTCTATAGCCAGTGTTTGGGGGAATGGTAGGAAAATCCATCAAAATACAGTATACCAGTAATATATAGGGAATGATTATAGCCAGGAAATGTGGTATTTCAAATCATACAGTGCTTTGAAATGGTTTCTTTGTTCCTTTGTCTAGTTTTTAATGTTTGTTGTAAATATCTATACTGTTTTCTTCTTCGGTTTGTGCTTTTACTGTCTCATCAGAAATTTGGTTCATCTGTCTGGGGGGATTCAGACAAGGTCTAGTGACTGTGAAAGTAATACTGTTAGCATACCTTCTGTGTGCATTCTTCACAGTATTAATATTAGGAATCATGCATCTCATTTAACAGTGTGGTTTTATAGTAATGAGTCTGCATAATTTGAATAGTTCTAATAAAATCACAGGATAGTTAGAGACAGTATTCCTTATATACCACAAGTTTGTCCAAATTGCTCTGAACACAATCTGTTTATGTGTCGCTACACTCATTGGAATCTGGAATGTATGTCACTGTGTCTGTTCAATGTGTTGAATCATTGCAGGATGTGTTGCAGTTCTTTGAGCTTTGTTTTTATTTAAAAATGATTTATTGAAGCAAGCTGCTCTTTTTTGATCACTGTATGAAAGCCAATATTTAGGGTTGACTGGAGTGACTAATAACAGCAGACGTGCTCTGGTTGATTGGCTTTTACATCTGCAGGCTGCCTAGCTGCAGCCAATCAGATGCTTAAAAGGGTGGAATGTTAACATGATTCCCATAGAAATCCATTTGGGTCGATTTATGAAATGAGACACAGACTACAGTTTACAAAACGAAGAGTGCATTTTTTTTGCAGTTTCTGTTGTGCTACAAAGCATGAAGTCGGTGTGTTAAGTTCACAAGCAGTTTGCATGCATTCTTTGTATCTGTATTAACCTGCGTTATGCGCCAATCCCCTGCCTTGCTTTTTTTGTTTCATTAACCTGTGTGATGATTTGTTTGTTGCCATGACAACCAATCAGCCAATCAAATTTCTTGTCGTCTTCATGTGGATTGTACTCCCTCTCCTTGTTTTCCTTATAGCTAAAAATGTGAATGTTCTTCAAAGCAGACCAAACGAGAAGAACAAACTGGTGTTTGGAGTTGGATTTCTTCAAAAGAGACTCACACAAGTGTTAGGTTTTTACTTTATTTGATGTGCTGGACGAAACTAATGTCAATAGAGGGAATGAGCCATCAGTGCCATTGTCAAGAATGTCTAAAACTCCCTGATGGCAGAAAAGTAATGAATTAAAGCCTGTACATTTCAAAAGGAAGTAACAGTAAGATTAATGATACAGAATACGTTCCTTGCTTAATGCATATCAATTTTTTATGGCTAGTTGGTGCAACGTTTCCCTTTTTAAAAAACAAAAAATTAAAACAAATGTATTTGTTCATTTTAAATGGATCTTAATAAAATAAGCAGTCAATGGACTCACTGCTTGAATTAGGAACAGTATGAAGTATGTCGCATGTTACAGTCTGATACATTTTGTTTATCAGAATGCAATTAGTTTTCTAAGCCAAATTGCTATTCACCTGCATTGCAGAATTACTTACAAAACTACATCATTAAAACCAAGGAACAATTTAAAGACCCTGATGGTCCTGCTAATGCCTCAGTAGCAGCTAGATGGGTGTAAAACAGTTTTACATGAAATACTGCAGTCCTTGTAGAGGTACTGGAAGGTTAAAAGGCATATTACTGATTGTTTTATGCATAGACATTAAATAGCTTTATAACACTTGTGGATATTTTTGTGTATTGTTATGAAAAGGACCATTTTGTTTTGTGTTTTATTTACATGATACTCACATTCATTTTACTGTTTAAAATACTGTGCATCTTTTAAAACAAGCTCTATTTACAAAACAATAATAGTCACACAAAAAAAACTACTATTTTAAGATGAATGTAAACTTTCATCTAAATTGAATTGTGTTGGATCAGGATATTTTCAATAGCAGAATTTCAAAAAGACTTTACAAAACAGGATATATGAGGTAGGCACTTCTCTACAGCCAGCTCATGAGTCATACTGCCTTATAAAAAGTGATAGATTGCAGTACAGTGCACTGAAATGACTTGGCTAACTGCAGTACACTCTTATTGAAATCTTATTCATTACGCTGCCCAAGACAGAAATATTCTGGATTTGCTACCATTTTTTGTGATTACTTGTATCCAGCACTGCAAAAGAACAAAAATGTGCAAGTCTTTAAAAATGGAATGTACATGCCAGTACTAACTGTTCATCTGAATTTATTTATTTTACTTACTAATTGCTCTTAGATTCACTTCAGCTAGTGCTTGAAAGCTTTGCTGACTCCTTACAAAAATCTAAATCAGTGTGTAGTTTATTTATTTAATACATTGGTAAATAATTCTGCATTAAGATTGTTGCTCTTGTCAGGGAAGCGGAGTGATTCACTTGTTATATTCTAGAATCACTATACAAGCTGTGGCTGATGAAACTAATTAACGGTTTGCTCATTAGCGTGATTAACATAGAAGCCACAGCAGCTAATGGGGCTGTCTGAAAACAGCAAGTGGAGCACCCTGCTTCCCTGACTGTGTGGTTCTTTCCCATGGTGCAAATTGCACATTAATGCTCCTTTGTTTTACTGTCAAGCCTGTGGTTAATGCTGACTAGGAGTGTGCATTAGGATGCACTGATCACACACAGCTTGCCTTTTGCAGGATTTCCAACATGGAATGTAATCTAAAAGTAATGAAATCTCTAAGCCAATCATGTCACCCATTCTGCTACATGAATATAGATCTGCACTGCAGACATTTGGAAACACATTTAACAATGTGTATGCCACTGGATTTTCCAAGCATAAAAGCAAATGCAGAATATTATTATTACAGCATTGCATTGAAAGGAAAGTTTCATTTTTTAGTGTACCCTTGTCTAACAACTTTTGAGGTCTCAAAATGTTCTTTTGTAAGGTGAAGCAAAGACTTTAAAGAAGCAGCATATATTGTCAATGCTGAAGGGACCATGTGGCAGAGTTAACAGATCTGTCCTCCCAGAAACCAGCCACAGCTGCATAGCAAGATGCATTCACGACCACTGACCTGTACTTGAGATGGGTACTGTAAGGACTGATCCTATCAACGGTGTTTCAAGAGCAATCGATAGCATGTCTGTCAGCCTCATGACTTGGGTTTCCTCAGTGGTATTTCTTTTTTCCGTTTCTATACCAAACGCATTAACTAGAGCTTTATCTTTTCCACTAATCTGGTTAGGCTGCCGGTCATCCAACATAACAACTTGGGAAAGCTATTTCTAGTCATTCATCTCACTGACGGTTCGAGACAGTCCAAATCTGCGGGAAAATCTGCAAATATGCATTTTCAGTAGATATCTGGGAAGTGTTCTGCGAAGCATCTTGTGCATTTAGAATTAGTAATAATGGCTTCTAAAACGTCAAGTATACAGAATCATACAATTTATGGTTATGTACTTCTGCTTTAATATATCCAGTTATAGATTTCAGGTCACATTAGCAGTGTATTTATGATGAATTGATTTCCGAGTTATTCCATTATCCGCACATTTTGACTGCTTCTACTAACAGCACAATTTGCTCCTTTATTTGAATTGGGATTTGTTTTTAATATACTTTCCCAGCTAATAATTATAAAGGCCATTAATACTAACCTTCTCACTCCCCAGCTAGATAGAATGCTGCCTCTGTAAACATACCAAATTATACTGTAAGAAAGAGGGTTTACATGTGTTTTAAACATCAAGTTGTTGCAATTCCCTTGCAGCTCTGTATTACAAACCTACCACTGTTTAACTTGGGTTCTAAACGGGACCTTTGCGTGACCAGAAAGAAGCTCTGCCATTTATAGAGACCACAATTTGTCTCCTATTTGTAATTAAGTACCCTTCATCATTACTACATTAGGAAAGACTTTGTAATTCAAACTTGACACTGAAAAGGTTGTACTTTAAAGGCCATGGTACTCTTTGTGCTCTCCGTTCACATAATCATATTGTCAAAAAGAGTAGCCCACACAGTATTGTCCCTAAAGAACAGTATCCAATAACTCACCCAATCGAAACCATTAAGGTTAAGATTAAGATTGGACCTTAATTTACATCAGTTTTGCAGCTACACACACAATCCAGATACATCTCTCATACTAAACCATTTACAAATATATTTACTATCACCAGTACTGAAGCAACAAAATCCCAAAACTGGCATGCATGCTGATGGGAACAACATTAGATAATAATATAACAATTGCACAGAGGCTTGTTTGATAACCAGAGACGTCTCAAAGTGATATAGTATCTGCACTCTATGGAATTCATATTCATTTTGACATTAGTGAATCGACTTTGCCCTTCAGAGCTGCTTAGGGAATGTAACGCAAATCTGGTGCTGTTAATACCTTGAACACTTAAATGAAATATCTAAATGTCTTCCCAGGTCTTATACTAGACACAAGAGACACATTTTAGAAAATATGTTTATGCAACAACCAATGCGATTGTGGAAAAGTATTTTGTGTTTTGTTGTAGCATACCGCAAAAGCCGTCAACTATTCCCTGTAGGCTGTTTTGCTACCCATATTCTATCCCTTATCTGAGGACTAGGGACTCTGTACAATAATGGATAGACATGTATCTTGCTATGCGTGACGGTGCTGGAGGACATGCACTGAGACATGCAATGAGAGAGGCACAAAGCAGTAGGGAAATGCCACATTTGTTCAAATCAATTTTTCATTTTTAATAACTTTTCAACATCTCTGAAAGTACAGCACTATTGATCAGCCATCTCCTCAGTGTTGATTTGAAGGTATTGGATTCCTTTGTCAGGGTCAGGACTGGAGGGCTCCAGCATAGAGGAAACAGCTGCTCTATAGTTTTGTACTTATTGAGTAAGGCTGTATTGTTTTCATGGTTATCACAGATTTCACGATTTCTGTGAAATGTATCCATTGACGTGTAATATGTACTGCAGTTCCCTCAAAAATTCTCTTTTCTGAAAGAATTGTGTAAATATGCATTTTATATCACTTAAAAACAAGCACAGCAAACACCAGGCAGCAGGTTTCGTTTGCTTCTGGTAAATGATTGAACATATTTCGTGGAGATGCACGATTTCTGTTAAACAAATATTCTACAATTTAGCATTTACTGTTTTTCAGGTTAGCATTTAAATATTTAGGAACATTTGTTGTAAAATAACTGTAGGAATAAATTATGTGCTTATGTTTAGTTGTGAAATATCTTGAAATACCTATTTTTAGACCGTGAAAAAAAACGTGAAATAATACATTTTGTACCTTGAAAAAAATACAGACCTACTTATGAGGGAACAGAATGTTTTAGAAATGAAAAGTTGCACAATGATAGAGAGCAGTGACAATACTGAGCTGATAACCAGGCAAGCAACTGGATCTACACCCCTTTAAACTGTCATTGATCACCAGTGATGAATTCTCATATGTCTTCTGCTGTGTCTTAATCTTGTGTGGTTTGTGTTTTTGTTTTTTCTCTGCATTAGGCTTAATCCATGAAGATTTTCCTTCATCCCTCTTCCCCAAACCCAACCTCCCCAAACAAATAACAAATCAAAAGGATGTCTGTGTTGTTCCTTCTGGCTTTTTCCTCCCCAAAACGACTCTTCCTCATCTACCATTCCTGCTGTCTTCGGCAAGACCACTCTCCACTGCTACTTCAGCATCTGAAAGAGAATAAAGGGACATGCATATCTCTCTCTGTCTCTCCTCTGTCTCTCTATCTCTTTCTCTCTCTTGCTCTCTCCTCTTTTCTCTTTTCTCTCTCTGTCTCCTCTGTTCTCTCTTTTCTCTCTCTATTATCTTTGTGTTATGTTTAATAGAATCTGTAACGCTTGAAGGAGCAAGATAATAAAACAAAGATGGTGTGTGTTACTAAAGCACTGTAGGAAACTGGTTGTGAAGAAAAGGAAAGCTTGTCGTATTTTGGAAGTAGAGGTCTTTTGGGAGCACTTGTGTGAAGTTATTTTCAGTTCACTCCAGCTACAGCCAAATTAGACTCATTGCCACGTACAGCTGTGGCCAGATGTTTTGCGTCGCTGTAAAGCATTAACACATTCTGTTTCATAAAACCGAATGAAACCTGCTGAATAAAATTACATTAACATGTTGACTTGCATACCGCTTTGCAGTTTTCCATATATTTAATGTTTAAAAAAATGTGATAGTTCGAAATTTAACATGAAATACTGTACCACAATTGTGGATTCCGGTAGACTGATATTCCGATATCATTTTGTAGTTTCTTCGATTACAATTATGTTATCTCGATTATGCTCAAATCGGGTTGATTTTATTCGATTTTTTTTGTCTCAATCCTAAAATTCTAGGTGATGCAAAACATCTGGCCATCGCTGTACAGTAATCCCCTGTCTCTTATCATTATGTTCAAGCCAGCAAAAATCCGGCAGAATACGTTTGACGTGTTGTACAAATAAATAATAATCTGTGTCTGTTTGAAGTGTATCCCGAGCCTTAAACTGACAAGCTTCCTCCTCAGTTTGAAACGATTCCATTGCAGTCTGAATTCGATTAATTCGTAGGGTCAGTGTGAGGGGCCGCAGTGCAGATGATCCACTGGCTTGAGCATTTCTTTCTTTCTTGTTTTTTTTTTTTTTTTTAAAGCTTTGTTTTGTGTGTTTTTGTTTTGTGGGTTTTGTATTCATTTTTTGTGTTTTTTTATTGAGTGCAACTCTTTGTCTTTTGTCTGTTCTCGTTGATACATACAAATGGACAACCTTTATTATTAATGAACCCAAACATTTCAGTTGAATGGCATTGTTTACAGCAGGTGTTTAATGTGTCCAGTAGCTTTTATTATACATACCATTCAAAATGTTCTAGTTTCTGCAAATATATGGGGACACCCTATTTGCCTATAATGTATATTAATACGTTTTTTCCCTTTATAATACCTGAAGCAGTCAGGAACTAAAGTATGTTTAGAAGTGATGTAGAAATATTTATCTTGCATGTAGTCATTATCATTGTCCACTAGGGGGAGAAGCTTCATACATATGACAATTTCAGAAGCTTTAATCAATTGTATCTGAAGAAAACACTGTTGGTGAGCATCATGACCAGACCCCAATCACACTCAGGGGTAGATGTACCAAGATGGGCCAGACGCGGCGCAAACATACCGCAATTTGCATTTCCGTTGCGACAAGTATACATTTTGTTATACGTACCAAGAGAAAATATGTTAATGGAAACAGCTACAATATACTACTTTAAATATTTGTAGGGTCATCTTAGCGTTGTGAGTGGTGCAACATTGTGTCGAATAAATAGCGGAAGCTGAGTTATGGTCTGCTGCAGCAGAGGGTGCCCGAAGGATAACATCTATACATGCAAGGGTGCAAGAATCCAAATAACATTGTTTTTGTTAAATGTAAATGTCATCTGTACACTGATATATAGTTATACATAAAAAAAAAATGAAAGGCAATTTAATCTCATCAGATTCTATAGTGGGGGACCCCACCTTCCTGCCCAGAAAGCTTTTTATAATCATACTGTAGCCCCTCACTAAACCGGACATGTTTGTCCGACATAAGGTGGTGTCGGGTTTAAAAATAAAATCACACACACATACATTTATAGTGCTCAACCCATTTTAAATATAACACTAGTGTGTTTTGGGTAGGCTACACATTACATTAGGTAAAAATATAAATCCGTACAAAAGATCATAGTCCCATACAGATGTTTGTAGTGAGCTGGAGGGGTTAGTGGCACATGTGTGCAGTTTGTTGCTCCTAACATGTTGGGGGAACCAAAACACATAGAAATTTGTTTTCAAGGCTTGTAAGTACACCCTGACTTTAGTGAAATAAGGTACTTGGGTGTTCGTCTCAAATACATTGAGCACAACTGGCAACACACAAGAAAAAGCAGACTGGGAAATGCCAGCAACAATTGTGATTGTTTAAAACATGCTTTCAAAAGTTCTTAACAAATTGATGCAAAATTAAGTGTAGCAATTACTAGCAGCTTTAGTACATCTCATTAGAATATTTGAGAACCCTCGTTTTCACTATCTCCATCCCATTTTTGCAAATGTATTTATCGCAGAGCATTCCCTGGAAAGTCACTAACTGCATTGTGCTTGTTTAGTACATTTCACCCTAGACTTCGGACTCGTTTGCAACTATTGCGACAACTTTAGTACATCTAGATCTAAAAGTATTACTTGCAGCCCTCTTTCATTTCATTTCAGTTTAGTACAGGCACTACAGATATTATTATTATTATTATTATTATTATTATTATTATTATTATTATTATTATTATTATTATTATTACTGTTGTTGGCCTTCATTTTAAAGGGTAAACTAATTGAATGTATAATATGAATATTATTAATGAAGCTGATATCAACATATTGTATTTATACTATTTATAATTTAACTAATATTAAGACCGTAACTGGCATTGTCTAAAGGGACAAAAATGGTATTAATCGACTATGTAAATTAGTCCCGGTGATTTAATCAGGGCCACTTCAATATATATATATATATATATATATATATATATATATATATATATATATATATATATATATATATATATATATATACACACATACATACATACATACATATAAAATGTTAAAGACGTCCCTTGACAGTACTATTTCTGTTCTCTTCGGAGACATCTTAAGGTTACTTTGTTATTTCTCTTGCCAGTTATTGTTTTTATTTGGGGACAGAATAAGCTTGCTTGCTAAGCCTTGCTGACCCAGTTTGAACTCTCTGTCATGTAATCCTGTTGCCATGTGACAGATGTACCTCCTGTGTAGAGTCCATTCTTTCGTTCACAGCGTTATTCTAAAGTGCACGCAGCAGTCTGCATCTCACACGTTTTCCATCTTTGTACCATTTCAGTGAGACCCTTTTGAGCTGTAATCTGTGTGAACTGAATATGTTGCTAAAAGCAAAGGAAATTGCAAATTATTAAAAATGAAAAATACTAAAACTATCTGCTCTGGCCCAGAGTGACAACTTCAAGAGCTGAACAAGCTGCTCAGTGTTAAAAGTGTGTTACAGCAGGCAGGCAGCCAGGCAGCTTCAGTCTTCATCATGTTAAATACTGCAGTGCTGTGTTCACAAGCCCCACTTTCTCAATCTATCATAAAGTGATGACGTTTTAACCAGTGCATTAGAGGGTTAACTATTTCATATGCTCGGAAAACTAAACTGAGGTTTTAGTGCCTTGTTTTTTTTTTTTTTTAATATTCAAAACTATCTTTCACTTTATAATCATAATCACTAAATGATTATTAAACTGTGCCATAATGCCACCTGTGTTCTTTTTCTTAGTTTTTTACTTTACTTTTGGCATCACCTGTCACTGAGGAAGAGAGACCCACCTGCATACCCTATGCAAATATACAATATGACTTTTTCTGCACCTTGAGATTTTTTTCCTGGAAATAATAATAATAATGCATCACCAGAACTGTTTAAAATAGCCTACATAAACGCTGCATTTGCTGTACATAAGAGATGAAAACTGTATTGTCGATAAAGCCTACACATGTATGGTACTAAGTTCAAGCTTGCAATACTGTCAGCTGTATAGATACGGGTGATTCCAATATGTTCTGAGGCATGGTAGCTGGAAGTGTAACTGTTACTTATGAAGCCATGCATAATCTTGTGGCATGCTGCTGTTGCAGATTTAATATCATTTTTTGGTGTGTAATGAATATAACCCTATCGAGCTATGGCAGTTTCTTCCATTGCTGATGTTGGATATACGCTAGGGTCAGGTGACAATTTTACAATTGTGTAAAAGCCGTGTTTTGAGAATTCTAGCAAATTAACCCAGCAACTCAAACTTTCATCTCATTTTTCATTTCTATTATTAATATCTGTTGAGCTGCTTTGCTGGCGCACTGGGCCAGTATGCTGTAATTAATCAAGGTGCAGGGTTGAACAGTATTTTATGATGAATGATATTAACAATCACACTGAATTTCTAGAGCAGGCTGTTCCCCCTCACCCCAGTGCTCTTGCAGTTTGGTGCAAGCAGTGGTTAGTACTTTTCGATGGTGACACCGTTGATTAATGCTCTTTAGCAACTACTCTTTACTCTGGTGTGTGCAGGAGTTCATGCTGCTGTTATCCTTGTAATCTACAATTGCTCTTTCTCTTTAAATTGTATCTGGTTGATTTGCAATTGATGTTATTAACTAATTTACCTCTAATTAAAGGAATAAAAGAATGAATTGATTGCAGCCTTTTTATTCAGTTAAACGTATTCATTCATAAGCCAGTAAAACAGGGGAGCGGGTGTGTAGCTCTGAAGAAACATTGTATGCTATTAATACAGTTTAGTGTAAAACTTGCTCTCTAAGGCTTTATTGCATTGTATATTATATATTGTACATGGGGCTACATTGGAAGAAGAAAAACCAGAAGTATGTGTTTTATTTTATTTTTGAATTATGTATATACTCACGAGTTTCTTCATTTAAAATACCCACTTCCAGTAAAATTCCAGGAAGATAAATGGTCATGGATTCACAGATATGTTTTCTGAAAGATTAAAATTGCTTCTTTTGCAGGTGTTTGATTTTGATGGGTTCTTTTTAGGATTTATTTTATTTTATTATGTTTATTGTAGGATTAATGTTTAAAATAAGTTGTAAGCTGCTTGTATGATTGGTATGTAATACCAAGTTGAAGTTTAGCAGAATTTACATTAGTTTAAAATGAAGTGCATCGCTGTGGGTTACACACAAGACTGTGGCCGCAATTAACTTATATATTGCAGTTAACTCCTCATTTGGAAATTTTTGGAGCATTTTTAACTGGCATCACATTTTCTCTTCATCTATATTGACAAGATAACTTACTCTAATTTTGTTAACCACAAAAGTTAAGTATACAATACAGTCCTTCAAATGCTGTTATGATGCCTAAATATAAAATAAGACACTGAAGCCTAAAAATGATAAATGTCTTGGTGTTCCCCCCCACAGTGGTGATGAAGCGGTTTGCCATGTTTCATACTCATGAAATTTCACTGCTCTGATCATCGGTCTAACCTGACTGTCTTCAAAATAGGACACAGCAGTTTGTAGGATTTCATTTTTTCCTGTGAAGAAATATTGATTTAGAACGTATCAAATGACATAAATACAGCTTGGATTCTTCAAAGAAATAATGTGTTTGGTACTTAATGGATTAAAACCGGGCTTCCCAGCCTGCTTTACCCGAGGCCCATCTGTTCAGCTGCAGCCCCCTTCAGAAAAATTAAAAACGTTCTAAACCTGTAACACTGAAAATAAATTGTTCTTTTTTTTTCATTTGAATATTATTTATTCTTCATTCGTATTTTATTGTTGCTTTTCGTTATTATATATAAACACACAGAATGCCATTGCTCCAATGGTCCCCAGTTTGGGAATCCCTGGGTTAAAGGACTATATACCTTTGAATTATTCTGTCTAGGTGGTACAGTGGGTTAATACACTGGTCGGTTATCTGTGGAGACCCAACTCAGGTAAGGTCACAAGTGAAATTGGTTCAACAATTGTATGAGCTGCTCCCTCACCCCTTCACAGGGGAAGCAGTGTGAGCATGGGCTGGTCTCTGCATCCTATTAAACAGGAACATTCCATTTTGTCAGAGGTACCTTCCACTTTACTGTTAATATGTTGCTTACATGTGAAAAGTCAAACCCACTGTAATCTGTCACTTATTCAATCCACGCAGTTGTCTTAACAATTTAAGAAGGGTGAAGTGATGTGTGGGGCTGATCCATTTAATCTGAATCTCAATTTTGAGTAGTTTACAGGTGTAAACGAACATGAGCTAAGATTTCCACACTTAAAACTCCCGGTGAAAACTATTCGATAACACCAGAGGTATCGTATAATCTATATAATGCCTTATTGCTTCATTTAAATCCACTTTCCTGAAACTATAGGAGATAACAATGCAAATAGCACAGGTTTATTATTTGTTTGTTTCACATTCACAAAATGTATTGGAATACAGCACCCTACTAAATTAGCACTAAGGCCAGCCTGCAACAGTACAGGCTGCACTGGTATTCATCATTCGTTTACTGCACTCTCCAGCTTTCATTTATTGTGAAAGTGTATTTTCTTTATACATATTTCAGTCAGTCATAAAAAAAAGGAACCAACAGAGAAAATATCTTGGCTGTTACCATGGCTATCACAATGGCTGTTGAATTAGGCAGTCAATAGACCACATGTACAGACACACTCTGACCTTGTGTGTATTCAGAGTATGACTAATACACACACAGAGAGAGAGAGAGAGAGAGAGAGAGAGAGACGCGCTGGTCATGAACTTTTTAAACTGTATCTGTGGGAACATTCACTCTCCTGAGAATCACAATGTTATTGTTTGCTTTGTTTTTATGAAATGTAATATTTACAGCAGATGTATTACTTGAGTTTGTGTTTGACAATAGGCTTGATTTTAAAATGTTGTTCTTGTCTAGTGGATTCAAAACTACAACATCTGTTAAAACATAAATAATGAAATACAAATATACAAAACCTAATTTTGCAAAAAAAAAAAAGTCTTGTATTGTCTTAAAAGCTTGTGATCGTTACATTTAGTGTATGGTTTTTTTTTTTTTTTGTATTTACATTGGATGGCATTCCCAGTGGTCTATACATTACAACAGTGCCCCCTGCTGAATGGCTAGCGCTACAGACATCACCATGCTACGTGTCTGAACGAGAACCCTGATCTGAAAACAAAAAGAAACCATGGATAGATATGTTGACATATGTAAACTCACAGCTGGGAAATAGTTTATACCAGTGGAGGCAAGGGAGGCAGTAGCAGTACCTCCTCAAAATTTAAAAGTGAATTTGATGACTTCATCGGAAGAGGATGCTTCCTGATTCTATTGGTTTGTATGGATGGTGGGCGGCTGCACATCTGTTTCATGCTTTCAATATTTTACACACAATACAGTGGGGTTATAAACAGCCCAGCCATCCAGACCACTGTGTATCTGTATGTTTAACCCTTCAAGGACCCAGGATCGTGCTAACATGATCATACTGAAGTGGGCTTTTCAGACCGCGACCGTGTAAACACGCTAAAAACATTTTTAAAAAAGTTCTCCGTTTTAATGACTTACAGGGCCATCGTACTTTACATTGCAGGCTTGAATCACATATTATTGGACAGGGGAGGGACAAAAGCAGAACCAAAACATCTCAAGAACTTGTTTGGAGCGAATAAAAAAAACGGGAAACACTTTAAATCTGATTTATTTGACTGTGTTTGAATTATATTAGAACATTTATTCTGTCATGTGTTTTAATATATGTATGTTTTTACAACATTTGTAAATATCAAGAAACAAGTGGATATAAGCAGATACTATTTCATTAAGTAATGTATCAGAAGTTTTTTTTTTTCCTTATTACTGATAATAATGGAATGAATAACTTATTTTATTTATAAATATTTATTTTGAGAAAATAATCTAGCGTAGTGTCCATTATTTCTTATAAAGACTTGTAAACACGTGTATTGTGGCATTGCAATCGCTGAGGTGAAACAATGTCTTGTAATTTGCCCAAACATCAATATTGTTCAACAAAACTTTCAGTTAGTATTGTAAGTTCCCTTGGGTCATAACGCGTTTTTATACATGTATCTCTAAGCAAAATACATAATAAAAAAAAAAAATACCTAACTGAAAAAAGACACCATTTCCAAGATGCTACTGTAAAAAAATATTTTATTTTTTTATTTTTGTGAATTTTTGTAGGAGAATTTTTACAGCTAAGAAACATCTGGTCCTGGGGGAGCCCACTGAAAAATGCTTGGTCCTGAAAGGGTTAATTCTGCAATGCAATCTCCATGATGGAAAATAGTTGTTATGATTACACTTGCTTCCGCACAAGGCATCTGTTTCTTACCACTGTGGGAGCCATGGGGCACAGACCGGGCTTTACAAGGAATTATCTATGTGATGATGAACAAGACTTTGATTATTTTGAACTGTAATGGATACAGCTTGAAAAAAATCCACCACCAAGGCTTTTAAAATGGATGAGCAAAGGTTTTAACTTTAAACAAAGTCTACTTGCATGCTTTTTAACATTTTGCAACATAAAGCGATGCAGCACATTGTTCTCTCAAAACAGGCCTGGTTATTGATGGTAATTCAGTGTCTGCTGTGAGACTCGCAGCTAAACAGGGGGGTGGGTGGGTTATGCCTGACTACTTGACAGGAATGAGACACTACAATGTCAAGAAACATATGAATTGTAGGATTTATTGCATTGGGTAATAATTACTTATTAAATATAATAACTGGACATTTCCCTGAGGTGAACGCAAACCACCATAACAGTATTATAATGTATTTTTTAGATTTTGCTGCTTGTTAATTATTAATTACTAATAACTGGAGCAAATCTGGAACAATATTTTTGTTTATTTTTGTGTTGAATTACATGTCATCAGCTAGGACAGGCAGGGATAGAGGATTTTCTGGATGAATTGAATAGAATCTTGTTTACCAGCTTTTATAATGAACACTTACCTATTTTTGCGTCAAGGACAAGGAAACAATTCTAATCCATTGTCAATTTCCACAAACGCTTTGTAGTATAATGAAAACCCTCTATAAACAGCACATCTCTGATCATTTTTAAAGTAGTTTTTTCATTATGTACTACTACTGTAGATCTTCCCACACTCTCGCTACTCATTGTGGCTGAAACCTATCTGCTACTGTATGCTTGTGGCAAAATGTTTAAATAGCAATTAACTGGTGACTGTAGCAGACTACGGTCGTAACAGCTTATCGACTCGGTCAGGAGCTGGTGTCACAAGCTCTGAGTAGAAATAGGATGTAGATGGGCAGACTGATGCTGTTTATCTTAGAAGCACCTGAATGGCTCCCAATCAGGGGCTGAGTGGAGCTCCTGCAGTCCAGCACACAGGGTGACACAAAGTCAAGTAGACAAATGATACGTCCAATGTCTTTATCAGAGCTCTGGTTATTATCTAGTGACTGCGCTAAAAGTGATACCAGATTTTTGGTATAGCGGATGCATGATATCAAAAGTATGGTAATTGTGTTTAATGCCACAGTATACAGTGTACAGTAGACAGCAACAAAAGTGAGTAATGCAATCCATTTCTCTCGGTTCTGACTGTGCGCCCCCTTGTCTCTGTTCAGGACGGCAGTGGGGCCCTACGTAGAAGCGGGTCTCTGGGGAAAATCCGAGATGTTCTCCGGAGGAGCAGTGAGATGCTGGTGAAGAAGCTGCAAGGAAACGGGCCTCCAGAACCACGAAACACGAAGTGGGTTTTTCAAACTGGGGAGGAGCTGCTTTGAAAAAAACACCAAGCTCTCATTTTCTACAGCTTTAATAAGCTTGTCCTCTGTCACATATGAATGATTTGTATTGCTCTCTCTCTCTGGGAAAAATACAATGAAAACATTAGTATATCATTTATGATTTTTTAAGTTAAGAATACTTTGGTATTTATTATTATTATTATTATTATTATTATTATTATTATTATTATTATTATTATTATTATACAGTGTGTTAAAATACAGCATAAATCAAATACAATTTATTTTGTTTTCTAGCTTTTAAATAAAGAAGCCATTTACAAAAAAAAAATAATCTTATCCCATCCTGGTAACCCTGGTTTGTTTTTAAATGAAGTTTTCACTGTGCTTCTAAACAGACTGTTATATGTTGTGTTTATCACATGTTGGGTTATTTTGGTAATTATTTACCTTATTTGATTTCCTCCAGCATGAAACGTGCTGCCTCTCTGAACTACTTGAATAAAACCAGCGATGACTCTTTCCAGGTACGTGCTTCACTGAACCTTCCTTTCAACCCATGAAACTGAATAGCACGTTTACAGTTACAGTATTGTAGTTATGAGGACCCTCCAGCAATGATCATGCCAGCTTTGAAAAAAACAGAATTCTCTATTTGATCGTAGAGACTGTCCAACTGTAAATTTAACTTACTATAAATCATGTTTGTTTTACTGGTATGGCCTGAAAATCTGATTGGCTGAGAGTGACAATATGCCTGTACAGCATGTGTTAAATACTATGTATGAAGGACTTCATTGTTATTTACGAAAATGTTCTTTGTGAATAGTTTGAACTAGTGTATGTTCTTTCAGAGGCAAAGTACATACAGCTGGAACAGTTTGAATCATGCATACTATGGTTCATGGTGACTGTGCAGAAAATATAGCAATCAGTTATTGCAGGTACAAGGACCTGGTTCTATAGTTGTATTGTTTTGTGAAGCAGTGTATTCAGCAGTGAACAATGTACTACAGCTGCACGAAACCATTATCCAATTATTATTATTATTTATTTATCCAAGGCGACTTACAGAGACTAGGTAGGGTGTGTGAATTGTGTATCAGCTGTAGTCACTTACAACAACATCTCACCTGAAAGACGGAGAACAAGGAGGTTGCTCAGGGTTACACAGTGAGCCGGGATTTGAACCAGGACCACCTGGTTACAAGCCCTTTTCTTTAACCACTGGACCACACAGCCTCCTAATCGAATAAGCTCTCCACGGTGTGGGTCATTGATGTCGATTGTTCCAATTTACCGTTCCAAGTGAAAAGTAAAAAATCGGCTGCTTGGACTATTGCTGCTCTTCTTGGATTTTGTGGCTCAGATGTTTCTTCCCTTGTTTCACTTGGAATGATAAATTAGCCCGATCAGCTAGCAATTTACTGACTTTTTTTTCTTTCCTTTATTCCCAGGGTTCCGCGAGGGGGGGGCTGGCAGAGAGGCGGGGGCTGAGCTCCAGCACTATGGACCTTTCACACAACGACTCTCTCTACAGCACCAACTGACACGCAACTTTCCTTCCAGCACCACTTCCCGAGGAACATTCATGTTTTTAAGAGCCTAAATAAAAGACTTGTTTTTATGTTTGTGTAGCTGACCAGACGCCGGCCCCACTGCCTTCTGTTGTCCTGTGAATGTGTTGTGTAAACTACCAGCAGGCAGTGTGGCATTTGAAAAGAAGTGAATGCAACCCCTGGGAGCATGTTAAAGATCATTTTACTGTACTGCATGGTACACAGTGCAGCAACAGAAAATCAAGAGATGTTAAAAGCTAATGGGCTAAGCTCCCACCATTTGTGGCTTCGCTGTCTTGCACCAAGAAACATCAATTACATTAAATCATCTGTATCTGCCATACTAGGTTTTGTACAAAAGAGTGGGTTCCAAGGAATTAGTGTGCATGGTTTGAAACCATCAAATGTTTATTCAGTTAGGTGACTCTAGAAATGTTGGAAATATAAAAAAAATCATAGCTGTAGGCTGAACGATTATTTTACTTTGTATATTACTTTTAGCGTTAAAAGGTCTGCATTAATTTTAGGTCTTATGTTGTCATGAAATAATAGTAGCCCATCTGGAATATATATATTGCTTTCTGAAAGTTTTTAAGGATTAATCTGTAGCTGAAAAATGCCTTCATATTTCAAGCCTCATTTTCTGTGAATTTATGTAAATGGGGGGGGGGGGGGGGGGGGGGGGGTTGATTTTACAAACCAAATAGTGCTTTTTAAAATCTTATTAGCAGTTGTTAACATTTGCAACGGTATCTTTGGTCCCCTGACTGTTTTGTGTAAAATATGAGTTCTTTGCTTACGGGATATGTAGATTTGTCAAGTACCGCACCATAGATTTAGCAGTACTGCCTCCCAATACCTTCTCGCTTCCTGTGCTCGCTTAGGAGGCCTTGTGTTGTTGTAGCACAAGAATGGAGCCGGCAATAGGGAGAGGCAGTTTGAGTCATTAGTGTGGCACTTGAAAAATATGCAGATCTCATCGTCAGGGGAAAAAAGTCTGGGTTATCATTGTATTTTACTTATTTTCATAGTAATTGAGAGATCAACAACAAGGGGGGCAGTCCCAACAAATTTTTGTTTTCAAAAAGTTTAGCATTGAAGCAGAACATCTCGATGACAGCTTTCATCATGAACTCAGAACATGATGAAAGCTGATAAACCCGTCAGCCACACGTGTACACACAGCACAGGGATACTCGATAAGGACACTCTTTTTATACAGCATGTTCTGGAAGGCAGATTGTGTCACAGAGGATGCACAGAATGCATTGCAATGGAATACATGCAGATAATGTACACATGCAGAGGCAGGCGTTTGTATATATTTAATTCCTCTTTTAAATTCCGTAGTTGTGACACTGTCAAAATCGGTATTGTTTTTAATTAAAAACTGTTAGAAACTGTTATAAAGCCCACTTTAGATGTAAACAATTTTGTAGAATTTTTCATTTGATTGTTGTAATCATTTTGTTACTGTAATTCAGTTAAACCTGAAAATAAATGTTATTTTGAAAAGATTTAAAGCACACGTTGTATATATGATTATGTGCATGAAGGCCAAAACTAGTATGTGGAGGGTTCCAATAATTACTGTGTCAGTATGTCATGTCATAAGCTTCTGCCGTTTGTATGCTACCACACTTTGAGTAATGTTAGTTTTGAGGCTTTGGAATTTGCTTCTGTGAAATTCACCTGCAGCAGATCTGATTGCACTGCCTGACCAGTGTCAAGTCACTGAGATCCTTCTGCTTTTCTGTTATTGTTGCTGAATAGTTTCACACAACTCTCTCACGGCTGATATATGCATAGACTTTGGTCTTGTGGGTCACATCACATAACCAAATACATGAGCTAACATTCTCTTATTGTTAGAGTGTATGCTTTGACAGTCTTGTTTTTGGCAACTGTTCGAATCACTGCCAGGTTTTGTCAAGACTTTTGCATTATTTACTCTTCAGCAGCTAGGCTGGGGTTGCAAAGGGCTTGAATTACACTACAGATTATGCAACTATCATACTTGTGTAGAAATACACACATTTGACTGAATGAAAAGGGAGGCATTCGATTGTGAATCATGTTTTAATGCTGTATGGGGAATAATGGGCACGTCCGGTTTATCTGCCTCTACATTCGTGTTGTGGATGAGAGTAAACTCAATGGCGTAAGATCTGAATCTGGAGTGATTCTCAGGGTCTGTCAAACCAGACTGGGGTTAGGGGTTCTCATGATGTTGCTACACAGCATTTCTCACGCAGATATGACAAGACAAAAGGGTTAGGTTATGCATACAACTGGCCACAGTAAACTACAGCCAGATCCAAACCTAATGTTGCAGTGGAGAGGAGCGAGCGCTCAGGCGCAGTGATGTGGTGTAAGTATGTAATATGGGTTCCTGGCCGTTGTAGTTGACCTGCTACTGCTGAAAAATAAAATACTTTAAAATTGGATTGAAATGCCTGGTTTAATTGCTTTAGTAAAACTTATATGATTAAAAAAAGTAAGCTGTTTACACCTTCTGCCATGCATGTATATAATCCAGTCATGTCTGAATATGCACATTATGGTTTTTACTTTAGTAAAAATTGTATGATTCTTTCAGAATCGTACAATGTGCAATCAGTATATATTTTATTTTTATTTCAAATGTTGACAAAAATAAATACATTCAAATCAAATGAAATTGGAAAGCTCTACAAAGCTCTACAAATGGTACGAATTTAAAGCATTAAGAATCAAACCTAAAATTATCTGTATTTTGCTAAATGTAGTTAAATGTATGTTCTTGAATTAATATTTACTTCCTTACAAATGTCTTCATTGGAAACACTGTGCTTTTCATACGTTTGCTGCTCCAAGCTTAAGGGACTGTACCTTTTAGGGTTCATTAAAATGTTTTCGTTCAGAAGTAACACTTTGTATAATAGACCATATCCTAATAACACTTATGCACTGTTACTGGTGCCTGTTTGTATCTATAGGAAATGCCATTGCATGTTTTTGTGCTTGCTGTGAAACAGGACCAGAACTTAGAGGCTTTCAAATGTACCAGGACAATTAGTTCATTACAAATGGATGGTAATCTTAAAAAACAGACCTCTCCTGAAAGTCACAGTTCCTTAAAGAATGGTCTGGCTCTTGTCTGAAGTATTGTTTTACTCATGTGTTTATTTGTGTTTGCTCAGGGTCAGTTTAAATTTCATGCAATCCTAAAGGTGTTTTATTTTTGTTAATTTTTTTTATTTATTTTTATTTTTTAATTACCAGGACACCGAATGATTTTACCAGCATGTTAACTGCTTAACTCAATAAATTATGAACCTGTCATTATTATGTCTTCTGTCTGCAATTCTTTTATTCTTAAAGATTATTAGAAAAGAGCAAAAAGTAGTATTTTGGGCACAGGGGACACAATAACCAGTATAAGCCCCCCCATGTCATTTTCAGGTTCCTGTACCTTAAGTTTACACCACATCAGACTGTATGTTACATACATGTTTTTGTTAGTGTTTTTATTTTGCTGTTGGTTCACAAAACTGTAACAGTACCCACAAACACATACAGTATTTTCTTTTTACACCAGACACCAAAACCAACAGTTTGTTTAGAACTCAGAATCAAAGGGGGGGTCCAAACAAGGGGAGATTCCAGAACAGTTCTATTAACGTGTATTTCATTTTATCCAGGGTATTACATATACAGCATGGCTCTTGATGTAGAGGCCCCCTTTTGGCCTGGCTTGTTTTTAATGGTGTTCTGTCAGAATATGGTTTGCTTGGTTACAACTAAGCCAATATCCCAGAAACTGACATCATCAAAGATTAATACTGTAAGCAAGACAGAAGTGGGCTTCAAACAAAAAAGAAACATTCCATTATAAATTCCGCATGAAGGATAGGCGAGCTTTCAAAAAACACCTTGTTTTTTTGTTGTTTTGTGTTTGCAGCCATTTTTATTGACCTGCATTTCTACTACCCTGTGTCACTGTTCTCCAACTCAGACAGCTGAGTTTTGGGCTCACAAATAAGGATCACAGCTCATGCTGCTGCTTGCAATGCTGTCTTTCTTCCTTTTCCCACAATACCCCATTCATCTCCAGCACTAGCATTGTTACTGAAGGGCACTGTATGCACTACAAAGCTAAAAGAGGAATTCACGTTTCCTGGTGAACACTCCCTGGAGAAATGTAGTCCCCAGATGATTTGTGACCCATGATGTGTGATAAAAAAATATAAAAATCAATCTGAATTATTTTTTAAAACATATGGGAACTGAGGATGGCCACAATTTGATCGAAATGTTTGCACACAGCATTGTTTTTTGCCTGTACTTCCTTTAATAAAGAACATTGATTGTATTGGCATTAATTTGGCATTATAGTGATTCCTGTTTCCACTTCAGGGTTTTCAGTGTGCAGATTCTCCATACATCAACGACCTGAAAATACATTACTGCATTCTGAAAACTCAGGATGAAGAAAAAGGCATTTGTGTCTTGTAAACCCTGCAAGGTGATCTGTAACCCAGTGCTATTTTATTTACTGCTTCGAAGACAGAAACGTTTGTTTTTGAGGAATGGAAAGCATTAAATGGAAGTTGTGCGCATGATGATTATTACAGAAAAGAAGCACATGCAAGCAACAGCAGTGTGAAATTTATAATAATGTGTGATATCTGAACAACCCTTAAGAGCTGAAGTGTTCTTTAAGGCTACAGTACTGCTGGTTAAAGTTTAGCACATTCATGAATCTTCTCATATCAGTCTTAGATTGCATTGTGCATTAACACTGGGAGGCCAAAGTACTCAGCAATTTCGAAGGTTGACATCAGAAAAGAGTACAGAATAGAACAAAACTGAAAAATACCTGATCATGTGTCTTCCTATTATCAGAGTTGAAAGGCTCTTAGATGTGGCTTCTGTATAATGAAAGACAAACACAAACTTTTGTTAGGCTTTCTCTCAATGTCATAAAAGAACACAGACAATGGCATGAGTTGGACACGCAAAACACATGATATATTTTTAAATGTCACAACAACCTGCCCTTAAAAATAACAAAAGGCAAAAGGAATGCGGTCACTGGGGTTGGACTGCAGGGGTGGGGGGGCTCAATTGTATATAAAGGGGTCGTCCCTGTGCCAGAACATCAGACACTTTCTAGGGAACAATGAAGACCCTCCTTTTTGTATCCACAGCAGCTCTGCTGGCCGTAGTGGCAGTCCTGCCACCCAGCACTGACGCCAAGGTGTTTACCAAGTGCGAGCTGGCATCCCAGCTGAAGGCTAAAATGCCACAGATGGAACCTGGAAGCAAGAAGACGCAGGAAATGCTTGCCAAAGGTCAGTATTCTGTTTTGTTTTAATAACAATAGCCACGCTCAGACACCCTCTCCACTCCAGCGCTGTCCCGCTGCTACCCTGTTGTGAGGACAGTAAACAGGTTATGTGATTTGTATAAGCGGGGGTGATCCAATCCTATTTAAATCTACAGCAACTGCACAGGAAATGTAAAATTTGATCAAACATAGCGCATAGGGTGTAAATGTTTAACTTTTATGTGGTGCACTCATTATAAATATTCCTTCCTCATATTTTCTTTAGTGATTTGCAAGGTGGAAACCACGACTGGCTTCAACACCAGTGCTGTCAGCCCTGCTGCACTCCTTCATTCCAACCCTCCTCGACCCCCTCCTTCTAACCCTCCTCTACCCCCTCCTTCCAGCCCTGCCGGACTCTCTCCTTCCAACCCTCCTCTACCCCCTCCTTCCAGCCCTGCTGGACTCTCTCCTTCCAATCCTACTGGACTCCCTCCTTCCAACCCCCCTCAATCCCCTCCTTCCAAACCTGCTGGACTCCTTAAGATCCTCTCTAATAAGAACCACGACAAGATGCCAGGCTTTGGCAATCTGTTGGGCATTTTCCAACTGCCCAGCCAATTGGTCTGCAATGATAAGATGAGCTTGTGCAAGCTTGACTGCAGCAGTAAGTAGATATCTTTGAAGTATTCTATCTCTTTTTTTTCTTGGGTGGGATGCATTTCTGCAGTGAGTTGTTACCAAAACCAAAAAGTGATTTAGGAAGGGGAATGAACACGTTAGTGGGTTCTTAGTAACAGTTCATTATCACCTTTAAACATTGTCAACACTGATGGCCTTTGGGTTTGGCATACATTGCTGTTAATGCCTTAACCAATTTGCATAAGCAAGTTATATATAACAGCTGGTTCTTTGAGATGCAAAGAAAATAAGTTCATATTCATTGTTAAACAACACAATACTAATGTTTTAACTTAGGAAGAGTTCAGAAATCAATATTTGGTGGAATAACCCTGATTTTCAAGCACAGCTTTCATGCGTCTTGGCATGCTCTCCACCAGTCTTTCACATTGATGTTGGGTGACTCTATGCCACTCCTGGCGCAAAAATTATATCAACTCAGCTTTGTTTGATGGCTTATGACCATTCATCTTCCTCTTGATCACATTCCAGAGGTTTTCAATGGGGTTCAGGTCTGGAGATTGGGCTTGCCATGACAGGGTCTTGATCTAGTGGTCCTCCATCCACACCTTGATTGACCTGGCTGTGTGGCATGGAGCATTGTCCTGCTGGAAAAACCAATCCTCAGAGTTGGGGAACATTGTCAGAGCAGAAGGAAGCAAGTTTTCTTCCAGGACAACCTTGTACTTGGCTTGAGTCATGCACCCTTCACAAAGACAAATCTGCCCGATTCCAGCCTTGCTGAAGCACCCCCAGATGAGTCCAATTTTCAGCTTTGTCCAACACCTGGTCATCTAATGGTTAGACGGAGACCTGGAGAGGCCTACAAGCCACAGTGTCTCGCACTCACTGTGAAATGTGGTGGAGGATCAGTGATGATCTGGAGGTGCTTCAGCAAGGCTGGAATCGGGCAGCTTTGGCATGAATCAAGCCAAGTACAAGGTTGTCCTGGAAGAAAACTTGCTTCCTTCTGCTCTGACAATGTTCCCCAACTCTGCGGATTGGTTTTTCCAGCAGGACAATGCTCCATGCCACACAGCCAGGTCAATCAAGGTGTGGATGGAGGACCACCAGATCAAGACCCTGTCATGGCCAGCCCAATCTCCAGACCTGATATATATATATATATATATATATATATATATATATATATATATATATATATATATATATATAATATATATTGACTCATCGTGTCACAGAATTGTTACACGTAAGCATTCTTAATCAATGTTATTCTTAAATTAATAACAAATGTAGAGATGCGATTTGTTTTCCAGTGGGGACCATGTCATTTCTTCTCTAAAACAGAAAATTATGTTTCAGGATTGAGAATAACAGATAATATTTTCGCCTTTAAAAAAGTCAAAGCATTCTGCTCATTACATTGGACAAACACTTGATCATATTGAATGAATGACTTGAATACAGTACTGCTTTGTAATACTGGAACCATAGGCAAGAGACTGTGCAATGTGTGCAATAGCATCACAGGGCCAATTAGATCATGACCATGCAACATTATAACATGTACCACAGTAAAATGGGACGGCTTCTCACAAGAGAACGCTGTTAAAATCAAAGACTGGGTGCTTCAGTTCTACATGGTTTGGTAAGCCTGTTAATTGGAAATATTTCCTGGGGAAAGTCCTGAAAGGGTTTTTTTTTTAAAAACCAGGCAAGTATTTTCCTAAGAAGATAGAATTAGATGTGCTTTTTTTGTCTTTTTCTTAACTAAGAACTGATTGATGATGACATCACCGATGACATTGCTTGCATGAACAAGATTGTTTTACGGTTCAAAGACGAGGGGTGAGTATATTGTGTGACATCACTGAACGGATGGGTGTTTCCCCAGGTCTGGAACGTTGCCAGCACAGCTGCAGCACTTCACAGGTTCTGATCAGTGACGCAACAAAGACCATGCTAGAGTACATTACCCAGATCCTCAGAGTCCCAGAGGAATCTCAGTCTGAACGTGCACAAACTGTTATCAATTATTAAAACAGAGGTCCAAAAACATAACACCGTTATTCCTTTTTTTAAACTGTGGGTTTCTAGATTATGACTTGTCTTATCATTTTGTGGGTTTAAGTAGCAAGCCGTGTAAGATGTTAATGACTTTCTCAGTTCGGCAAAATATTTGTCACGAGAATCACATTATCTTCCATCTATTATGGTAACTTTATTTCTAATTAGTAGTTCCTTCTCTCTCATGTACCATTAGTTTTTTTTGTCTGTCTACTTTTTAAAATAAAGCCATACCCCAAACATCCCCAGCAACAGACAGCAGACTGAATTAAATGCCCAATTAGATTACATGGAACAGATTTTACACCCCATATTTGTACTAAGTCGGTTGTTGCAGCTCCTCTAACAGAAAAAAAAGAGAGTTGTTGTTTCAAAACTACATATTATATTTACACAGTGTGGGTTTAATGACTGTAAATTACCAGAATATTTAGCATTCTCTTAAACCCTCTTTTTCAGACATGGTCCTCAGTTTAGAGAGCAGTGCTCCGGGGTCGACTCGTCTTCCTATCTGTCTGAGTGCAAACTGTAACCAGCAGGACCAAACTGTCCCATAATGTCCTGGTAACAGCATCAGCCAGCTGTTAACAGATGGATAACTGTTTGTAGTCTAAAATGATACCCTGTTAGAGAATTTGTGCAACATAATTGAGACCTGTGGTCATGGTTTCAATATTGTAGCTCACTTTTACTTTATAGGCAACTGTGTCTGCTGTAAATGCAATTTTGAAATCTGTACTACCAAACATCTTACAATCTTCTGTGACTTTCACTTTCAATAAAGCTTCATGAAAAATTTACCAAATTGAGTACAGTTTTTATATATTTTTAAATTGCAATAGTATGCAAATTCCTTTTCATAAATATGTTGACATGCTGTGTACAATATTCTATAGGGTAACACTTTTGCTTCAATTCTTCTTCCAAAAGGTGTCCGGTCCTATGCTGCTTATGAGAATTTGTCAATGCCCACAACATTTCTTATGGCCTGAGTCTCATAATACTATAGAAGGATTGATTGCTGTTGCTAATGGCAGGTTTATTTATTTATTTAATTTATATAGCACTTTTTATACAAAAGTGTCGCAAAGCACTGTATAGTACATGGCAGAAAAAAAGAACAAACCATAATACATTTGTATAGCATGTCACACATACAACTGCCATAATCAGACCATTGAAATAACAGAATACACATAATACAAAGCAGCAATTTTAAAGTTACATTAAAAACCACTAAGATAAGAAAGCGATTTTATAAAAGTGCATTTTTAGTCTTGACTTGAAAACTGTAACAATCCCAGCTTCCCTGACAAACGAAGGCAGAGCATTCCATAATTTAGGAGGTCTACAAGAAAAGGCCCTATCTTCCATGTTGCTTTTGTTGACCCTAGGAATTACCAGCAGCCACACATCCTGCGGTTTGGAAGATACAAGGTCAGTAACTCCTACAAATAACTAGGTGCTAAACCATTCATGGCTTTGTAAGTTAACAGCAAAATCTATTCTGTACTGCACAGGGAGCCTGTGTAAAGAGGCCAAAACAGGGGTAATATGTTCACTTTTCCTGGTTTTAGTCAGAATTCTAGCGGTAGTATTCTGAGCAAGCTACAAGCAGGATACCACACGATTTATCAATAATCAACTGTAGATGGGCATGCATTAGTCTCTCAGGCATGCATTAGTCTCTCAGCACCAGATACAAAAATAAATGGTCTAAGTTTGGCTATATTTCTTAAATGGTAAAAAGATACTTTATTAACTTACTTAATATGTATTTTACAGCAGTGCCTAGGTAGAGGCTGGTGATTTTACAGCAGTGCCTAGGTAGAGGCTGGTCATTTTACAGTAGTGCCTAGGTAGAGGCTGGTGATTTTACAGCAGTGCCTAGGTAGAGGCTGGTGATTTTACAGCAGTGCCTAGGTAGAGGCTGGTGATTTTACAGCAGTGCCTAGGTAGAGGCTGGTCATTTTACAGTAGTGCCTAGGTAGAGGCTGGTCATTTTACAGTAGTGCCTAGGTAGAGGCTGGTGATTTTACAGCAGTGCCTAGGTAGAGGCTGGTGATTTTACAGTAGTGCCTAGGTAGAGCCTGGTCATTTTACAGAAGTGCCTAGGTAGAGGCTGGTCATTTTACAGCAGTGCCTAGGTAGAGGCTGGTGATTTTACAGCAGTGCCTAGGTAGTGGCTGGTCATTTTACAGCAGTGCCTAGGTAGAGGCTGGTGATTTTACAGTAGTGCCTAGGTAGAGCCTGGTCATTTTACAGCAGTGCCTAGGTAGAGGCTGGTGATTTTACAGTAGTGCCTAGGTAGGGGCTGGTCATTTTACAGCAGTGCCTAGGTAGAGGCTGGTCATTTTACAGTAGTGCCTAGGTAGAGGCTGGTGATTTTACAGCAGTGCCTAGGTAGAGGCTGGTGATTTTACAGTAGTGCCTAGGTAGAGGCTGGTGATTTTACAGCAGTGCCTAGGTAGAGGCTGGTCATTTTACAGTAGTGCCTAGGTAGAGGCTGGTCATTTTACAGTAGTGCCTAGGTAGAGGCTGGTGATTTTACAGCAGTGCCTAGGTAGAGGCTGGTGATTTTACAGCAGTGCCTAGGTAGAGGCTGGTGATTTTACAGTAGTGCCTAGGTAGAGGCTGGTCATTTTACAGTAGTACCTAGGTAGAGGCTGGTCATTTTACAGTAGTGCCTAGGTAGAGCCTGGTCATTTTACAGTAGTGCCTAGGTAGAGGCTGGTCATTTTACAGTAGTGCCTAGGTAGAGGCTGGTCATTTTACAGTAGTGCCTAGGTAGAGGCTGGTGATTTTACAGCAGTGCCTAGGTAGAGGCTGGTGATTTTACAGTAGTGCCTAGGTAGAGGCTTGTCATTTTACAGTAGTGCCTAGGTAGAGGCTGGTCATTTTACAGCAGTGCCTAGCTGGAGGCTGGTCATTTTACAGATGGCCTTCCATATTAGAGTGAGGGAAGGTGGAGAACGTGTGTGTGCGTAATATGGAAGGCCATCTGGGTAAAAAAAAAAAAAAAAAACACGTCATGTTGTAAGTCTAATTACTAAACATACTAATTTGGCCAATCAGATTGCTCAAAATGAAATGAGAACCAATGTAAGTGTAGTAAATTATCCAATTAAAAGTTGTTTTACATCTGCCCTTCCCGCACAATTCGTGGCGGTATGTGGTCTTGCCAGTGGGTAAAGTCTAGTGAAAGATGGCTATGCCTGGAACCTCAGAGCTGTAGGTGTCACTTTAATTCTTTGGTAACCTCACTGTAACTAAAGCATGATTCCCACTGGGACTAAAAATCTGGTGTCCTCAGAGCTGGTCAAAAGCAGAGGAAGTCTAGTAACCTTCCAGATGTGGATTAGTTTTCATCATTTTGAATTTACAGTCGGTAAATTTAAAATGAAATACGATGTTGTGGCCAGAGAAGGGGCTTTTGTGCATTATTTGTAAACAGTGAATTTAGTTTTAGCTTTTTTTTCTCCAAAGGATAGAATAACCATTTTGTCCCTTGAATGATATGTATTTCCCTACATACTGTATCTTCAAGCGCACTGTTCAAAGAGCATCAATTTTTTTAATAGTCGCCAGTTATGTTTTGAATTTTCCCCCCGATCCCCAATTTGGTAATGCCCAATCGTTGCGTTTTAGTGAACTGTAGAATCTCGGGACAGATCGTACCAATTTTAATATTATATTATTGTTTATTGTAAAGTTAGGCATTGCTTTGAGGCAAATGCGCCAGAAATCTCTCAATTCACCAAGCTGCAGTGCAAAATTTGCGCTTGATTTTAATTTTTCTCAGAGCACCATCTCACCCGACATGCCATCAATCGGGCCACTTACAATGTTCTCTGAAACGGGAACTTTTTCAAATTCCTTGTCTGCATGTGCCCCTAACATTACTCTCAGGATTTCTTTGCATGCTGGTAAAATTAAGGTCTCTGTGATTGCATGCGTTGTCAGTGTTAAAGTGGTTTGAAAAGGGTGCTGGTATGCACACAAAAAAAATATTGGGTGGGTGGCCGGATTATGTGTCGTTTTTAAATGGGGGGGCTCTGGTTGGCTGAGGGCTAATAACAATGCATCTGTTCATGTTTATCTGTTCAACTCCACCAAAAGTTTACCCTCTTTTTTATTTACCACTACTCCACTGACAGTGGGTATGGGGTTCTTTTTTTGTATGCCCACCAAATGTAACGACTATCAGCGTGACCAAATATTAGATTTTAATTTCATCAATCCACAAAACCATTGACTAGAACTCATATCCACCATTCAAATGCTGTTTTGCAAACTTTAAGTGATTGTCTTTGTGTCTTTTCCCTTGGCCTGCGACCACTGAGCCCTTCACCATGCAATACTCAACCTCTGGTTGAAATGGAAACCCCAGTCCGACTTGCAGCCAGTTCACTTTGAATATCTTTGCCAGTCAATCTCAGATTGTTATTAACCTTCCTCACAATTCATTGTTCTTGGTGAAAGAACCTTCTTTCTTCCAGACCGAGGGAGTGTTGTGATAGTACCATGATACAATGATTCTTGATAATAGAAACAATAGTTGAAATTGGGATACTTAAATGCTTGGAAATCTTCTTGTATCTTTTTCCAGCTTTATGACAATAAATCACTTCTGCCTAAGGTCTTCAGCTAGCCTTTCACTTTTTCCCATATTGACTTAGGTAATGACAGCAATCATCCTATGCCTAACCCTTTTATACTGTCTAAGAATGTTGGCCTACAATCCAGCCTTTTCTAGACTTTGCTAGGATTATGTTCAGCATTATCATATTGAAATATCTAGCATCTTGTAGACAATACTATCATAGTGTATGTAGACAATACTATCATGCTATCATATCGTATGATAGGCAATACTATCAAAGGGTATGTATACTTTTGAATTAGTATTTTTGGATAGTATTTTTAATAGAACCAATTAACCCTGAAGTAGTTGATTATATCATTGTATCTGTTAAACCTGGAGTTGAACTCCAACCGCAAAGGGAAAGCAAAATGAGTGTGAAGATGATTCCACTATTGCATTCTAGCTGTTATGTATTAGTTATTAGTTAGTGCAAGTAAACCATAAACCAAAGGAACAGAAACAGAAGAGTCATACGGGGACACTGGCCTTGATCCCAGACAGTCTGGAATGTATTTTAACTTGGCCAAACTGCAAATTCAGAAACAAAATTGAAACATTTTCCCACTATATGAATCACTACTATAATATACTCTCACTAACTGGTATATAATTATGTTTGCATTGGCACGGTAACTACTTATTACTTTGATAGTATGTGGCCTGATTGTATGTGTAGGCGTTAATTAGAGTGCTCTGTTATTTTCCTCTTATGTAGAGAGAACGTTTCCAGCAGTCACTTATTCTTGAGAGAGCGTTGTGTAAACATATGTTAGGAGTTATCGTTTGTCTGTTTTATGGTTAAAAGGGCACAGTGGGCTTATCAGGGAAGGCTAGTTGAACTTTGTTGCCTGGTATTTCGTGCATTCAACAACAACATACGTCACGCACAATGATTCAGCCTCACAACTATGAAGGTGAAAGATGCTGCTTTTGTCTCAGCCAGCATCTTGCCTTAACACCTAATGATTACATTATTAGAATGATCTGCTTCCTGTGCTGTAAATACTGGCCTGTTTAAAAACTGGTGTAAATGAGTACCATTCTTAATCCATACAGTGTGCTTGGCTTTTACACATTAAAGAAGTGATTCTACAAGATTTGTATTTCCCAATTCTCTAATTTCCCAGAAATATTCTTTTTATTTTTATTTCTTTAAACATAATACCTCATTTCCTTTGTTTTCAGAAAAACAACCTTTCTTACCCTCTTTATGGGCTGTGTATCCCACAGCAACAGGGTTATGTATATATTTTTTTTTCTAGCTATATCTTAGGGTAATGACATTCCTTGCACATGTTCTCAGGGATATCGTCTAGTTGTTAGTCTGACCTCTGATTAATTGTCCAGCTCTGATGACATTTTGCTTGGATATGAGATTAATTTCACTTGTAGTACTGGTCCCTATGAACAAAGCTTATTTAAGAATGTCTTTTTACAGTTAATGGTTTGTGAATGGAGCCAGCTCATCAGTACACCCCCTCATATACATATTTACTATGCTGGGTAGTAGCAGGGCAGACAAGCAGAATAACATGGAATTTCTTCATGTCTTCAGAAGAGTCAATTTATTAATCTGTGTTTCCTGATTTATAACTCAAAGTTGTCAGAAGGGGGCAGCAGTGTGTTCTCTCATCTCTGCAGCTGGAGGCTCTGCTAGATGATTCCAGTCAAGTTTTTTGAAGGCTGGCTTGCATTTGTTAGCTTTTTTTTTTTTTTAATACATTCAACTTTTCTCAGCCGTCTCAAAAAATGGTTTGGAGTTTATTCTTGTATTTCAAAACACTTATAAATATTTTCAAATATAATTTGCAAATCCATTAATAGAAACTGCTTTTAATCAAATAAAATTGATTTAAAAAAAAAAAAAAACTTTTTGAATACAAAGCCCAGTTGATATTCTATGAGCAATGCCTTTTCAGCTGAAGGAGTTGGTTAAAGTCAGTCAGCTGCAAATAAAATTACAGCTAAATATAAAAGCAGCAGGCTGATTTTCAAATCGTTTACTCGAGGGAAAAGATTGCAATAAAAACTTTAAATCTGCATTTCTTACTTACCTCAAGTCTAACATTAACAGAATATACCCCACCTTCATGAAAAAAAGAACAATTTCTTCTCCATTGATGTAAAAGGTTTTTAAAAATTTGTCTTAAAGCACAACATGTCAGTTTGGTTTCAATAACATTACTTTCAGACAGGGTTGGGGTCAATTCCTGGTTTTCAATTCCAACTCCTTTTAAAAAATCAATTCTTAATTTCAATGCCCATTCCATTTTAATCAATTCCAACACATCATTGATCAAGATGGCAATTAAAAGTATACTGTTTAAACAAGCTTCTCACAGTGGCAATACATATCTTAAATTGAAGTCACTGTTCATCCATTTAAATTGGTTTTAAATGAAAGCAGTTGAACAATCACAACAGTCATTATGACTCCAAAATATGAATTCCAATTCCTTCGAAGGAATGGAATTGCAATTGGCATTGGGAATTGATTTTAAAAACGAATTTGAAATGGAAAGTGGCCTGTCTTCCTAATCAGCCTAAGAGTTCACTGCTGGCAGTAACTGCAAACACAATTACAACATCCACAGAAGACAGCATTAAAGAAGCAGCCTGTTCTAATGAGAGCAAACGGTAAGAATAATA